>NC_000070.6:9490000-9797500 GCF_000001635.26 Mus musculus | reverse complement strand
CGTTGTTGGAGGAAGTGTGTCACCGAGGAGCAGACTTCAAGATTTCAATAGACTTGTGCTACTCTCAGTGTGCTCTCTGTGCCCTGCTTACAGATCAAGACATGGGCTCTCAGTTGTTCTGCAACATGTCATGGCTCTGCCATCATGGACTCCAACCTTCTGAAATGGCAGGATGAATTACATGCTTTTTTTTTTTTTTTTTGGTCATGGTGTTCTATAAGAGCAATAGAAAAGTAGCTAAGATAGGCCTTTTGTCATCACTTTCATTCTTGCTAGCCTTGGCCAGTCACCACTAATGTTCACATAAGCTTTATAGGGGATACTGAGATGGAATGCAGAACTGGGCTCCTCTGCTACAATGGGGCAGAGCAGAAAAGAGATGAGAATATACAAGTAGGCCCTTTGAAACACACAATTTTACAAGATGTCAAGGCAGCAAAAGAATATGGGTCTTTCACTTTAGATCAACAACTCTCCAGGCTTGGAGCCACACTTAGATATGTATAGCCCTACTTCAGGAGGGTTCATCCCAATAGGCAAGAAGAGAAACTGAGCCAACATGAGCCTTGGGAATGCATTTAAATCAAGTGTTACTGAAAAGATGGCGTGTCAACAAACTTACAAGAAAAGTCTTCTGAATGTTTTTCCCCTTGTGCCTGTAGATCAATGTAAGAGTCTCACCCATATGAGATGCCTGCGTTTTACCAGACTTTCTAGTAGAAATATGTCACTGTGATAATGATTTGCTATACACCTCTAATTCTCAGATCTCTACCCAAACCAATATGGGTTATGACAAGAGAGCAAGAACTTTGCGAACTGGAAGACAAGTGGATAACCAGGGGCTGAGAAACTTGAGCAATGTTTCATATCTGCTTTCTGTGCTTCTCATTTAGACTCTCTCTTAAGTACTTGCCATCAGGATTCCAAGGGCCATCTCTCAGTAAGCTTACCCAACCTGATGATCTTGCTCTTCTCTGAGACATCAGATTACCTTCCTACCTTTGTGGAGGGCATCTCCGGAGGGAACCATTCATTCATTGGTTCATCTGCTTCTCAAACATGTGTTGGGTAGTAAGTGTTTCAATGCATACTTGCATAAGAAACCTTGCCATACGTCTTCCTGATGTTTCTGGTAGCTAGGGACAGCATGAAGCCATAGAAACTCAACACACCCAACATGCACCTTACCCGCTATTCTGACCCATCCTTTCTTTTCCAACTAAAGACTCTCTGGCCACTGCCTAGTGATATTTACAACTCCAAAGTCCTACATAGCTTCTCCTTTTTTGCTTCATCATCCTGGGTTCATCTTTATTTCTACCTTGAAATCTGATGGCTTAAAATGAATTTCATTACAGTTCTTAACCTGCATTTCATTCAGGTTTTCTTTGGTTGGTTGGTTAGTTGGTTGGGGGGGGGGGGCAGGTTGTGCCTTATTATCATTTGCTGATGTGAGAAAAGAGCTGTACTTTGTGCCTTATTAGCAGTTGCCATCTTTGAAGCTTTTCTCTCATCAGAGTTCTCATTTGGGGGGTTACAGTTACCAAGACTTCAAAAAGTCTGACAACGCTATTGTGTGGAAGTCCATATCAGCCAATAGACATGGTCTGGTTTGTTAAGGGCAGACAAGGGGGAGGGAAAGAGCTCTTTGCTGCTAAGAAAGATGCTGATGGTGCTATTCGAAAAGAGACTCTAAGGATTCTAGTTTAAACAAACTCTAATAACAAAGCCCTTCCAGCCAAAAGTGAAAGTTGATCATCGGACTTGAATGGTGCCAGTGACACCTTCAGCGATGCTGCTGACGCAAAGTGACGCATCTTCCATCCTGCTTGTGGGAGAGCCAATCGGTTTCCTTTGAATTCAATCTTGATTCAAATACTTCAGCACTCCAGGGAAAGGACAAGAGCCGTATTTCAGAAACAGGGGAGGACCCAAATGCCAAGTTTCTGTTCTTGTTACTGTTCAAGTTTTGGCCCTATGAATTCAGTCTCAGTTCCATGTTTTTCGCTAAGCTGGTTTGTTTGGCAAAAATCTAGCGATAAATACAAAACCCCTAGGTCAGTCTCACCTTACTCAGAAAACTACAACTGGGAATCTCAGCTTTCTGAGGCCAGGAAACTTTGGATGCCATTGATCTGCTGATAACAACAGGGGACAAAGATTTGGGCCAGATACTTTTTTTTCTTTACCAACACATGAATCTAGGACTTTACTCTCCTCAATCAAGAAGCACAAATAAGCTTTGTTGATGGTGAAGGAGGAGAGGCCAGGCCAGGTGACCCTCTGGGAAGTCCAAACTGGCCCTGAAGCTGTCACTAAGCAATAGGATGAAGCTTTCTCTTTCTCGGGTTTGCCCTCTGTTTCACACAGACAGTCACCTCCTGAGAGGGCAAAACAGGAGGAAGAAGTGGGATGCCACAGGGGCAGCCTGGATCTAGGAGGGGAAATTAATAAAGTGCTCAAACACCAGTTTTGAATAATCTCTGTTGACGTCTCAGGATCTAGAGTCACTGTCTTCACTGACGACTTCCTTGTCTCTGCGTGTCATACCCAGAGCATGTAAAATGAGCTCCTATGTCTTCATATGTGAAGAAAAGAAAGAGCCAACCTGTGAAAATGGTTTTGTTTGCACTGGAAACTCGAAGGTCATGGAAAGTATTTTGTTTTGCATGACTCTATGGGAAACTGTAATAGCAACAGGAATTAAGGGCCTACCAAGTGGCCGGGCATGGTTCTGCGTGCCTGCCCCATTAAATCACAACAGTCTTATGAAATGACTAATAATAGTATTATCAGCCCACTTTTTATAACTGTAGGGTCAAAGGCATAAAGAGGCTAACTACCTGCTCGAAAGCTACACTGCTGATCAGCACCAGAGCTGGTATTTTAGCCCAGGAAATATAATGAAGGAACCCTCTAACATTACCATACAGCCCCACTCTGTCCCCTACATAAAGGTACACAGATAATCTAGTGATCTAGACAACACCAGCACATTTTCCTGGTTGAAGGACTTAAAGCAAAGGCTACTGGGAAGGAGAACTATATAAGGAGAAGGGAGAGCCTACAGTCATGCCAGGAACACAGGTGCCATCATTAGCCAACCCATCACAGAGACCGAGAGGCACTGCATCATTGCACTGGCAACAGGCTCACCCTGGCGAGAAACAGACACATGAGCAGCCTGCTTCAACATGGAGGAGTCCAGTTACCATTGCTGTATGTACAGTTGTCTATCTACTCAGTGATGCTCCACGGATGTACAGTTTAGATTCAGTGCCTAGACGGGAAGATGAACAGCTTGATGATCCTAACACAAAAGATTCACCCTGTCCATATCAGTCAGCCACCTGCTTTCCCAGAATACCATAGATAGAGTGCTTAAATAAGCATGAGTTTCTCATCTCTGGGGACAGGTGAGTCCATGATCAAGGCACCAACAGATGCCTGGTCTGGTAAAGTCTCTTCTTGGCATGTGAAAAGCAAGCTAGCTTCTCATTTCGTGAGAAGGCAGAGAGCAAGGAGACAGGAAACATGTTCTCTTGTGATTATTATTTGTGCTAATCCTTTTACAGGGCTCAGAACTTAATTTCTGCTCTGCAGCCTGTCTTCAGTTACCAGTTCAAAGAGTTAGGTTGCCATCAATAAATCTTTGGGGGGGGGGGGGGAACATCTGTATGGGAGGCCATCCTGCAAGTTTTCACCAGCACCAGAAAAGTGATGGAGAGAGATAGAGTGTGCATAGGTCAAATCCAGACCAATTTCCTCATTGCTGAGCCCACTCATGCTGAAGTCAGAACATGGGATGACTTCCTTCCTCTTCTCTAGTCCCAAATAGCTGGCCTAATGTTGCCATGCCACCAGGATGGAGACTTTATTTATGTTGTTGCCAGTTGTGTCCCAGAGCCATGCTGCCTGAAGTGAGCTGCTCAGGTGGAGCTGTGGAGCCCATGACGCCACAGAACAAGATCTGCTTGCATCTCCTCCCTTAAAGATCCCACATGTCTGAACTTCCTAGAGCGCGTCTATGAAGCTGCTCCTGTGGGCTGAGAGTGGAGATGGATGTTCTTATGCTACTACAAAGGAATCATTCAGAGGAGAGAGAATTCCGGATTAAGATTTTTTTTTTCAAACTCTCAGAGAGAAAACTAAAAATACTTTTTGTACTTCTTAATTTCAAGCACAATGCCTAAACTTAAAGAGACCCAAGTATTTCTCAAATGAAAGTCTCTTTCTGTTAAGACAAGAGCCTTCCCTAGCCCTTCTACTCCCAAATCCCAGCTTTAGTCCTTGCACGTCTGTAGACATTTTCTCCGAGGACCACTGAACTATGGAGTTGAGTTTAAGTCCATCAAGACGAACACAGAGTTCCAAGTTGAAGTGTCAAGGACGGATACTTCTTAAGTCAACCAAGTCCTAATTTGAAACAGTTGTTCATCAGCAAACCCATTTTCTTCCCTGCTCCCCGGATCTGCAGATAACAGCCTCAGCAATGAGCAAATAAAAAGTGTGGGTCAGCCAGCTAAGCAGTGTGTTAGAACTCCATAGCCAAGATAATAAAATTCAGAATCAAAATTTTGGTGTGAACTGGCAAGAAAAGACATTTTGAAAGGGGAAGAAAAACAAAAGAACTTCTGCCCCAACTGATTGATCCTTCTTTTGGTCAGCCATTGGCTAACCCCAAAACAAGTTCCAGCAAACGGTCCACTGTGTTCTTTTCAGACCACTCCAGCAGAGAACCCCAACCCAAGATAAATCCCACCTGATTTGTAGCTTTTGTAAGACGTTTTAGTCACCAGGTTTTAAGCAATCAATCCTGCTAGTTTCCCACCAAAGACATTAGGACTCCAGCCTTGTGCTGGAGGGCAATGGGAGACATATTCTTCCCTGTTCAAACTGCTCTTAGAATTTCTTGGTGGCATAAGACCCCATTACTGATGGTTTTGAGCCACCATGTGGTTGCTGAGAATTGAACTCAGGACCAGTGGAAGAGCAAACAGTGTTTTTACCCACTGAGCCATCTCTCCCTTTGTCTTCCTGATGATAGTGTTCCTAACTAGAATAAGATGAAATCTCAAGGTGGCTCTAATTTGCATTTCCTGGATGGCTTAGGTCCTTGAGTGCCTTTTCAAATACTCTTTAGCCATTCTCATTTATTCTATTGAAAACTATCTGCTCAGTTCACTGACCCAACCATGGGATGGCTTTTCTGGCTCTTTGGTATTTGATTTCTGAAGTTCTTTAGAAAGACTATGTAAGCTTCTGTCTGCTATACAGTTGGCAAACATCTTTTCTCACCTTGAGTGCTGCCTCTTCAGAGTTGTTTTCTTCATCCTGTAGAAGCCTTTTAATTTCATGTGATTCTGTCTGTCCAACCTTGGAATTGCTTCCTGGATTATTTATGGGATGGCTTCCTATGCTATGCGAGTTCCTTTGGAAAGTCCTTGACTGTCTTGCTCTTTAGCAGTCTCAAACATTTGACGTTCACATTAAGGTCTTTGGTCCACTTTCAATGTATGTTCTTGCATGGTGAGAGAAATAGATCTAAGTGCATTCTTCCACTTATAGATACTCAGTTTTTATAGCACCTTTTGTTGAAGAGGTTGTCATTTTCATCCATGTATGTTTTTGACATATACTAGATGCCTGTAGATATATAGACTGAGTTCTAAATCCCCACCTTAGTGACAATACTCTAGTTTTTATTACTATGGCTCTGCAGAATAATTTGAGAGCAGTTACTATGACACCACTAGCATTCGTCTTCCTAGTTAGGATTAGCTTGGCTACTCAGGGCCTATTATGATTCACATGAACTTCTTTGAAAATGGGATTAGTAAAAGGAAGATGAAAACCTACTCATGCATCTAATATATCACAAACAGTCCTAAAACAGGAAACAGGAAAACTAATGTAAAATGTTACAACCTCAACTATTTAGAGTGAGTGTGGAGATAATAATGAAGGAGAGACTAAACAGATAGAAAAGGGGATGCAAGAGAAGCAAGGATAAGTGAATCTAAGGAGGAATGTTGTGGGGAAAGTGGGAAAGAGGAAACAGAGTGAGAGATGAGAAGAATTAAACAAAGAGAAAAGGAAGATTTCCCAGTCTGGTAGACTGAATGCCCCCATAGTCTCATAGATTTGAATACTTGGTCTGAAGTTAGTGGAATGGCTTGGAAAAACAATTGGGAAGTATGGTCTTGTTGGCAGAGATGTGGCAGAGGAGGAGGAGGAGGAGGAGGAGGAGGAGGAGGAGGTTTGTCATTGGGTGGGAGGTAGGATGGACTTTGAAGTTTCCAAAGCCCAAGTCTGGCCCATTTTGCTCTGTTCCTGCAACTTATGGATTGATTCTGAGCTCTCGTCTACTGCTCCAGCACCCGCTTGCCTACTGCCATGCTCCCTGTCATGGTGATAACGAACCAACCTTCTGACATGGAAGGCAAACTCTCAGCTTTATAAGTTGTCTTGGTCATGGTGTCTCCTTATAGCAACAAAAGAGTGACTAAGACACCCAGTTATCAGGAAAAAATTGAAAACAAATTTAGATAAATGTAGAAAGGGGAATAAAACCCTAAAAATAGTAGAAAAACCCAATACTCCTAAAACCATAGTAGAAAGGGAGAACATGAGGTTAAAAAATGTAAAAGAAAAAAAGGGAAACAAAAAGAATTACCCAATAATGAAGAAGATATAGAAATGAAACTAGGTGAATGTGTAGAGACGGAAGATGAGAAGTAAGACCCTGAGAGAGCAGCTTCTTTCTTGCTGTTTGAAACTTGGAGACTTCCACTGCTACACCCGGGGACGGGGTTAGGTCCGTCAGCTCGTGGACTGTCTTCGTCTATGGCTCATGCTGGTGATCAGCCAGTGTTGCATAAGTGTGTGTTGTCTGCCAGAGCTGTCTTCACTTTAGCAACTTTTCTTGTGCACCGGAGACTCTGCTGACTTGGTTTGTTGTCTGGGAGCTGGGCAGGTTTCCTTTCCCACTCGATGCTTTCCAGATCATACTGTCTGAGCTGGGGATGGCTCCCAAACATGTGTGTGTGTGTGTGTGTGTGTGTGTGTGTGTGTGTGTGTGTGTGTGTGTGAGTGTGTGTGTGTGTGTGTGTGTGTGTGTGTGTGTGTGGTGTATGAGTGTGTGTGTGTGTGTGTGTGTGTGTGTGTGGTGTGTGCATGAGTGTGTGTGTATGTGGTATGTGTGTGTGTGAATGTGTATATGTGTGGTGTGTGTATGTGTGTGTGGTGTGAGTGTGGTGTGTGTGTGTGGTGTGTGAGTGTGTGTGAGAATCAGCCAGAGCACTCAGATCTGCACAGACCAAATAGCCTATTCTAACCTTTCAGGGTACATTGGTGTCACCCACCATGCTGTAGAAATGCACTTCAGAGTTCTTGTGCTCTAGAGCATCCAACGGCAGGAAGGTGTCTCCAGAGGTTCTTCACACTGCTGGCCTCATACTCAGAGTGATGAACCTCACTGTGGTGTTCTCCATTGGTGAGACAGACTCCCTGCAACCTAATGTAGGCTTATGTACTTCATTGCCTGAGCTGAGCCTCCTATAGTCTCCTGTCAAGATGGCACTCAGCCACTACCCTCCAAGTCATATACAGTGACAAACTGGGATCCTTCTCCATTGCTGACACAGCACGGAAGGAATGATTGGCTCACCAAAATCCAGCATTTGATGTGCTGTGTGGGTGAGCTTGCTGGTCTCCACAGTGCAGTGGCTTCAGGGCCCACCCTTTGGATGAGATGCCCTCTTTCTGCCCTTGACCCAGAGCAATGTGGACAGAGCTGTGGACCACTTGGCTGTTTGTTTGTTTGTTTGTTTAATTGACTTGTCAGTTTCTCAGTGCTTTTCTGCTGGTCCACCACTGCCTCTGTGAAGCTCTGTGCCCCAAGCTTCTTACTCATTCTCTCATTGAATAGTCCTCCAGGGTAAATTCTATGTGTCTTTGACACAGCTCTAATATGGTGTAATCAATCAATCTCTGCTGAGAGGCAGTTCCTATCTTTTGGTACCAGTGCCTCAGGAGTCATTTGCCTTTCCCTGGCATTGGTATAGACACCTGAGCCAGGATTCACCAATTACATATTCTTACTGGCAGTGTTCGTCTCTTGGGAACAGTACAAGCACAGGGATAGCTTAGAAATCACTGTGGCAGAGGAGGTTCCAATAGCTATCTGGTTAGTTCCGTGCTTCAGCCCAGTCCCAGGGCAGGACACGAGCTGTATGCACTTATGGCTTTCTGCCCTAGCTCTCTATGGTACACTGAAGATCACCCTCCCAACTATGTTCTCATTTCTGCCCCTCACATTGTGACTATGGTGCTTTCATGGCCAAATAACTTTGCACGAATGTGAAGAGATGATCCTGGGCTTTTTACACAGCCTCAGTGACACAACAAGACTTCTCACCCAGGAAGACAGGACAGGAAAAGACAGGTAAAGCCATGGGCCAATGGAAACATAGTGGAGTGATAGGGCCACGGAATGCTGCTGGCCTCTGGATGCTGCAAGAGTCAAGGAACAGATTATCCTGAAAGCGAAAGTATTGGAAGCACTTTGAGTTTAGCCCTGAAAGACTCATCTTGAGCTTCTGACCTCCCCAACTGTAAGAGGAAAAACTCATGCTGTTTCAAGCTATTAATCTGTTACAGCATATACCTTTCTGCCATGACAGTCTCTCAAAACAGATTTTTGCTTATGTTGTATATTATCCAATGAATGTTATCCACCTCCAACCCCCCCCCCCCAGCTCTGGGCCCCCATAACCATCCCTGCTCAACATGAAGAAATTCTTCTGCTGAGTTGGGAGTCTCTGCTTTCTGGACTTTTCTCTCCCTGCACACTGTGAATTTAATAAGGATAAAAGGCTGTGTGTGACTCATCTTTGGACCTCAGCACCAAGGACCATGTATGAATAAACAGTAATTGTGTGGACGAATTAAAACTTAATTATACACAAACATGTGCCAGCATTAGTAAATGTCTTACGAGAAAGAAACTTTGCATAGATAGAGACTCACTCATACTAGGCTCCTTTTCTTCAGATAGTGAAAAACAAGCTTTTAAGAAAGTATACTTATCGAAAAAGAAAATCCTGTTCTGATTTATGGGAGGATTTTTGAAAAGCTGACTAGACATGTGCTCTGTTAGTTAAATACCTTGTATGGAGCTGAAAGCAGAGCGTGTGAAAACCTAAAGGGAAATAAAGTCTCCATCTCAGGAACAGTGGGTGTGGCTTTGCTCCTAGCACATCAGTGTTTCTGTAGATACTCCAGTGGCCGCTTGCAAACTTTTGATGGTCTGCTAGAGCTAGCTTGATTCAGGCTGATATGGAACATGCATTTGAAACACTCGAGCACACAGGCTCCCACTCACTGCCTTGCAACAACAGGGAAACTTAAATGATTTCACCCCCTTCCCACCAACCACATTCCAGGTCTAAATTGTTTTAAGCTTTTGGACTTGATCCCGTAACAGTTCTAAAATACACGTGCACAGGGATAGTCTCTGCAGTTCTCTTTGTAACAGGACTGGTTTGGAAGCAACCCAACTGTCAATCAACAGTAAAGTGGTTGAATAAATTATGGTCCATCTATAATCCAGAGGGTTATGCATTCCTTCAAAAGAATGAGGTTGTTTTATATATACTTCTTGCTTTATAATAATATTTCACTGTTCAAAACCCTCCAAGGCTTCCAGTTGCATTTATATAGTCTCTAAACTCCTTCCCCAAATCTAAGACGCCTTGTACCCCTTTTCTGACCTCAGGGACACTCCTGCTCTCCCATTTGGATTCAACATCCTGGCTTTCTATTTTACCAATTCCTTAGCAGCTATCCCAGTCTGTTTCTGTCACAGGTCCTTTGCACTAACTGTTGCCTCACATGGAATATTTTCTTTACAGCGATGTTTCCCTGCCTTAATTATACATTAAAAGCATCTGTACCCGAGACTGCATCCCAAAGCAGGCAGTTCAACCTCAGAATGGGCCTCCAGGATCAGTTGTTGGGGTATGTTTCTTGATTTGGTTGGTTGTAAGTGTCTGAGGTGATATATAGCATAGCTTGGAATGCAGGCTGGCTGCCGTTGGTGGCATCCTCCAGCATTATAGGTATAGTCTAAGCTCCATCTCATCAGAGACAGTGTACATTGTACACTATTTTCAAAACTAAAGATTTCATTTATCAGGTGGAGCTTAGAAACCAAAGCACAAGAAGAGAACGAATACAAGCTGGAGTTAAATGTGTAGATGCAAAGGTGACCTGAACAGAACATTGCGAAAGCCTCAAAATTCAAATAGAAACGGGCCAAGAACAAGATAGCTTTTCAAAGAAGCCAGATAACTGGCCAGCAGGAATATGAATAGGTGCTTAACATCCCTAATGTTTAGAGCAATGCAAACAGTACCACAAAGAGACATAATCACATACTGTGGTTAGTAGACAAGAGATGGCAAGTGTCCGTGAGGGGTGTAGAGACATACAAACCCTTTGTACACTGGGATAAGTGTGTATATTTGTGCAGCCATTATGAAAAATCATGTGTTGTTCCTCAAAACATATACCATAGGATCTAGCAATGTGACTTCTGAGTATGTGCCCAAAGGAAGCAGAATGACTACTTTGCAAAGTTATCTATGTCCCTGTGCTCACCATACAAGAGTTCTCAAAGTAGTCAGGATGTAGAAACAACTGGTGTTTGATTACAGGTGCATGGATAATGAAATTGCGGTGTGCATATGCCACAGAGTATCATTTAATAGAAGAGAGAACAAGACGCTGCCATTTACAGCAAGAGAGGCAAACTTGGAAGACATTGTGCTTAGTGAAATAAGCCAGACACTGAAATAAAAGCCTGCCTAATCTCATCTATACACAGAATCTTAAAAAATCAAATACATAGAAACAGCGTAGATGACAGTGAGCAGGGCTGGAGGGAGGAAACAGGGAGGAGCTTATCAAAGGGATTTGCAGTTCTGTAGGACGAATCAGCTTAGAGATACACTGTATAGGAAGACTGGCTTACTCTGGAGCTAGTAGGGACTTGACTGGATCTAGGATCACCTAGGAGACAGACCTCTGGACATGTCTATAAGGTAGTTTCTGTGATTATGTTACTTGACATGGGAAGACCCAGTCTAAGTACTTTTCTATAAGTTGAGGATCCTGGAGTGAATCAAATTAGAAAGTGGAGGCAGGCAAGGTTGCTCATGGATAAAAACATTTATCATGCAAACATGATGACTTGGCTTTCTGGAACCCTCCACAAGTTGTTTCAGACATTCACGTGTATCCCTACACCAGTCACCAGATATTGCAAGGTATTTGATCACATTGGGAACCCAAGATTATGCTCCTTACTGGAAAAGCCTGTTTCTAGCTGTGGTGTGTCTCAGTCTTAGGACACACCTTTAATGCCTTTGGCTGGAATATAGACATGCCCCTAGTATGCACCTTTAATCCCAGACACTGAAGGTAAAGTTAGATTTTAGAAGGAAGTACCCATGTCATATACATAAATAAACATTAATAATAACTAAAATGTATATTTTATGAAAGAGAGAGCACAGGTGCAATGTCCCCAGCTGCCCCAAACTCCCACCACTGTGCCTTCTCTCCCATGACAGACCATGCTCTCAAACTGTGAGCCAAAATAAATGGTAGCATCCTAAAAGTGCCCTTATCAAGCATTTTGTCACAAGAATGAGAAAAGTAACTAACACAAATGTGTCTTGAAAGATGTGCTAAGAGAGGTTTCAGGTATTCTTACTAATTGCACAAAAATTAATAGTAATTTAATTCCCAAGAAGGACAGCATAGCAACATTGCATCAGATCGCATCTAGACTCTTTGCTATTCTGTAACTGGGATCTTGGGCTACTTTCTTCACTTCTCTGAGGAAGACTGTAATAATACTCAGATGTTTTAAGGAATAATGGTGAATAACCATGAAAGGCATACAGTGAGTGAGTGGGGGGGTAAGTAACAGTTAAGTTAAGCAACAAATATTTGAGTCAATTAATGTCTTACAGAATAGAAATATCATGGGATCTGCAAATCAAAGACAGCTTCTGTCTATACATAACATGGAGTGTCTATCATAAAGGTTGAATTTGGAGCAACAGAGATAAATATAAGAGGTGCCAGCAACATGCCAAGAAAGGAACAGGAGGAAGAGGGGTAGGCAGAATTCTGTGGAAATTGAAGGATGAGGAAGTTGAGCAGAAAGAAAGAGCTTGTCTAGAGAGATTGGACAACTTTATGTCAAGATGGCCCCACCTTCTGCTTTCCACCATGAGGCTAGCATCTCTTTAGCGCCAGCATTACCTATGTTAGATGGTATAGATGAGAGAGTCTGTGATTGGAAGCAGACAGATCTGTCACAGTCAGAGGCAGGATTTGAATGACCACTTCTTCCGGGAGGAACTTGTGAGGTCTCCTGGAGGTTGATTCTGAGGGCATGAGTTCAGCGACATCAGAGTAGCTTTCAGGGCTTCCCAGGGATATATTTCAAACCAGTTCCAAGTGGCAGTGCCAGATGCTCCCACTGAACAATTCAGCTACTCTTGGGGAGTGGGCAGGTTCTGACAGGAATGGAGGCACACAGTCAGGCTATTGAGGGAAATCCAAGGACCGAATGGGATGAATACCAAGGAGCAGGCAAAAGTCAAGAAAGAGCATCTTTGATAGAATTGCAAAGGGAAGGTGCGGCATAGCAAGTAATAAGTCACTTATCAGTGACTTAAAATAAGTAATGAGAAACTAACAAAAACAGCAGCAAGCAGCCAGTAAGTCACTTTTCTTGGAAAGAGAAAATGTCTGATAAGAACAACCTAAGGAAGAAAGAGTTTATGGTTCACACTTAGATGGTACAGTCCATCCAAGTAGAGGAGGCAGGGCAACAGGAGATTAGGTGATTGTTTCCATGGCATCCACAGTCAGGAAGCAGAGAGGAAAGAAGGCTGATGCTCAGCTCACTTTCTTCCTTCTTGTCTTTTTATCCATCCAAGACTCCAGTGCATTGGGTGTTGCTGCTCTCTTATTTACTTAAACCTCTCAGGAAGTCACCTCTCATGCATGCGTAGAGGTCTGTCTCCTAGATAATCATCAAGTAAAGAGACTACCCATCACACGGAGGCAGAGATGCAGGGTCACACAGCACATGGAGGAGGAGATGCAGAGTCACAGCACAAGGAAGCAGAGATGCAGGGTCACAGCACATGGAGGCAGAGATGCAGGGTCACAGCACAAGGAGGCAGAGATGCAGGGTCACAGCACAAGGAAGCAGAGATGCAGGGTCACAGCACAAGGAGGCAGAGATGCAGCGTCACAGCACATGGAGGCAGAGATGCAGGGTCACAGAAGATGATGTAATCACTGCCAAGTAAGAAGTGGGCTAGGAAGCAAATACCCCATCTCTCTTTTGTCTACCATTGATGTAGATGATTTCACTCTGGAACAAGTCCAAGCCCCAGAAATCTAAGGAGAAGGTCTTTATGGATGCAGCCTTCTGTTGTGGAGAAGGGCAGAGAGGCTCCGGAGCACCCAGCACGTGGAGCAATCTTCCAAAGTAAGAGCTCACAGAAACACTGATCAGCAACCAGAATCCTCCCAACAGAATCACATTGTGGATCCTCCCGTATCTCAGTCTATAACCCTGACCCTGTACCTAACCCATCTTCTAGATGATATCTCAAAATGAAACCTATGATCTCTCAAATAATATACTCTTCTCACTTGGGCCAGTGTAGAAGGTACACGCTTTTAAATCCAGCACTCAGGAGGCAGAGGCAGGCAGGTAGGCAGACCTTCTTGGCTTCAAAATTAGCTTGGTGTTCATAGTCCAGCCAAGACTGCATAGTGAGACCGTTCTCAAAAACAAAGCAAAGCAAAGCAAAACAAACAAACAAAAAATACATTCTGTTCACAACATATATCTAAATTGCAGAGACTTAAATTATTCATGGGTTTGCATCTTATGACCAAAAGAGCTACACAGAAAGCTCCTTGGGTATTTACGGAATCTCGGAGGAGATGGAGGTGTCTCCTTTAAATACAACCTTAAAGGCAAACCCATAGGAAACGGTGATAGTGTGTGCTATATTCAAACATGAAACTTCTATTTGATGAAACCCACCATGAACAGTTGAAAAGGCATAAAAATAACCAAAATGAAATTCAAACAACAAAATAGTATAATTTCAGCAAGTTTAAGAAAGAAGAATCTTATCTAAATATATAAAGAACTCATACACACAGATAAGAACTGACCAAAATTTGGAGGGAGGGCAAGAAAAAAAATATCAAACAAGGGAAAAGCCATGAAAATAAAAATAGGCACACAGGCTGAGGGCAAAACAGGTGAAAAAAAATGTTTACTCAAAGAAGTATAGCTCTGAGCAGGAATCTTTTCTCCAACCAAAATCTCAAAGGCTGCTTTCAGTGAAAAGGGCTTGGTGCAGGGATGCCGTGCCCAGGGCTTTGAATTGTTAGGAGGAGGATAGGTTATTATAAACGTTTTTTTTTTAAAGTCAACTGGCAGTTACATATTGTGAATCATTAAATATTCATTCCGCACTGTACCCAACATCTTCACTTTCTTAAAGCTATTAACACTACTTTCTCTACACAGCATGAAGTGCAAGCAGCTCACTAGGACATGTACCTTCCAGCTTCCATCTCCCACATCTCCATCAATGTGAAATGTCCAGCCATCGATGTGAAACCACCTTGATGCCTTTTACTCTACCTGACAAACCCCTCACTTCCATCTTGGCTCAACTGACTCTTCTGGAAACAGGTGAGTTGTCAGGTTTCTTCTCGCCCACATCCACCGACTCGGTTTCTCTTCTGCATGTTCTCCCTGCACCAAGTACATAGTTGTTGTAGGTAATATGGCCATATTCATTTACATATCTAGTTGTGTATTTGTCTCTACCATTCTGGATCCTTTTCTCACGTTCCCTACAGTGATGCTTTTCAAAGTGGGGGCAGTTCTGCTCCCTAGAAACATGTGGCCGTACAGACAGCACTGTTGATTTTTATTTTATGCGTATGAATGTTTTTGCCTGTATGTATGTATGTATGTATGTGAACCATGTGTATGCTTGGTGTCTCTGGAGGTCAGAGGACAGTATGAGATCCCCTGCACTGGGGTTGCAGGTAGTTATGAGCCAACATGTGGGTGCTG
Organism: Mus musculus; assembly: GCF_000001635.26. Taxonomy (NCBI): domain Eukaryota; kingdom Metazoa; phylum Chordata; class Mammalia; order Rodentia; family Muridae; genus Mus; species Mus musculus. Next base: position 9,782,298 of record NC_000070.6, on the reverse strand, counting down.
GGGACTGAACCCCAGTTCTCTGGAAGAGCATCAGTTGCTCTTAACCACTAAACCTTCTCTTTAGCTCCTAGAAACAACAGTAGCAAGTAGCAGGGGAAGATGGCCACAGTACTGGGTGTACACAAAGCAAAGCTGTCGCTAAACAATCAATAGTTCTAGCTAGTTCTCCACAAGCTATTCAGCCCAAATGTTACCAATTGAGAACCCATGTGCTACATCGCCTTGTCTGGGACATAAATGTGTGCACTTTCTCCCTCTGATCTCCACAAAATTATGTATTGAAACAGTAAAAGGAACTTTGTTTGTTTGCTTGTTTGTTTGTTTTGGGTCATTTAGTTTCAACATTTATCCCAGGCTGGCCTTGAACTGGAGATCTTCCTGTCTCTGTCTCCTACACACTAGGGTTACATTTCTGTGCCACAGTGTGTGCATTTACATGAACCTTTTGTGTCAGTGGTTTCGTGTATGCGTGTTCATGTGTTTGCAGGCGTACACGTGTTAAAATGAACCTTTAAAGTCCAATTTTCTACTCCATGCCATTGGCAAAATAGCATCCATGACAGGAGGATGCAAGGGAGATCAAGTGAGAAGAGGATCCTGGAGCAAGGTCTGGAGCAAGGCTGCTGTTTCATCAACATGAGCTCACTTTCACAGTGCGGTACAAAGACTAAATCACAGACTGCAAGAGCTGCTGAAAGGAGCTATCACGACTCTATAGCCAAGTCCATCCACTGCAGAGCTGGAGAGCTGTGAGGACAAAGGTTAGCCTTGCTGAACCCTGACCTCATTGCTGAGTTTCCAGTTTAGTGTCAAAGCAAAAATTAAGGTGTGACTCAGAAAGAAACTGCAAGCTGATTCATCAAAAAGAAAGAATTACCCCTTTGGTTTAGATTATAAATACAATTTGTAGGTATGTAAAATTAAAAAAGAAAAGAATGCTCACAGAGAATTAATTCAATTGAGTAATGTTACAAGGAGTTTTACAGGGGTTTATTTTAAAATTACATTTCTGGCATTTATGCAAAAACAGGCAAATATATTAAATACAAAGTTAAACAAATAATACATTCTTTCTACTGTAGAGCATCCAGTCAGAGTCCAGAAGTATTTAAATAGTTTGTCATAAAGTACTCAAATAGCAACAGGTTTTTTGGCACATATGCTAAAATGTAACCACCTAGTAATGACTCAGCTCTTCTTGACACAGAGGAGCAAATCTCTTAGTAAAACGTAACTTAGAAGCATCGTCTAATCCGACATCTTAGATTTTAACATGCTATGGGTATTTTTTAAAAACTGGTATTTCTATATTTTTACACTCGTTTGTGTGTGTGTGTGTGTGTGTGTGTGTGTGTGCGTGCGCGCGTGTGCACATGTGTGTTCCTGGAGGTCAGAAGACAACTTGTAGGTTCAGTTCTTTCCAAGACTAAACTTGGGTTGTCAGTCTTGGTGGCAAGCACCTTTACCCACCAAGACTTCTCACTGGTCCCAGGCTATGCTATATATGAGATTATATGGGTATATACATATATATACCAACACCTATATAATCAAAATTTAAACAAATTATGGCAAATAAAAGAAAACATTTATATTTTAACAATGTTTTAACATATTTGGGCTTTATTGGGTGTTCCATGTATAGTCATCTGGTATGTTTAAAGAGTGAGCAATCATATAAAAGGAAATATGGTCATAAGTGATTGAAGTAATAAAATCCCCAAACTAAATAACAACTCATAATTCATGGCACGGCATATATTAGATTTCATTACATCAGTATATGGCTTAGCAGTAAATTCTCCTGACGGCCATAAACCTGCAAGGTGTTGTCATCCTGAGAAATGAAGGAGAGGGAGTTGGTGAGGGTACAAAATGGATAAATCTTCCCCAGTGCAGTGCCTTCCAGTTGCAGAGCTGTGGGGCACTGCCCCCTAGCGGCAGAATTTGAGTCCTTGTAATACAGGGATTCCTACTTCCTGAAGGAAAGGGCGATCCCATCCATCTCGCGGTACCCACTTCTGTGGCAGGGCTCTAACGGGCTTCTCAGGCACAGTGCGAACCAATCTGTTCTTCATACACCAGGCTGTCAAGAACCTGGGTGTGCGCTTTATGTTCACTTAACCTTTTAATTCCAAGCACTGTGAGCCACTCGACATACTACTATTTTTAAAAGGCACCTGCTTGTGACTTTGGAAGAATTACTATGGCTGTAAGACTTTGGACTAGTTTTTATTTTTACCTTTGTCTTTTAGGTTAGAATTAATGCAGAACAAATTTAAATGCCTTACAAAGAGTTCTTGCATAGGTACATGAAAGCCTTACACTTTAGATTTTAAGATTCTATAACTTGAAAACATCATCAATAATGTTACTGATTGAACATACTGTGTCATGCACAGAGACTATCATTAAATATTTGTGGGCAATAGAGAATCAGGCCAGCATCCGCATCTGGGTCCGTGATTCCAACATGCCTTACTCCACTCCCTCGTTTTGGCAACAGGAAGGGTGAGTGATGCAGGGGGAACCTAAGCCAGCTTTCTGTCTTAGATGAACTTTCAGAATTCAGGAGGATAAAGAAACAGAACACAGGCCACTTCTCAGTAACAAATATGTCTTCCTTCAAGATTTAGAAAGGCCATATATCCCAAGCCAAGATCAACATGAAACTCTGAAGAGTAAACAAGACATTTTAAATGGTGCAAAGCAAACTAGCAGGATGGGACATGTTTGAGATCCCGGAACACTGTCAGTGTAAAAGGCAAAGTCTGGAACCACGTGGGTTCCATCCTCATCAAAGCCACTACGGATACACTCCTGCTCTTCCCATCTTAGATGACAGAAGCTTCATTCAGGGTCAGGCATTCAAGAGGCGCAGGAGTGAGGGAGCCTCAGAGAAAGAAGTCAGCCTCAAGCCTTGGTTGTCAGGCTTCAATTCTTTTTGATGGTACTTGGTGTTTCCCTCAAATAATTCTGCGCTGTAAGGTCTTGACATAATTCAGTGAGTATATTTTGACAACGCTGTAAAAATACATTATATTATTAGCTCTGTCTCACACTTGGACAAACTGATGCCCAGAGGTTGGTCTTCCTAAGGTTAAGGAGGAAGAGCAAGGGCTGAGGCTCATGAGGTCCAACCACAACCAGCTTGGAATGACTTGGTTTCAGCTGGTTCAGGTTTCCCACAGTGACTTGCAGACAGGACAGCTCTTGCTAACAGAAAGGCTCCCCTCTATCAGTGACAGGATTACACTGGGCTGTTGACAAGTTCTTTCCATCTCCCCAGTCTCCTAACGATCTCAATGCCAGCCCTGCTTACTCTCCACAATAGACAGAACAGAATAGTCCACAGCACTGTAAACATGATGTCAGCTGTGGTGCTGCATGGCTTTAATCCCAGCAGCTGGAAGGCAGACGGAGGATAACCACTGTCCGCCAGCCTGACATACATAGTAGCTGCTGGCTAGCCAGAACAACATGGGGAGACACTGTCTCAAAACAAAAACAAACCCCAAACACACAACCTCCCCCGCCCCGAACTGTTGTAAGTTCATTTTAAGTTTTCCAAGAAACCTGTGTATACTAGCTCTCATTTGGAACTCAGTAGCCAAGTGACATCGATGGCAGCTTGGTTTCAGGAGGAAGTCTCCCTCAAATGGGACGTTGCTGTTGTTATGCCATAGTTTCAACCGTGAACGGTGGATAGCCTGGTACATCCTATTCCTGTTACCGCAAACCTCATCTGTGGGGATGGGGAAATGGCTCAGTGACTAAGTGCTTAGCTGTTCTTCCAGAGGACCAGAGTTCAATTCCCAGCGCCCATATGTGAGCTCACAACTGCTTGCATGTAACTCAGATTCCATGGGCTCTAACAACCTCACACAAACATGCAGACAAAACACCAATGCACATGAAGTAAAAATTAATTATTTTTTAAAGCAAAAACAAACAAAAACAAAAACCCATCTCATCTGTGATAGTCCAGAAATCCATCTCTTGGTATTGCCTTTTGTTTTGCTTTAAGTTCAAGAATTCCTTTTACCACAAGCAAAACCTTTTTTTTTTTTTTTTTTTTAAACGAAGGCTTTAACTCACGGGAGAACTGAAAAGAATAAAATTTCAAAATGGGTTTCAAAATATAATCAAGGATCAGAGGAAAGTTTTTCTGGAAATTAAGCAAATTAGCTTTCTAGCATTTTTCTAATCTTTTAAGATATCTTAAAAAAAAAAAAAAAAAAAAAAAAAAAAAAAAAAAAAAAGGTCTTACTGTACATCCCAGGCTGATCTCAAACTCAAAAGCCAGACACCTGTCTATGCCACCAAGTTCTGGGATTACAAGAGTGTGCCACCAAGTTCTGGGATTATAAGAGTGTGCCACATGCCTGCCTAGTACATTTTCCTTAAAATACATTAGGGTCGTGCTGTAAAGGCCAACAGGAGTGTCTTTTTGAACATGTTTGTATGTGAAAGGAACGTAATATGCGCATGCACACCTGGAAGTCTGTGCGTTTCACGGTAATGGAGCTCTGTTGTCTGGAGGCCGCCATCAGAAGCTCTGTGCACAAGACAGGACTTCCTCCTCCTGCCTTGCTCACTGCTGACTAGCACCCAGGTATGTGGGGCTGTATTTTGGGGTTGAGACAGGGCCTATGTGGCCCTCACTGTTGTGTAACTCACTATGTAGACCAGGCTTGCCTGTGTCCTCAGTGATAGGATTAAAAGCGAGTGCACTATGCCCAGCTCAGTTCTAGCTCTCAAAGAAGCGTTTAAAAGAAAATATGGTTTGTCTTAGTGTTTTCCCTTTGTTTTCCTAATGCTTTATTTTTAAATTTCCTAACCTACATATTGATTAGCACTGAAGCATGTGTACCTGTATAGACAGAAAAGTTACGTAAGTCCAGATTAGGATAGATACATAATTTCTCTCTGGATGGCAGGATGCAAAATAAATCTAGGTAGAGAGCAGTGTTGGGAGAGGCCATGTCCCCAGTCCTGGGAACCCAGGCCACATTTTCTCTTCCTTCCATTGGTTACTCTGGGAGCTGATATCTGTTTAGAGCTGGTCACCCTCCGCCCATAACACACCTGTGGTTCAGGCCTTGCTATGACTTCCCAGTGTCTCAATCCTACAAAGGGAATCTAAATCTAATTCAGCTTGTATGAAATGCTGTGTCCTTTAGTAACCTGGCTGGTTATCTAGTCAATGAAGAAATGACTAAGGCAGCCCCTCTCATCTCCCAGCAGTTAAGCAGCAACTAAAAATATGTTAGACGTCTCAAAGAAGTGGTCAGAAAGTGAATTCAATTATCAGAATAAGAGTTTGAATTCAAACATCCCCAACAACAGTTACAGTCAACATTTACTTAAAGTGAGGAATCTGTAGGCATATCATTCTTTAATTGAGATTCAGCTTGAACCAATTTCATAAAAATACGTTGAGGTGAGGCATGTCCACACATCTCGCCTACAGATCACAATTTGCCCTATCTTCTCCTTTCTTTCAGATAGGGCTCAAGGTAAAATCTGTCCTAAAGAATGAAGAAGAAGAAACCAGGTCATGAACCACGAATGACACTAACTACGATGAATTTATATTCTCAACCTCTAAGATGTATGTGCACTTTGAATGTAAAGCCTCATAAAGATCAGAGAGTAGATCAGCAGAGTGCCAAGGAAGAAAGCAAGCCTAGAGACTCTTGCCTGGTGTCCATGGGGTCTGAGGACAGAAGTCCAACCCATCCCAGGGGCTAGAAGATCACCCAGTGGACTTCATATAACTAAAACTCTTCATTAAAGCAGGAGCCATAGTTCAGGAGAAACAATAGTGGCCCATGAGGCAGAAAATCCGTATTGTAGTCTAGGCCTTCCATACTAGAGACTAGCTCTTCATGATTTTAGATATCACTTCACCTTCAAGTGTCACCATGTTGTTCTTTAAGATAGAGCTGATAGTTGGCTGATAGTTGTCCTCACTTGGCTGCTGAAAGCTATTTATGTGGCGTGACTCGGAGAATACTAAAGGGTGCATAGGTGAGCACCTGTTTCTCCTGTTCCTGACTCTGCACCCTAAGTGACCAACAGTGCGAGACATATCAAACCTGTTCTACTGCTTCATGTTTGTCCACGGCTCCGCAGGCATGGCCTGATGCCTCATGGTCAGGTCTTAACGCAACACTCTGTTGCCTCAAAGTCCTCAGGAAGCCTTCTTATGACTTCTTTCACACTTCAGTCTCCTATGCTGTGCCATCTCACATTAACCCTGTGATAGGAACAGAAGAGCCAGATTCAAGAGCTAGCTCAAAAAGCAGTTGTTCATTTTTTTTTTTTCTTCTTGAGACAGCGTCTCACTGTGTATTCCTGGCTAGCCTTGAATTCAGACGATTCATTTGTTTGTCACTATCTGGCCTTAAACTCACAATTGCCTTGAATGGCCATCCTCTTGTCTCTGCCTCCTCACTGCTAACATCACACATGTACTGGTAGGAGGTGTGTGTGTGTGTGCGCGCGCGCATGCACGCACGCGTGCACTTGTGTATGCTTGTGTGCACGTATACCTCCACACACATGCTTGTGCTACTGTGTCAGCTTCTCATGGGTTCTGAGGCTCATCAGGCCTGTGTGGCTCACTGAAGCATCTCCTCCACCCAGGATTTTTCTTTTCTAATGAGCAAATATATTTATGACATATAACTCAAGACTTAACCTGAAAAAGGACCAAGAGTTCACATCACTAGGTAAGATGGAAACCAAAAGCATTTCACACCCTACTTATTTCTTGAAGCAACAATATGGGCCTTTTAAAACAACTATGATAGCATTCTTAGTTCAAATGAATTAGTTCAGAGAATATTTCAAATGTTTATCTTGCTCTTGAAAACATGAGTAGACTACATCTTTTCTTCTAATCTGAGATGCAGATATTAATTGTTTAGGAGCAGGGAAATGGTGAGGCAGAGAGAGGCACTCGCTGCACAAGTCTAATTACCCAAGTCTCACCCCTGGACCCTATGGAGGAAGGATGACTCCCAGAAGCCCTCTGACCTCCACAAGCACACTCGGGTAGACACATGCAACAGGTCCTTCGAGCAGGCGGCGACACGAACTACACGGACACCAAGGCGGGTTCACACAACAGCTTCTTTACTTGTTCTCCTTCTTGCAGCTTTTCTTACAACAGCTTCTCTTACTACAACTCCCCTTACAACAGCTTCTCTTCCTACTTCTAGCTTCTACTTAGGGCAAGGGCTAAACTCCTATCCTCATGGCGCTGACCTCATCTCGCTCCACCCCACCTCATCCAATCACATGCTCCAGGCACGAGCTCAGGTCGGTCAACGATAGGCTGACAGGTCCGGTTCACAAGGACCAGTCCAGCCAGGCAGGCAGCCCACGCATGCAGCCTCACCGCGCATTCTCGGGCAAGGCAGTAAACATCTTGGCCCATGCGGCCGCACCTCCTTCCCACAAACATGCAAATGATAAACTATTATAATGAGGAGCCCTAACATTTACTGATGCTTCCATTCAGTTAGACCACTAACTGAAGTTCATGGCAACTAGAAAGCTCTAACGAAGTTCACAAATCGCACAGATGTTAGAGCAAGTGTTCAGGACTTTAGCCTCTTCTCAAAAGAACACAAACTTAACAATAAAATAGTTTAATTTAAAATCTGATACACACAAAACAAAGTAAAATATCTTTTTGGAACTCTAAGAATTCTTTAAAAAGTATTGCATTCAGGAAGGACAGGGAGAATAAGAGGACAACAGAAAACACAGATACTCATAGTTTGCTGTTTATTGAATTCTGCGGGACCATGATACCATTTTCAAAAACCATCCCGCCACTTGCTTGACACTGCAACTGTAATTACCACACTGTCAGCTGTTACAATGCACTTACACTACACGTATCTACAATGCAACCATAGGCATATAGCTGGTATTCTTATAAACTCCAGAAGCAGTATCTCTTTGTCTATAATGTAGATAAATTATTTTACCCATAATGTCATGAGAGAAGATGGTGAGCTCAAAATTGAAAGTGCCTATTATTCACAAGTACACTCCCTATCACCCAGGGCCCTAACCCTCTCTGTCCTTACCTCCCCTTCTACATCAGAATTCAAATGAGATGGGGAGGAAGGTGACTTAGGGCATTTCTGTAGTTTGTAGTTGCAGAAATCAATTTTCTTTTCAAAGTGGGTGGAGCTATGAGCTTTAAGCTTAGGAGGCGGGCTTCACCTATTCTCCAAAACTTTTAGTCTACATAATCTCACTTGAGCATCATTTTAAAAATATATTTATTTCTTCTGGAAAAAGTTTTTTTAACCATCAATTAATCATTAAATATTAATAGATTATTAAAAAAAAAGCCAATTTCTTCTCCCAAACAGCTAACTGCTCATCAAAGGAAAAGAACCTGTACAAGAAGCAGAAATACTCCACGCTAAAACTCTTAATGTGCCCTGCCCCTCAGCACTTGCACAGTGTGGGAGAGCTGGCCCCAGGGAACGAGTGCGCTTTCCAGCTGCCTCAGGCAGGAGAAGTGGTGCCACCCCCTCACCTAGGCAAAGCAGGAGAGCTGCTGGCTGGATGAACAATTCAGCTACCATTCAGGTCCAGATCCAGGGCTTTTAATGGGCCCGCCCCAATATCTGCCCCATCTATGAACTGCTTGAGCACATGGAGGGGTGGGTCCTGCAGATCCAAGGCTGCAGACACAGGGCAACAACAGGATATGCATGATGAGCCCTGGTGACGATCCAGTATTGATACTGTAGAAAAAGCCAGAAACCTCCAACCAAATCAATGACATTTGGAAGAAAAATTGATTAGGCAAAAGGGTATACTATGTGACACACCACAGCTTCTACAGAGATATTTTTTGTTTGTTTGTTTTCTTTGGGGAGGAAGTTTGCAAGGGCAGAGGGAAGATATAGAAGGATGGGAGATGAGTGGGATTGGAGTGCATGATGTGAAATTCATAAAGAATCAATGAGAAGTTAAAAAAAAAACTAGCTATGATGACATGTAATGTCTTTTTTCCTTTTTAATTGGATATTTTCTTTATTTATATTTTAAAAGTTATCCCTGTTCCTGGTTTCCCCTCTGAAAAACACCCTCCCCCTATTTCCTACTCCCCCTCCTGCTCATCAACCCACCCACTCCCACTTCCTGGCCCAGGCATTCCCCCACACTGGGGCATCGAGCCTTCCCAGGACCAAGGGCCTCTCCTCCCACTGATGCCCGACTAGGCCATCCTCTGCTACATATGCAGCTGGAGCATGTACTCTTTGGTTGGTGGTTTAGTCCCTGGGAGCTCTGGGGGTACTGTTTGTTTCATATTGTTGTTCCTCCTAGGGATCTGCAGACCCCTCAGCTCCTTGGGTCCTTTTTCTGGCTCCTTCATTGGGACCCTATGCTCAGTCCAATGGATGGCTGTGAGCATCCACTTCTGTATTTGTCAGGCACTGATGAAGCCATATATTATAATAAGTAAATAAAAGTTTGGCTACTTAGATCAATCTTCAAAAACCAAACAAACAAAGTTTAAAAAAAAAAACCCTCAATGTAACAGAGCATGCTTGAAATTTCAGCACTCAGGAAGCTAACTCAGTAAGAGTGTGAATTCCAGGTCTTATCTAAACAAACAAAGAAACACTTAATAATAATAATAGTAATAGTAATAAAATGGGGGCTGGAAGATAGCTCAGCCCTAACGTTCATGTCTGGCATGCAAAATACCGTATGCAAAACCAAAACAAATAAAAACACCTCACAAGCCTGGAGAACAAGGATGAGCCTGAGAGATGGGTAAACCTAAAGCGGCCAAGGACGTTGGACAGAACATGATGTTAACAAAACAGATGTGGTACAGGAAAGAAAGTAGCCCAAGCCTCATCTTTCCTTTTACATTGAGACATTGAGATGGGTAGGGAATTGCAAGTGTGATTGACTGCCAGAGAATATTATACACTTGTTTTCATTCTCTCTCTCTCTCTCTCTCTCTCTCTCTCTCTCTGAGATGGTGTCACTGGCCTGGAACTTGCGAAGTAAGTTAGGTTAACTGACCAGTGCACTCAAGGGATCCACCTATCTCTACCTCTCCAAAACAAGAATTAAAAGCACGGAATAGGACTTCAGCCTGCCTCCCCTCCCCCATCTCTCCCTCCCTCCCTCCTTACTTCCCTCCCTCCCTCCCTCCCTCCCTCCCTTCCTTCCTTCCTTCCTTCCTTCCTTCCTTCCTCCCTTTTAGTTTTCTGAGGCAAGCTCTCAGTTAGCTCCCTCTGACTTCTTACTCCCCAGTACAGATTACTACATGGCTTCCTCCAACCTTAGAAATGATCATGTATAAAACTGTTTCCATTGGAGAATTAAATTAGTAAAGGACTGGTGGTGGAACTCAGCTGGTATAGTGCCCGCCTAGCCCTGGGTTCCACCCTCAGCACCACATCAAATGGGCGCGGCGGCAGGACACATCTGCAGCTCCAGCATCCTTAGGGTTGCGGATAAGCATCAGGAACTCAAGGCCATCCTTTATACACAGGTGAGAGTATAAAACCAGCTTGGGCTACACGACCCCAGACTCAAAGATTCGAATATGAAAGGGTTAAAAAAAATCTAAAAACAAACGTGTAGGAGGTAAACTGTAAACATAGTTCGCAGTGATTATGATAACGACTAATATTTACTTAACACTTATAATGTGCTGGGCACTATCGTTCTATTAGCTCCTTCCACATTAGCTGGTCTAAAAGCTTGCTGTGGAAAAGGAAGTAGGTTTGTGGAAGGGAGCCAATCTGTGAAAATCAGGCCTCTATTACAGAATACACACACGGAAGCAGAATGCCTTAAATTTAGTGAGGTTCCTTAAAAATTTGTCAAGTAGATGAAATTAATGAGTTCACAATTTCTTGGAATTGTGAGAAGGGTAACCATACTGTTTTAAAAGGTTATTCCTATTTATACCGCTAGGGGGCATAGTTTAAAAACAAAACAAAACAAAACAGGTTGGGGAATACTACTTGCAGTGAATGCTGTTTTAAGTGTTCTGGCATTCTAGTCCATGACAGATTTTTTTTTTTTTCTAGTGCATACGATAAACAAAAATCTTTCCCACTGCAGCTCCCGCGCATGCTTCATATTCACCAAGGTTAACCTGAAACCTCACTATAAACCCAACTTATCTACCTCCAATCCTGGCAGAAGCTGGAGGAACAGCCCGAGGGCTCGCATGCTAATTGCTCTGATCGCCACCAGCGCTGAAAAGAAATACCAGGGGTAGGATGTACGTAGCTGAGTTCAAGTGCCCCAGAGGTCAGATCGCACAGGTCCACTCCCCTACCTCCTCACCGCCCCAGGCTGTGCAAGGGCGGAGGGGAAGGAGGCCAAACCGCTGTCCTGCCAACGACCCGCTCCTTCCGGCAGAGGTCTCCGTTTCAAACTTCACTCTGGCTGGGCCGGGCACAAACCTTGGTGTGGGCCTGGGCCGCCAGGAATCTTACGCGCCAGATTCAGCTACAGCAGAAGGCGAGCAAGTTGCTGGGGAAATTAAAACCGCCAAAGAGGACTCGGTCACCTAGCAGCAGGCCTGCCCACCTCGTTGGCCTGAGAGTAATGTCCAGACTCTGCGCAGGTCCCTTGAGGATACCCGCGCACGCGCCGCTCACACAGCCCGGGAAGTCACTGTTAAAACCTCTGCGCACTGGACTGAGCCTTTTGCGCGACCGGTTCCAAGAAACACTTTTCGTGACTCGATGGGAAAAAGAGCAAGAAGTTGGGAGACGGAGCAGGGTGTTATTCGGGGTTCTGTTACAAGAAGGAAGTTTTAAGGTACTAATGGAGCCATTGCTCAGAGATAGGTTGCGTAGTAAAAAGATTTTCCATTTGGAAGAAAGGGGTTCTGGGATGGCAGAGGATCGTTACGTCAAATGGTGCAACATTTTAATACAATCTACAGACATTTTCTGCATTCTTTAAATTATCCCTAGATTACTTTTAATGCTGGATATAAGGGAAACACTACACAAATAGTTGTTATGCTGCATTATTTTTGGAAATAACAAAGAAAGACTGTACATACATACACTCCTCAGAAATCTGTGAGGGATCAAATCTGTAGATATGGAATCTTCAAGTTCAGGAAAGTGGCTTCCCTTTCTCCACCTAAGGAGCTACATAAAACCGTATTAGTGGTGTTAGGTCAGATACCCTTTAAAAATATCGCATGCCTATGGTCCTAACATTCAGTACGCTGACGCGGAAGGATCCATGCTGGAGCCGTTCAGGTAGTGAGTCTGACAGCATCCCGGGTTACTCAGCAAGACCTCACCTAAAACAAAACAAATATATATGAGAGCAAGTACCTAGACTGTACACTTTCAAAGTCTCAACCACTGCAGGTGAAGTATGAAGACAGAAAAATATGGACAGAAAACGGGTAAACTGATATGTTTTCTGCTGAGTTTGACCATGACTCAGCAGTGTCTCTACCCTGCTGTCTTTCAGTCTTGAGACCCAGTATAACAGAACTGTCTCCTTATGAATTCAAAGTTCCTAATGAATGATTCACAATTTGAATTCAAAATTCAAAATAAATATTACTTAACAGCGTCTTCACAGATTAATCACACACACACACACACTGTGTGTGTGTGTGTGTGTGTGTGTGTGTGTGTGTGTGTGTGTGTGTGTGATTCTAGGAAAAGAGTCAGGCTCTGGAGATTCCCCCCAGACAGAAACTGAGGACCAGGTAACCAGCCAGGTGGCAGAACATAGAATAAAATAAATGAGTAATTAAGGTAAGAGCTAGTTGGAGAATAGAGCCAAAGCTATTGACCTCAAAATTTATTCATATATAGAAATCTCAGAGTCACTTTTTCGGGGGAATTTATGTGCCGGCAGGAAAGAAGCAGTTTCAGATAGCCATGGTTAAACTTGACGGATCAAAAAAAACATAACAAATGACACAGATGTGGGGACAGGATTTGTCGAGGGTGATTCACAAGAGTGGGAGGAAAAGACTGGGTAGTGAAAGCAATCAGAATGTTTTATACATAGTATGAAATGCTCAAAAACAAATGTAATAGAAGTTATAAAAGCTGCTTTGAGAGATAATTGAAATAGTTCTAATAAATCTGTCCAGACACCATGTAGAAACACATACATTTAAGTTCGTTTACTTATTAGTGTGATTGTATTTAAAAGTCTGCCATGATCAATGAAGGAAAATATTAAGAACAATCATTTCTGAAAGCAGAGCATCTTTTTCAGATCATGGGATGTAGTGGATTCTAGCACCTCTGTGCTTCCCTGTCAACTAAGACTTCTCCTCCTTAGCCCTGAGGGCTTCTGGAGTTCAGCCCACTCTCCTCATCCAGCGTCCAGACCCCCACCAATTTACTATGCTCCTGCAGTAGTGTTCTAGAAAAAAACTTTCACCATTTGCTAACAGATTATCTTTGCTGGTGGCATTTATTAGCTCACCCTAATACAGATATTGATTCTGAAGTGAGTTGCAGGTAATCTGATTCCAAGAAAGGAAGAGAAATTGAACTATCTAAAATAAAAATAAAGTACAAGATAGTGAAAGGACATCATAAAGTAGATATAGAAACTAATTGAAATATTAATCTATGGCTACCTGTATTGTCTTGTTTCTCTAGAGTGACAAAACTTAAGATATATATATATATATATATATATATATATATATATATATATGTATGTATATGTGTGTGTATGTATATTATACACATATATGATTTGTGATTTATGAAAATGACTTACAGGATGTGGTCCAACTAATCCAAGAGTGGATGGCTGGATGGCTATGAATTGAAAGTCCAAGAATCCAGTAGTTGCTCAGTCCTTAAGGCTGGATGTCTCCGCTGGTTTTCAGTATACACTGCAATCCTGAAGAAGTAGGCTCTAATGCCAGTGAAGGAATGGGCTTACCAAAAGACCAGAGCAAGCAGACAAAGAGCAAAAACTTCCTTCTCCCATGTTCTTATACAGGCTTCCAGAAAAAGGCATGGGCTGGATTAGGTATAGATTAAATATCTGGGTTAAAAGTATATCTTCCTATCTCAAAGATCTGGATTAGAAGTAGATCTTCTGTACTGGCTGGTTTTGGGTCAACTTGACACAGCTGGAGTTATCACAGAGAAAGGAGCTTCAGTTGAGGAAATGCCTCCATGAGATCCAACTGTAAGGCATTTTCTCAATTAGTGATCAAGGGGGAAAGGCCCCTTGTGGGTGGGGCCATCTCTGGGCTGGTAGTCTTGGGTTCTGTAAGAGAGCAGGCTGAGCAAGCCAGGGGAGGCAAGCCAGTAAAGAACATCCCTCCATGGCCTCTGCATCAGCTCCTGCTTCCTGACCTGCTTGAGTTCCAGTCCTGACTTCCTTTGGTGATGAACAGCAGTATGGAAGTGTAAGCTGAATAAACCCTTTCCTCCCCAATTTGCTTCTTGGTCAGGATGTTTGTGCAGGAATAGAAACCCTGACTAAGACATCTTCCCACTTCAAAATAGTCAGGAATCCCTCACAGGTGTGCCCTCTATTTTGTGGATTTAGTTACTCCCCACTGTAGTCACATTGACAACCAAGAATAGCCATCACAATTCCACCCCTTACAACTTGACACACAATCATGTATCCCTATATCATCACTAATTTCCAAGTGAAAACAATAAACAAACCATAATAATACCTAAACATATTATTACTATCACATACAATCACAAATATATTATATATTTGACAAGGTCATAATTATACCTAACATGATATAACTATCCCTCATACAACTACAAATGTATTATAAATTTAGACTAGGCAACACTGTCCTTTGGGGAATATATTTTTAGTGTCTCAAACTTAAATATGATATTATTGATATTGTCTTAATTGATATTATATCACATGGTAAAGAAATTGAAGAAAGAAGACACAAATATCTTTATAAGCATTCTTAACAAAATAGGAAAGAAACATTCATGTCAATTATAGAGCTTTTTTCTACAGCTTATCATGTGGCCTTAGCTAATATTTACACTGCCTTCCTCTTCTACCCTTTGTGTATGTTCTCCATCCTTGGCAAGAACTTTAGCATGTCTAAGCTCTTTTCCTGAAAGATGACCAAATGACCATACCTTCATTCATGACAGGTCTGTGCCTTTTGTCATCCTGCCTGGATTAGGCTGTTGTAGTTTCCCCACCAACTTTAATCACAGGATATGGTAGAACCAAGAGATGCCTGAAAGGATCTGGGGAACTCCAAAATAATTTTCCTACCTCCATTGTATAGAAGCAATCCAATTTATCCACGGTGATCTAGATCAATCACCCACCCTAACACTGTTATTTCTCCCATGGCCTTTTGGCCTAAGAGCAATAGAAACCCAAAGTGAGCAGGGGAAAGTCTGAGCATCCAGTTCAATGGAATGCTTGCTGTGGCTCCTGGAAGGAGCACTCCCCACTATGGTTCCAAAACTTCTATGCCAGCAGAACTTAATATCATAGGAACAAGTAGCAAAAATATTTTAAACTAAATACGCCACTAAATATTGTCTTTCTTCCTTGGTAGTGGAAGGGGTCGGGTGCAATAACTGTACTCCTAAGAATTTCACTGAGGCAGAAGGCCCTTGAATTTTGATTAGATTTATTTTCCATTCTCTGATGCTTATATGTGTTACCAATGAGTCAAAAGTGGTTGCTACCTCCTGCTCACTTGGTCCAATCAGTATACTGTCATCAATATAGTACATCAATGTGATATTTTATGGAAGAGATGATTGAGATTCCTTCTAACTAAGCCATGGCATAGGCTAGAAAGTTAATATCTCCTTGAAGAAAAACTTTAAAAGTATAGGGCTGCACTGCCAACTGAAAGCAAATTGTTTCTTGTGGTCCTAATGGACAGTTGTAGAGGAAACAGCATTTGTTAGACTAAGAGATAAGATAATCTCTCAAGTAAGGATGCCATGTGTGGTAGAACAGCTGCAATCAGAGTCACTACCTGACCAAATTTTCAATAGTCAATTGTCTGTCAGTTTCCACAGCCCACCTGTCTTCTGCACTGTCCAGTAGGAGATGTGGTAAGAACAAACCATCCCTGCATTCTCACGTCCCTGATGGTGGGGCTAATTCCTGCAGTTCCCCCAGGATGTGATACTGTTTTTGATTCATGACTTGCCTTGGCAGAGACAACTCTAAAGGCTCCCATTTAGCTTTTCCAATCATAATGGCCCTCACTCCACAGGTCAGGAACCCAGTGTGAGAATTCTGCCAATTTCTAAGTATATCTACATCAGTTATACATTCTAGGACTGGAAAAATAAGCAAAGGATGAGTTCAGGGACATACTGGACCTCCTCTGAGTTAGACTTCAGCCAGAATGCTGATAGTCATCTGACCTCTACGGGTCCTACTTTAACTGGATGGCCACAATGTGTTTTGGAATTCCACAGAATCAGCATCAGCTCAGAGACAGTATCCAACAAACTCTGGAAAGTCTGTTTCCTTTCCCTCAATGTATAGTGAGGTACTCTTGTAAAAGTTTGTAGGTCCCTCTGGATAAGCAGAAGAGAAAAGCTAACAGTAAAATTGGGTCTTTTCTCAGGGGAACTTGGCCATCTGTTCATTTAAGGGGTTCTGGGTCTGCAAACTGGCTCAAGTCTGGACATTGACTCATGGATTCCCTTTTGCCACAATCCAATGTAATCTTCCTTTCATTTGTTTGAGAATTTTGTGCTATACAGATCAAACAAAAATTCAGTAGACTTCTTATCTGTTTTCATGCCTGGAAACACAATGATTGATTAGCTAGAGCTAACGATCCATACAAGTCATGCCACCGTAAAGTTCCCTTTGCCTATGCTGACCATTATGGGTTAGGCCATTATGTGCATTACTTTGTCTGTGCTGCCCTCTATGATAAGTATGATAACCTTACCTTGGGTGATTCAATGCTTCCTCCTGGCCCCTGCTACCTCAGAGGCCAGTTAAGACCACTCCATTTAACTCATCCAATGGAGCAGCAGCATCTCCAACCCTAAGGTCTTGCACATGATAATGGCAACAACAAAGTTCTTCACATGTGCCGGTGCCCCCTCACCATTTTGGGTCTTATAGGATTAATGAAGGGCATATCTTCTGGACCTTCCTATTATGGAGGATTAAGTTTTACACAGCATACCTACCCTAGCATTGCAATCTCCCTGAGCCTTAAAAATTTCATCATTAACACTAAGCCAAGGGATGTTAGACATCTCCACCTCCTTTTCAGTAGGCCATCTTTTGATAAATACTTCAGCCAACAGTTCAAATAAAATTTCAACAACTTTTTAACTGTGCATGCTCCATATTAAACTTGGAGCCTTCACTCAAAGGGCTCATATAAAAAATTCAACCTGATCCAGTTATATGTTCTTCCCACTATTACCTACAGCCTTAAAATCTACTCTTACACATATTCCTCTTGAATGAGTTAGCAACTGGGTATAGGTATAGAGGCAACTACTGAAGGACCCTGAGAGACATCGGAATTGTCCTGCCTGGAATTCTCTCCAGATAAAGTTGCTGGTTTATCAAACAATGAAGGATTAATTTCCTCATTCAAAGATAAAAAGGTAGAATGTCAAGATGACTCTGAGGGTGGAGTAGCTACATCTTTAGATGAAAAAACTCCATTAGAGTCTGAGGGTTCAAAGTTCTCAGCTTCAATAGGGTTTTTCTACAAATCTCCATCCTAAATTACAAGATCCCATTACTCTTAAAAAATTAACTTATTTCCTTTACATCCTGATGGCAGCTTCCCCTGCCTCCTCTCTTCCCAGTCCCCCCATGTCCTCTCCCCTCTCTCCACCTCCCTTTCTCTTCAGAAAAGGGGAGGCCTCCCATGAATATCCACCCACCTTGGCATACCAAGTTGCAGTAGGATTAGGCTCATCTTCTTTTATTGAGTCCAGAAAAGGCAGCCAAGTTAGGGATAAAGAGTCCAAAGGCAGGTAATGTAGTCAGAGATAGCCCTGCTCCAGTTGTTAGGGCTCCTACATGAAGACTAAGCTGCACATCTCGTACTTGTGTTTTGAGGGCCTAGGTCCATCTCATGTATGCTGTTTGGTTGCTGGTTCTGTCTCTGTGGGCTCCTATGGACACAGGTCAGTTGATTTTATAGGTTTTCTTATGGTGTCCTTTACCTCAATCAGGCAAAGAACAAAACTTTCTTCTCCCATGTCCTTATGTAGGCTTACAGGAGACATGGGCCAGATTAGATCTGATCAATGATCTGGGTTAAAGGCCTATCTTCCTACCTCAAAGATATGGATTAGAAGTAGATTTTCCTGTTTCAAAGTAAGCAAAAATCCCTCACTAAGATCCATTTTTGGATTTTATTTAATTCCAGATGTAGTCAAGTTGACAACCAAGAATAGCCATCACACTATCCAAAGCAAAATCTTTATAAGGTAAAGTTTTCAATGGTTAGGTCACTGCTGGAATAAAAAAAATTCAATATATTCAAAGACCCCAGAGCATCAAAAGAAAAAGATGAATACAGGCCATTGTTATCACAGTGACTTCCAGGCAGCCATAGGCTAGCCCTACATTCTGAACACAGTGATGTGATTCTTCACCCAACAGGGCTGTCCTAGAGCAATGTAGTTAAGCAACTCATTAGGCCATGTTTGTTTGTACAGAGGGCAGAGAGACTAGAGCTGAGCAATAGAAACAGCTCTTCAGCCATCACAATGAAGCATTGTTCTCCTGAATGAAGAGGAAGCTGGCTGCTCTTCTGCAAGAACTCTGCAGTCAATGACTTTGAAATCTTCCCTTTCAGGAAACCTGGCATCTGCAGAATAGCAGACACCTTCTTGCCTCATTATGGCACTGCTGAAGCATTGCCCCTAGGAACTTCAATTGACAATGGAAAATATAAGGCATTGAATAATGTCGGCTAAAAAGACTTACATGTATCCTTGTTAATGAGACATAGATAGCTTTATAGAACTCTGCAGCTTTCACAGTGCATGCTGCAGTTTAAATGTTGGACCCTCTCTCGTAGTTATCTGAACTTGTAAACACTGCATAGTGTGATAAGGGATTCTCCAACATCCCAGATCCAGAAGCTGAGGCAAGAAAAGGAAATGTACAATATCTACCACTTGATCCAATTGAAGGTTTATAAAATGCTTAATGCCTCTGTCCCAGGGACTCTGGGCTCCACTTTTAGAGACTATAATACTTACTCTGCTTGGGAAGAATAACAGCACCATCCTAGGGGCCCCAAAGAACAATTGTGGAAACAACTTTAAGGCTCACTCATTCTTGTCTGAAATCCTGTCTGGGACAACTCAGGCCAGGGCTATAATGGGATTTCTGTTGTCTCTGTACAAGCTCACTATTACCTGGTGACATCTTTAGAGGATGACTAGACTTTATTCAGATGTGGACAACTTACATGTGGTAGGCTGCATGCGTGCTAGTATAGGTATGAATGCAATTATATATCATATGCTGCAAGGTCGAAAGAGTCAACACTCCTGCCGCATGACTTGTTCTGAAAGGACGTAAAATTAATATTTCTCCCTGAGAGGGACAGCCTCAGCATCCAAAGAAAGGCTCATCATTGAGAAGTACAATGAGTTTCTTGAGACTTTCCTCAGAAGCAGCAGACAACTGCATAGAGTTTCATTTTCTCAAAGTCATAAAACCTCCACACAGTTACCAAGTTTGTGTTTCACGTGGTTGTGTCACTAGACTCCTGCAAACCTGTGTTCAGAGTGATAGACAGTAATAAAGTCTTAAAGGTGTCCATTGCTCAGGCAAATCAAATCAAACCTTGGTTAAGGTTCATTGCCACGGACTGGACTCAGTGGGTCCCTCAACCTGCAGGGAATCAGGATTTAGATAATCAGGTGGACAAGGAGTTGGTGGGATGACAAACAGATGCTGACACAGAAAGAGTGCTGTATCTGAATGTAATTTCTCAAAGTGAGCATCAGATTTATATTGCAGAAGAAAACAGAGAAGTTAGATGACACATTAGCCAAGGTACATTGAAGTTATCTGACACAAAACAAAAAACACATACATAAAGGCTGACAGGAACCAGGCAATTTTTACAATTGCGATAAGATCAGCCCTATCTAAAGTCAGCTATTGACAGGAGCCAGGTGAGGATTTCACACCCTAGTCACAATTTATGCTATTTCTCTGAGCCTTGTGAAAGCTTGCACCAGGGGCTTCTGCTCTTGCTCATGAATAATGCAATACTGTAGTTCCTTATTAAACCACAACCCTCCTTCCTAGGCCATTGTAAATTCTTGCATATGGGAGTAACTTGGCTGCTCTTTTAAGTGTCTGTAGGGAATCTCCATTTGTCAGAAGAACTCACCAACTTTCTTCTAATATATAATGTAGTCTGCCATACCTGACTGTAATGAGGATTCTAAGTTTACTTTGCTAAGCTTGTCTTGAGATTTTTAGCTCCTATTCAGTAAAATACTGCAAGAAAGCATGCAAGACACCACACTATCGCAGGGACAAATTTGGAGCATTTGTGCTATGGGGATGCCAAGGCTCCAGGAGACTAAGTTTCCATGAAACTTTTTTGCCTTGGGACTGCGTCAAAAACTTTTGGGCCTGCTGTGCAGTCTCCACTGGAGTGGGTGTGGCAGTTTATAAGCACCCATGCTTGGCCTTTGCTGATCCCATTCATCTTAGAAAACACCATCACACTATGGAATGGTGTTCTTTTCTTGCAGTCCAACACATGGAACAACCAATGTATGGCTTGCTGCAAAAAGAAAGTTGATCTAGTGTGTATTTGGAGAACTGGTCTCACTATGTGCACTTAATTGTATAGAAAGCCCTCACTCTATTAAGCAGAAGTAAGGTATACTTTGAAGAATAACTATGTTAAGATGGAGCAGAGACTTTTCATTGGAAAACGTGATGTCAGCAGGGATCATTGATTGGTTTCTAGCTGCTCAGCACTCAGCCATCCAGTTCCACCAGCATCTCAAATCATCTGGGAAAACTTCCACTGTGGAATTCTGGGGGAGAAAGCAATCACTTCCCATGTGGAAGCCAAAGCTAAGAACTCATTATCCCCGACTTATAGCAAATTGTATACTGTGGGTATAACTTAAATGGCTGAGGGAAAGAGCGGCGGATAGAAAAGTCTAATCCAGAAAGCATGTGCAGCAGGCTGTAGAGAGTTCCCTCATTCCTCACAGCTCCCTGGCTGGAGCTTAGTCCAGACCATCACTATCAACCTGAGCCTCTGATACCAAATGGTAGCTTCAGGATTAGCTTATAAAACTCAGAGATTATGCTTAACATTTGCAGCAAAGAATGATCACTAATACACAAGTCCCTCATTTAGAAATAAATTACATTTAAATTAAAATTCTCTGAAAATATTCATTGGTTTTGACTTACATACATTTGAAAACACACTCTTTAATCTTTATCCATTCTTGCAGCTCAGTATTAAATTAGAAATCTTAGGTTTTTGTCTGCTTATTTTTTGAGACGTGAAATCATGTAGCCCAAGCTGGCCCCACACTTGGTGTATAGACATGGATAACACTCTTGGCTGTACCTCCCAGGTGCTGGTATTATAAGTATGTGTCTCTACTCCTAGTTTATGTGGTGCTGGGAATCAAATTCATGGCTTGAAGCAAATTACGTAAGCACTCTGCCAACTGAGTTACACACCCAGCCCAGCATTTTTATTGTGAGCAGATCTTTAAGGAAAATCTTTTTCTGAGCATTTTAAGGATTCTCTTTTCCTTAATTTTCATTCTATTTATTAGAATGTGGTTTGATTCATTTGTTAGGTTTCTGTCACATAATAAATGCTTCTACAATCAATTTATATTTTAAAAATAAGCCTTCCTTTTGATGCTTGGCTGTAAAGGTTCCAGTCTGCAATGGATTAACCCTGTTTCTTTGAGTCTGGCGTAAGGCAGTAGAGGGCAGAATGCAACTGATCCTCTCATAGTCAAGGCGTAAACCAAAAACAGAGGAAAGGGGCATGTTCTATGGGAAATGGTTTGGTGAAGACATCCCATTTAGAACTAACTGTCCCAGAGCCTCTCATTCTCTGCTTATAGTCTACTTGGGCATCTCTGTGTTAGTTCCCACTAACACACAAAAAAAGGATACTTCTCTAATGATGGCAGAGCAAAACACTGATACATGTGTATAGAAGGTTGTCATCAGGATCCATTTTATTGCTATGTTCCTTTAGCAGAACAATACTATTTAGTTTTCCCCTAGGTCCATGCCCTATCCAGTCTCAGTTTCTTAGCCACCCTAGCAGTGTTAGGAATGTTCTATCCTGTGGTGTTGGCCTTAAATTCAACCAGGGAGTGGTTGGGTATCCCTGCAATATTTGTGCCCCAGTTGCACCAGTGTGTCTTGCAAGCAGGTTGTGGGGTCGTGAAAGGTAGTCTGTTTTGGTTGAATGAGGCTTGCTCTGAAGACCCAGTAGGAAACTCTACAAGAAAGAGAACAGTGAGCTACGTTCCCAGAGACAGGTGCCTGACACCACAGAGCCTCCAACTCCATAAATCTGTGACGATAAATCACACAGACAATGTCCCAAGCTCCTGGTATTCTGGCTAGACTCCACCCCACAGTTATGTGACTATAGCCAGGTATGCTCCTCCCCACAGTTACCTGGCAACAACAAGGTAGCCCAGCTCACTATAAAAGGAGCTGCTTGGCCCCTCCTTACTCTCTTTAAGCTCTCACCTTTCTTACTCTCATCTCTAGCCTTCCTTCTCTCTCTCCCTTCCCCCTCTCTCCACATGGCCATGGCCGGTCTCCCTCTTTCTACCTTCTCTCTTTCTTCCTTCCTTTCTACAGTAAGGCTCTAAAAGCATAGTCTGTCTCTGCTCATCAAGGCCCACCATGCTTGAATGATGGCATAGGCTTTCCCTACAGAACCTCATCTAATCTCCCACCAGAAGGCCTTCTTGTGCTCCAGCCATGGACTGGACCAAGGATTCTCACCCACATGGAAACCATCCAGTGCTCCCTCTCTTCCTGCCCTCTCCTCCTTTTGGCCCCGGGGATGACCGAGCTGCCTCCAGGGCCTATGCAGTGTCCAGTTGTGTCTGGGATGCCTGAGACTGAGAAACTGTTATCTCTGGGCCTTCGACTGCCCCTTGTCAAATCCTGGACTTCCCACAGCCAGACACCAGCCTAGGGCCACGTAAAGAGCCTGTGGCAGTCCTCCTGAGTCCGCCCACCCAGAGCACCAGAACTCTGGTGGGACTCAGGTTTTCTCCCACTCCCTTTATTCCCCCATGCCCAGTGCCTTACAATTGTAATGGAATTTGTAGCTGGGTTGGTGATTACCTCTCTCATATCATGGCATGCAGAGTTCCTTCCAATATCACAAATACTAGCCAGTAGGAAGCCTCTAGTGAGGCACAAGCTCAACTTCTCCATATTCAAGAAGATAGATAACTATGGTCTTTAGCAATAGGGCCTTAACATCAGTTTATGAAGAGAAACTGATGGCCGTGGGAATAGCACTAGATGTCTTGGGGCTTTCCCTGGAGACCTCTTTGATGAATAATTAAACTAAATGCAATCCATTCCTGGCATTGACAGTTTTGGTTTGTGGAAAAAATTGTTTACTTGGGGCATTGTCTTCTCTATTATTTGTTGACTTCATCTAAATTCCTCTTATGTTTGTTAGGAAGTTTCGACAGGAGTAAATTTCCCTGTGGTCCCTCATATTGCCCTTAATGTTAGTTATCCCTCCCCATATTCTCCCTTTCTCCATCTCTTTCATTCTTTTCTCCATTTAATCCTCCCATGTAGTCTCCTTCCTTTCATCTCCAAACCTCTATAATCTAGGTTGCCTTCTTTAGAAACCCTGCCTCCTAGTCCAGCATTTTTCAACCTCTGTGTTGCAACCTCTTGGGTGCAGATAATTCTCTTTCATAGGGATCACCTAAGAACATCAGAAAACACAGATATTTACAGTACAATTTGTACCAGTAGCAAAATTGCAGTTAAAACATAGCAATGGAAATATTTTTATGGTTGGGGTCACTACAACATGAGAAGCTGTATTAAAGGGTCATAGCATTTGGATGGTTGAGAACTACTGTACTAATATCCAACCTCTAGGGTTATAGATACTGTAGCACGAATACCAAAGCCTTAAACACTCATGTCCACACATAAAAAAAAAATACAATATTTCTTTGGGAGTCTGGGTTACCTCACTCAAAGTGATCTTTTTCTAGTTCCATCCTGCAAGTTTTGTGATTTCATTTTTGGACAGTTGAATAACACTCCATTATACGAATGTATCATATTTTCTTGATTCATTAGTTTGTTGATGGACAACTAGATTGTTCCCAATTTCTGGCTATTCTGAATAGAGCAGAAATGAACATGGATAAGCAAGTGTCTCTACAGTATACGGAGTAGACTAGAGTCCTTTGAGGAGTGGTGTATTCGTGTCTTGAGGCAGCTCTATTCCCAATCTCCTGAGAAACCACACTTATTTACATGTTTGCACCCCATCAGCAGCAATGAATGAGTCTTTCTCTTACTCCACATCCTCGCCAGCATGATCTGTCACTTCTGTTTTTGATCTTGGGACATTCTGACAGGTTTAAGATGAAATATCAAAGTAGTTTTGATTTGCATTTCCAAGGTGACTAAAGATATTGAACATTCTTTAAGGGTTTCTTGACCATTTTTCTTTAAGTCACAATTATTTCTGAAAAATTGATGTTATTCTTTTGAAATATTGCTTTTGCCCGTTGTATCTCATATTCTAGGCACTCATACTTAAGGATTCTCTGTTTGCTGGCGATCCCACCCTAACTAGTCCTTATATTTGAAACTGGAGATGTATTAAGTTCTTTGTTCCTTGGAAAGCTAGCTTTCTGGCACTGTCCTGTCTTGTTACTGAAGTCGTTAGCATCATAATCTGGATACTAACAATCCTAACAAGCTAGGGTCAGCTCTCCATCTTCAGGAGCCAACTAAACAGAGAGTCATCAGGGAAAACAAAGCCAGAAGATTAAACTAACATAGCCCTAGTGGCAAAGGAACAAAGGAAAATGTCCAGTGACCCTACTCCCCAACACCCCAGTTCCATCCTCTGTCCTTACATGAGGTTCAGTAGAGGTTTAAGTAGAGGGCAAGGGTTTGCATAATTCAATATCCCAGTGAAGGTGTGGCCTCACCCATCCCTGATGCTCCACCCACAATCTCAGATCTTCTATCCTGAAAGGTCATCTGACAAATTGTCAGGACTGTGTAAAACCTCTCACTCTTCTCTGGCTTCTACTGGCTTCAACCTTCTCCTCCCAGAATGAGACTCCAGTTTTTTTAGACACTATTGTTTCAATAGAAGTCTGAGAGTTTCATAGAGGGGGCACAGATATTTCTTGTGAGTGTCTTCATTTCTAGGAGGGCAGTTACAGAGTTACTGCAGTTTTTATTTTATGTTGAGAAATAATTTGAACAGTGGGTTAAGACATCTTCTAGATGATTCTTTCCACAGCTTCCTTACTAGCAATCAAGTTGTATTACAATCTTGAGGACCTTAATCTACAGATGGGTTGTTTGTTTGTTTGTTTGCTTTAATGTTGAAAATACAGATTGCCGGTCAAAGTTGAAGCTGTTATTTCTGGTTCAATTTTACTGTCTGGGTGCATTCCTTCAGAATCTTGGGCAGTGTGTGCTTATTTGCTCTTGGAAAGGACAATTTGACTTCCTGTGATTTGTGCCTTTAAATTTGCTTCTATTCCTGTTAGAGACAAAACTATATTTGTGTAAATCCTTGATAATTTTAAGCTTGTCTTTCTTCTCCTTTTCTAAGTACTCACTCTCCATTTGTTTAGACACTGTGATACCATAAGTAAGTACTTTTCACACTCTTTATTATCAGGGGTTACTCCAAGTAAATTGTTTCAGAGTACCAATTCTTCATTACTACCTTTTATTTGATTTATTTGGGGGCATGGTACTGGAGCCTCAGCATGGGTCCTTACATATGCTAAACAAAACAAAACAAAACAAACAAAATTCTCTTCCACTGAGATATTTCCCCAGCCTTCTTTCTACATTTAATTTTGACAAAAGATCTCAATAAGCCATCCAGGTGAGTCTTTAACTTGCTATGCAGCCCACATTGACAAAGCCTTAAAGATGAATGTACAGGTGCCATGACCAGGCTCAGTTTTTCTCTAATGTTTGACTCTACAATGACATAGTATAAATTCTTGATGTCTCTTTGCCCTTTAATCGTTTTATATTTTACAGAGAAAGAGAGAAAGGGAACTTCACTTTTGTTTTGCTGTTTAAAACACCAAGTCAAACGACTAGAGAGACTGCTTAGTATTTAAGGGCATTTTCTGCTCTTCCAGATAATCTAAGTTCAGTTTCCTGCAACCATGTTAGGCAACCTATAACCTCCTGTAACTCCAGCTCCAGGGGAGTCCTTGTCCTCTTTTGGTTTCCACCAGCACTTGTACTCATGGGCTCTTATTCACACAGAGATAAATGCATGTAATACATAATTTTAAATATTTTAAGAGATCAAGTCAGATAAAAATAGGTAGTAGAGTATCTTAAACAATTAATTTTCAAAAATATGTACTTGTAGTATGTAGTATGTACTTGGAAAAATGTCAGTTCAAGCCAATCACATCTGAGCCTAAGTTATGTTATATAGCTTTGCGTTGTCTACTGTTGCTTGTAGGGGAATTTATTACGTACTTTAGTAATAGCGCTTTGTCTTGCAGGTTAAGATAGATGTCATTTTCTCCAACTTTCCATGTACTAAATATTATCAGAATGAAAGAGATTATTATTTAGATATAAACTGGAATTAGTGCAAAATCTCACAAATAGAAAATAAATTCTCTTATTTCAAGATAGAAACATAGTTTGATCCATGTACAGACAAACAGAAACAGAAAGAAAATTTGGGCTGTATCACATGCATACTCACATAGGAGATTTGGGAGAAAGCTGAATTTCTGATCTATTCTGAGGCTGAGAGTTCACATTAATTTGTTCAAAGATTTTTACTGCTCACTCAGTGGACTTGCTTCCAATGCTTTGAGATTATGGCAGAGGGAAGTTTATTCTAAGTCTCTGAGTAAGCAGTCAATGCTATCAACTTGGACACAAAAAGTGTTTTATTGTGAGTAATAAAGTTACAAATGAGTGTGTAATACAGGGACTATAAATAAAGCTGGTGTATTTATTCTGTGATTCTCTTATGCAGATCAATGTCAAGGCTCCATGTTCGGAAGTATAATTACTCCTTCACCAAAAAATTTATATCTGTTATAATTTGCTAAAACACTTTTCATAGTTAAAATTTTAAATTATTCTTTAATAAAAAAACTAACTTTATTTCATTATTTTATCTCAAAATACCATTAGTCAACAAGTCCAGATTTTTTTTTAATGGAAGAACTTAGATCTTCATTGTAAAGTATAGACTTCCATGAAAATGGAAGGAAACCCTCTGGGTCAACCAACAAAGTGGCACTGTGCACACAAGCCATTCATCACATTTAGCTCTTTCCAGCTCCACAAGCACCATGAAGGACAACTTGCTGCCCAGTGATAACTGATGCACTGAACTTTTCCTGGATGCTTTCATCATAGAAAACACTCAAAGCTAAAGATGGCAGTAAGCTTTGTTTTAATTAATGCTGAACAGATCATTAAAATGAAAGCAAGATATATGAATAACTTTATAGTGACAAGGCATTATTCTTAACATTTATAATATTTCCCATCTTTATTAAAGCATGTACTAATATCAATACCAGTGACAAAATATAGCACTTGTCTATGAACCACTCCAAATGTTTTCCTCCTAAGAGCTGCTGTGGTCTTGGTGTCTCTTCACAGCAACACAATATTTACTAAGACAGCATTTCTTAAGAGAAAGATCAATCATAACATTTACTTAAATAGTTTCCCTACCTTTAAATTAATTTCTGTGTATATATTGGCCAGTATGATATGTTAATGCTGTCAGCCTATTTTAGATAAAACAATGCACAAGTTGTGTTCCATGCTTCCAAGTGACAATAAGTTAGGCAGACAAGACTAACACTTATATGATTTATGAGCATCTACCTGCATATACATTGTAATATTAAATATTCTCATAAAACTAGCTTTGAAGAAAAAAACAAGATCAAAGATATATTTTTAAATTGTAGAATTAAAGATACTAGTTTTACTTTGTCAAGTGGATGTAAATGAATTAAATCTGCCAGCCAATTAGAAGTAGAGTTTGAAAGAATGGATTTACAGTAATGTTGTAACTATATATTCTGCATAAAAGGTGCACGTATAGATCCCAAAATGTAACTAGCCTGAAAGCAAAAAGATGGAAGAGGATGTTTTATGAAAACAGTGCTCAAATGGATATAATGTCAAAATAGCCCCCAAATGAAAACTAGAGTAGCTGTAATCATATTAAGGAAAAACACACAAAAAGTTTGTTTCCTGGTGATAAAAAACAACATTTTGTAGTAGTATCTATCAAGAAGACATAACAATTATGAACAGATCAACAAAATAAAAACAAAACCCATTAAATGTGAGGAAATAGTTGAAAATCATTTCCAGAAGACACAAAAATGGTTACAACTCCACAGTAAAACATATCAGGTTTAAAAGGGTCAAACCATTTTAATAGACATCTCTCCAAAAATAATAAAAAAGATGCATAAATATAAATGATGTATAGCACTTGTCACTATAACATGACTTCAAATCATCAAAAGTCATAGAGATAGAATCACAAATATAAAAAAGACAGAAAACAACATGGTTATATAGCATTACTATATAGCCTAGAAAATGCTACTTTGGGTATATGTGCAGAAGTATTGAAAACAGATATTCAAATAAAACTGCCTAAATGCCAGTAGTACTCATAGTAACTCAAAGAGTAAAACAACCAACTTTTTATTAACTAATGAATGGGTGTAACTAAACAATGATAAATTTATATGGTAAAAGACTATGAAGTCATGAAAAGGAATAAAATAAAGACTTATGCTGTCACATGGATGCATCTTGAAAGGCTATGAAAAAAACTCTACACAAAAGACTGCTTACTCTGTTAATATTGATAATCCCATGTTCTTGGATGACCCATATCTCTATGCAATACATTTGTTTGAGTCACTCCTGACAAGAAATAAATAGTTTCAAAAGACAAGCTGGGCATGGTCATAGATACCAGCAACCCTTGAATGCAAGAGATAGAAACAGGAGGCCCAACATAAGTTCAAGACAAACCTGCTCCATACAGTAAGTTCTAGGTCAGTCAAGGCTACAAAGTAAGATTTGTATGTAAATAATTAATAAACAATGGTTTTGAAGAAAATATCCTAGCAGTGAAAAGCTATAACTGGCAGACAGATGAAAAAAATGTAATATGTAGCAAATTTTAACATACAGACTATGGAATAATATACTCCAAGAACAATTTGCTGTTGTTATACAGAGAAAATAAAGAATCTCAAGTCACCCGAGAAAGAGATTCTAAGAAAGGATTATTAAGATCTTGATTATAATCCAGGGTGATGGCTCAGTGGTAAAGAGTGCATACTGCTCTTGTAGACAATCTGAGTTCTGTTCTCAGAACCCACATCACTAGCTTACCACTGCCTGGACCTCCAGACCTATGGGTATCTGTGGTGATCTGAATGAGAAATGTCCCTCATGGGCTCAAGTATTTGAGTGCTTGGCCCCAGTTGTTGGCACTGTTTGGGGAGGTTTAGGAAGTGTGGAGGAGGGCTATATAGCGCCTCACTGGAGGAAGCATGCTACTGAGGACAGGATTCGCAAGTAAAAAGTGCCTCGCACCACTTCCAGTTCTTCCCTTCCCCTCTCATTTGTGTATGAGGTTCAAGATCCGAACACCCTCTTCTACTCTCTAGAGTTTATCTGCATTCACAGCACGTGCACACCCAGAAACATACACACACACACACACACACACACACACACACACACCAACCACATACACACACACACACACCACACACACACACACACACACACACACACACCAACCACATACACACACACACACACATACACACACACACCACACACCACATACACACACACGCGCACACACACACACACACACACACACACACACACACACACACACGCGCGCGCGCAAGAGAGAGAGAGAGAGAGAGAGAGAGAGAGAGAGAGAGAGAGAGAGGGAGAGGGGAGGGGAGGGGAGGGGAGGGGAGGGGAGGGGAAGAGTGTGTTTTAGTCACTGTTCTATTGCTGTGAAGAGACACTAGAACCCAGCCAACTCTTATGAAATAAAACAGTTGATTGGGGAATTGTGGGGGCTTGCTTACAGTTTCAGAGGTTCCAATACAATCATGGCGGGAGCCTGGTAGCATGAATGAAGCTAGAGTAGTATCTGAGAGCTACATTTTTATCTCAGGCTACATCATAATTCAGAAATGCATTCAGTCTAACACAGCCTTGACACTGTTAAAGAGTCCAGAGTTCAGATTTCTTCTGTTACTCATGGCAATCTCATAACTACAACCCTCTATAAATCAAAATTCAAAAAGTAGATCACATATTTTTAGCATGCAATGACACATTGTCATTACAAGAGAAGCCAAAATCTTTTTTTAAATTTAACTTTATTAAATTTATTAATTTTATTTAAATTTATTAATCTTTTTTAAATTGACTTTATTTTTTTTTTTACTTATGCACTTTACATCCCCACTCACGGCCCCCACAATTGCCCCCTCCCGCAATCCTTTCCCTACCCCCTCCCCTTTTTCTCTAAGCAGGTGGCAGTCCCCTTGGGTATTCCCCCACCCTGGTACTTCAAGTCTCTGAGAGGCTAGATGGAGGGATCTTAATAAGGCTCTCCCTATTAGTTCTGATAAGAAAATGTGAACATGTGAATAACAGACCTGGATATGACGCTCCATGGTAGAGCACTTGCCCCGCGTGGTTATGACCCTGGATTTGACCATGATCTGGAAAAGTCACACAACAAAGACAAATAGTTTGTAAACAATATTTTACATCAACAAAGACAGCCAATCTTCAGAATGGGGGAAATATTAGCTAATCACTGATCTGACGCTAGGGCTTAAAATCCAGAAAGTACAAAAGGCTCCCTGAAGTTAGGAATAACAACAAAACTTGATTAAACATTGGCTAAAGATCTGAGTCACTCGCTCTCAAGAGAAGACATGTCAACGGGTATCTTTGAAAATGCTTACGACCTGAATGTACACATTTTACTTGTTTAATCAGGTATTTTTAAAAACTACTTTTCCATAGAACAAAGTGTTGTTGTAAGATGGCCCGGGTGGCCCGGCCTACATTAACCTAGTACTCCTAGAAGGCAGGCTGGGGCTGAAAGAGACTTAGACTGCGAGAGAAGGATGAGGCCAAGACAAATTTTCTCTGATCAAGGCCCGCTTATAAGGGGGAAGGCCCACTCCCCCCCCCTCCTTACCCCCCTCCCCCCCTCCTCTGCCAGTCCATTCTTGGTGCCTGGAGCCAGCCTGTAGGCAATGTGCAGGATAGGCTGTGTCTCCCGAATGTCTCAAGGGTCTCTCAGCAGGTAGCAGAGTCTTGGAGAAGAGTGGTAGTTGACATAACAATATAGCCATCTAAGTAAGAAGGCTATACCCCAGGTGATCGCATATTCAGGGGGGCAGCAAGGTCTGAACCTGCCTGCTTCAAGGCTGGAGGAGGCTACAATTACAAAGGACTTCCGGTATTAGTTTTCTATTCTTTGAAGTTAAATTGTTCCTGATAAAAACACTGTATGTGGAGATTGAAGAAATTATTTATTATGGTCAGCATTTAGAAAAAATTAGAGACTACAACACTATTTCTATTCCACTCCCTTTCCCACATTCCTGTCTTTCTCCACCATCCTCCCTGCATGCTCTAACCCATTGGCTCCGCTCTCCCTCATTCCCTACACACATACTACTCCTCTGAGTATAGATTTCCATGAAGAGCGCACTGGGGTTCAATTACTATGAACTTCTCTTACACGTCATAGCATATAACACAAAGAATATGCTTGCTGAACAAACTGAGAAGGGCCCATCTGATATTAAGAAAATAATGAAGTTCTCTCTATGGCAGAGTGCACAGCTGCAAAAGAGATAAGCTATGTTCAGATAAAAAGCTCCATGTGTCGTGTTGTTATGGCTATGACCACCAACCAATAAACCACACCTCACCTCCCTGTACAATGTTGTTGGGGGTCTTTAAAAGGTTGAGCCTATCTATACTGACATTATGGAATATTGTAAATGAGACCCTTATCCCCTCACAGTTCTCTGTAGTCTGTTGTGATAGCAACAGCATCCACCACACTCATGCCGTTGTGATATAATATGGCCTGTCTTCATGACTGGGTGTGACCAGCCTTCATCACTGTGATGGAACAAGTCCTCTCAAACCATGAACCTAAATACATTTTCCTCTGCTTCTGTCAGGCATTGTGTCGCAGTGGTACATAGAGGCTCATTTTATGTGTTGACTTGAGTGGTGGTCTGCTAAGTATACATTTCAACAATTCTGATGGGGGATAGACAGATGGCTCAGGGGTTAAGAGGGCTTATTATTCTTCCAGAGAACCAAAGTTCAGTTATGAGCACTCACATAACAATTAGCTCAAGGAAATCAAACTTCTTCTTCTGGCATCCTCTGGTACCTGCACTACATGGGATTTTTTTCAAGAAGACTGAAGTTAACTCAAAGTCTTCTGGCTATGGTCTGCAACATTTTAACTCTCTATTAGCAGTCATTTGACCTTGTAGAATTTTAACACATGTTGAGGCTTTTTGCTGTTCTGGGATTTTTTTTTTTTCATGTACAATGGAAATGCTTTCAGCTCACAGTTTAGGGCACCGGAGATCTAAGAGGGAGTGCAAGGCTGGTACTGCTGAAGGCCTTTGAGTTGATCAGCTGACGGTGGGAAGGAAAAGGGCATGGAGAGGGGCTGAGAAAGCAAGAGACATCCAGATGCATGTTTACCACAACAGACTCTTGCAGCAACTAAACCACTTCTGCCAAAGCTTCAACTCACCACCCCAACATGATCCCAAGCCTCAGAGGAACTATGCCTTTTCAGCCTCACCTCCTAGCTTTGCTGCACAGAGGCTTAGATCTCCAATACCGTCCAGCCGTCACATGTACCAGCCTGCACAGAGGCTTAGATCTCCAATACCGTCCAGCCATCACATGTACCAGCCTGCACAGGAGGCTTAGATCTCCAATACCGTCCAGCCGTCACATGTACTAGCCTGCACAGGAGGCTTAGATCTCCAATACAGTCCAGCCATCACATGTACCAGCCTGCACCTGGGTTATGTTTCTTAGATTTTAGGCAATATCTCATGGGAAATATTGGGACTTGTTTAGAAATTGTTCTTATGAATACTATATGGGAATCAGTCCAGATATTTTCTTCTGCTCACCTTGAGTCAACACTTAGCTAGAAACAGCCCACATAGGTGATGAGGGGCACAGCCACTTACCTGAGCTCTGATGTATTCAGAAACAAAAGTAGAAGAAAAATATACCAAGCCTAAAAAATAATATTTTCAAGATATTATTTTAATATGGAAAAGGGAAAAAACTAAGAGAAGAAGATATTCTAGCAAAATTAGCAAAAAAATGAAAACTAAACACAGAAACCAAACTACCCCCAAAACAAAACAAAACAAAACAGAAAATAAAGCAACCCATCGATTAGAAAAACAATTTAGTAGGCCTTTAATTCCTAAAGCAAGAGAAGGAAATTACTCCCATCACTAACTTTTGTACATCTCACCTGCCATTTTGTCACAGTTGTGGGTCAAATATAAATGAAACATAAGATGAAGTTTGTATCTCAACAGAGAAAATCTAATCTGGCAAAGCTTATCAGTGGTTTCCTGGGCTGGGCCTTGGTGGCAGAAGATAAGTGAGAGTAGCCAACATTAACAACCCCCACCTCGTGACTCACAGTTTGACAAAACCCTCTGCTTTCATCCTTTAGAAGAAGTGCATCTTATTTAAGTTAGGCTTCCCAGAAACTTACCAATCAAACAAAGAAAACATATTTGTTATTTAAAACAAATTATATCTCTTTTTTACTTTTGAAATCACCTGTGAAAACCCCAGTGTGCGGTTGAATTCACACTTACTGTTTTATAGCTTATTCTTTCTCTACCTCGGTCTGTTACTGACCTTTACTGAGCATTAAGCAGATTTTATGTTAAAGTGTAGAAACTTTAACAAGGTTTTTTCCTCCTAGCTAATGTTTCTGTACACATATACGGCCACTAAGCTGTTATAGCCAAGCAGTTCCTTTCTATGAGAATGAGCAGGGAAGGCACACGGAGGATGAGGGAAGGTCAGTGTCTACTCAAGGAGCTCAGTGGTTCCAACCATCTTGGTGTGGAGGACAGTCTATGGAGACAACACTGCTACTTCTTGCCAGAGCCTTGAAGTTCTTATCAGACTTTAAACACACTTCCTGTCTTCAGATATATCAGATATTCTCCTCTCACTGTTACAACAACGTATTACATACTTCATAGCTCCAATCAACATGAATATTTAATCCTGCAGTTCTTGTAATCAGTGGCTTCGAGGAGCTCAAATCCACATGTTGATAGACCTGCATTATCTGTGACGGTGTCTAGCGGCCTCACCTGTGGCTCCTTCCTAACTCATCAAAGCATATCCTTCTAGACTGTTTCTTACACACCCCCTCTCTGACTCTCTTGCCTCCATTTACTACCATCTGTGCTATCACTGGGGGTCACATAATTAAGAATAAATTTTCCATCTCAAGGTCCTTCCATGATGTAATCACAGCTGCTGAACTTCTTCTAATAGGTCAGGCACCAGCTCTGGGGATAAAGACATGAACAGAATCAAAGGCCAGTTCCCTTACCAGAGCATTTAAAAATTAACGGACAAGAAACCTTGCCTTTGAGCTGGGCGTGGTGGCGCACACCTTTAATCCCAGCACTCGGGAGGCAGAGGCAGGTGGATCTCTTGAGTTTGAGGCCAGCCTGGTCTACAAAGTGAGTTCCAGGACAGCCAGGGCTATACAGAGAAACCCTGTCTCGAAAAACAAACAAACAAACAAACAAACAAACAAAAAAGAAACCTTGCCTTTAAAAAGAAGTGAAGTCAACGGCCAAAGACAGGCAACTCAAATGAACGATAAGCAATGGGACTGAAGAGACATTGTTCTAATGAAGATATATGAGTGATCAAGAGCACATAGAAGATACTATGCACCATTGGTCAACAGAGAAACAAAACTAAAACTACAGTAGCACTCTATAGCACACCTACTAGATGTGAAGGCTGTGAAGATTTGACAAGATTTAACTTAATGACGGGGAATGTAGGCTGGAGCAGCTTCTATGCAACAAGTTTAATAGTCCTTTCACAAGTTCATACCAAGCTACCAATGATCTGCAAAGCACTTCCTTCTGGATATATTGCCCATGAGAACGGAAAAAAATTCCTAATACCACTACTCACAAAAGCAGAAAGGTGGAAGCCACGGAAATGTCCATCAGTGGATGAATGGAGAAGCAAAGCATTGAGTTTGTACGTACAATAGACTACTAATCAGATGGAAAAAGGAATGCAGTCTTGGCTCATGGGACAATTTATTCCTTGAAAAAAAAATACGCTAAGTGAAAGGAGTCACAGGCACAAAGTCAGGACTTGTCAGTTTCTATTCATTTCAAATATACAGAACAAGAAATTTGAGGAGACAGAAAGTAATTACTACAGGTTAGTGACTACCACAAGATTGATGAAGGAATGGATTAAAGTTAACTGTTATTAGGTACAGGACTCTTGTTAGTAGTGATTTTAAGATTCTGGAAGTGGACAGTGGATACATGGACCGAGGGGGAGTGAAGGTGCAACATTGTAGCATACTTAATGCCACTAAACAGTATATTGGAAGATAAATAAAATGATACATTTGTGTTCGATGTATTTTGACACGAATTTAAAAGCTAAGAGAGCCATACCCGGTGTCACAGGACTATTATCCCAGCTACTTAGGAAGCTAAAGGAGGAGGGTCTCAAGTTTAAGGCTAGCTTGGGCAATTTAGTGAGAATGGATCCAAATAAAATCTAAGCAGACAAATGGGCATAGAGTTAATCATAGAGTGCTTGCCCAGCATATATGAGGCCCTAAGCTCCAATCCCAATGTTGGAAAGACAGCTAAGTAGAAATGTAGATTAATTTGTGTCTTCCAGAGTTCCTTCTCTCAATGTCCACACACCAGTGTTCTACCGCATTAACTCAGAGTGCTTCAGACGTAGTATGCCTTCTCTATTCCCAAGCAGTGTATGAGTTGGAGAGGCAGTGAGGCAGTGGGCTCTTTCCAGGTCCTGGACCTGATGGGGTGCAGGGAGATCAGGTCTCTGGTGCACTAGCTGGGGAATATCCTCCTGTGGGTCATTAGGTGACATTCCATGACATTCAGTGACATTCCATGGAACCATCCTGGGTCATCAGGAATGTAAATATCTGCCTAACATTCACCTTTTAAAGTAAATAACCATCTCCCTGAAGACTAGCAGCGCATCTGCCTTTCGTGGATGGTGGGTAGTACGGATGAGTGGGTTTGCTCGCGTAGCAAGCTTCACCTGTGACTACCTCATGCCACCACAAGTCCTTCATAATGGAAGGAGAAATTTTCTCCAAAAAAAACCGGATCTCTTAGCTGTAGGCAAAAGTTGAAGAGTACTAAACTGTGACTATATATCTATCAAGAGTAGATGAAAGACATAAAAAGATCTGTGTAACATAAACAGCTCATGCCACTGAGAAACATGTTAGAGTTACTGCCTAGAACACTGCTTTGTGCACACATGCCGATGCACGTGCACACACACAAGCAGAGAAGAGTTAGATTAAAGAGAGTCAGCAAAGCTAGAAGAGGCTTAAGGAAGAGTGCTAGAGGCTGTGTATGATGGCCATATATTCTATATGTATATGCAATTGTCAAAACTTTATCTGTTTGAGTTGCTGATTTGAGAGTTGTAAAAATAAATTCTCAGTGAGTACTGATTTGCATTAGGACAGACTTTCTAAAAACTTCTAAAATGTCCCTATACATAGTTTTCCCCTTTGTTTTGCACATTTACACACTGAAATAACAATTATAAAGCTAAAATATTAATC
Organism: Mus musculus; assembly: GCF_000001635.26. Taxonomy (NCBI): domain Eukaryota; kingdom Metazoa; phylum Chordata; class Mammalia; order Rodentia; family Muridae; genus Mus; species Mus musculus. Next base: position 9,745,031 of record NC_000070.6, on the reverse strand, counting down.
AACTAAAAACTTAACAATAGTTTATGCCCTGAAGTATCAAATATTTAGCCAAAATTTAATACTTGATGTTAAAATAAGCAAGCACATCCACTTCAATAGTATATAAAGTTTATTTCATCTTTAGCAAATAAATAAATCATATGTATAAACAAGAACTATTTTAGGAGGTGAGGGGATAGCTGGAGAGACAGCTCAATGGTTAAGAACCTTGACTCTTCTTGTAGAGAAATTGTGTCCAATTCTCAGCACTCACATGGCAACTTAAAACCAAAGTTAAGCCTAGTTCCGGAGGATCTGATACAGCATTCTGGCCTCCGTGGGCACTAGGCATGCACAGGGTGAATACACATTCATGTCGGCAAAACACACATGCACATAAATGCTTGAGTTAAATAATTTTTTTCACATACCTATGTATCTGTAAATATATATATGTACATATATCTCCATGAAGTTTAACCACCCACTACCCACCATATTATGGAACTTCTCTCTTAAGGGTTTGGTACCTCTTATCTAATCTCCTTCTGTTCTTCCCCACTCTGACCCCTCTCAGCCTCAATAATCCATATCCAATAGATAAATTTTAGTTTTTATGTGTGAGAAAGAACATGTAGAATGTGTCTTTCTCTGCATATTTTTCCACTGAAAACACTGCTCACTAGATCCATCCAATTAGCTAATAAAAAAAATTAAAAAAAATACCCACAGGATTAAGTAATTCTTTGTCAGTCCCAGTGCTCAGCCACAAATGGGACATCCATGTCACACACATACCCCAGGGCTGAGGAACTATCACAGACAATGAGGTGCAAAGGCTGTAAGAGGCAGGGTTGGGGAGAACTAAAGCAAAACAGTGTCTTCAGGACAGGACAGGACAGGACAGGACAGGACAGGACAGGACAGGACCACTGTACACATGAACTCACAGCAGCTGTGGATGCAGGAGACCTACACAAGATCAAGCAGCCAATGTCCTATCATGGAGGCAGGAGGGGCTTGGAATCCCCTAACCCTCACTGAGTGACAATTGGTAATTTTTGATGAGGACTCAAGTTTTTAAGGGTGTGACCCCTAGTAGGTTGACCATGCACCCATGCATGGCCCTAAACCCAGGAGTCCATGGGAAACATGAATTTAACTCAATGGGGTATTTAACAAAACAAAAAGAGTCTGAAATTAGGAAGAGGTACAGTGAATTTGGGATGAGTTAGGAGGGACAGTGGGGTGAATATTGTTAAATACATTCTATGAAGTTCTCAAAGAATTTATAAAAATATTATATTAAAATTTAAGAAGTGATTGTGCACTCATGGCTTCAGTAGATAGAAGTTAGGGTGCACCTAGGATGTGCCTGTAAGATGAGCAGGTTTGACCTCACTGTGACTATGATCATTCTATACCCCCAAAATGTGGATCATTGTCTGCTGTGTACGCTTAGGAGGACCCTAAACAGACCTTGAAGTGGGAGGAATGCCCTCCTATTCTAATGGCTCCATACATGTATCCATGCATCTTAAACATAAGCCTATAATCAGATGCACAGTTTCTCACTATCTCCAACAGGATAGCTGAAGTTCACCTATGCAACTGCCTTCCTGACATGGACTGCACCCAACACAGGCTGCATAGAGTCACTGGGTAGAGACATCTGAATTCACAGAGATTATAAAATATTGTAAATTTGGAGACTAACCCTTGCTGTTCACACAATCTACAGGGCGTTGTTACACAATTTGTTTTAGCATGTCAAGCCTTGTTTCCTTCATTGTCTGGTACTTCCTCTCAAAAGGGCATTGCCTGGGAAACTGAAAGGGCTGAGAAGCTGGGAAGGTTCATGCCTGGACAACTCTAGGATAGAGGCTCCAGCGTAAATGCAGAGAGTAATTCAAAGTCCATAGATGGCCATAGCTTCTTCATAATTTAAATATTGGTGTAGTTTCCATGTGATAGAGAAAAACTTCCTTTTTAAAACATAATCTTTTTATTGCAGAGGTGTGTGTGTGTGTGTGTGTATCCCCGTATGGTCTCTTCTCTCCTTCCACCATGAAGTGTCCTGAGAATCAAACACAGGTTGCCAGGTTTGGGGGAAAAGCCTTGACCTCTAAGACATTTCACGATCTCCAATTTTCTTTAATTTAGAATTAGAACCTAATGTGTTGGCAAATGCCTATAATGCCAGTACTTGAGAGACACAGGCAGGAGGACAAGGAACACAGGGACAGTGTAAAGTGCACAGAGGTTAGAGGCAGCCTGGGCAGGAGGACCAGGAACACAGGGACAGTGTAAAGTGCACAGAGGTTAGAGGCATCCTGGGTAGTAGGACCAGGAACACAGGGACAGTGTAAACTGCACAGAGAGTTTAAAGGCAGCTTGGGCTATGTAAAACACTGTTTAAAACACCAACAGCAGCAAAAGGAAGAAATAATTGCATTACTTCTTGTTTGGTTATTTATTAAGGTAAGATTATAATTAAATAATAAGAGATAATACAATAATTAAACCAAAAATAAAAATATTTCTGTTATTTTCATCCTGAAATTTTGCAATTTCCAAAGAACTTTCTGTTTTCTGTGGTGTAATCCACTTATGCCCTACTTGGGGAAAAGAGATGATCAAGGGTTGTTTGCTGGTAAATGCTCTGGATTTATTCTAGCTTATTTTGTAATGTGAAAGAGAAAAGGAAAAAGATAAAGATAAAGAAAAAGAAAAAATCATTCTCTACTGGAGGTGCTGTGGTGTGCTCACACATCATCTTTGGAATATGGAGAAGGGCACTGAGAAATGATCAGAGCAGAACACAGAAGTGGTTTGTTGAAAACGTGTGTGTGTGTGTGTGTGTGTGTGTGTGTGTGTGTTTGTGTCTGTCTGTCTGTCTGTCTCTGTATAAATGAAAAGTTTTACTTAGCTTTCCAAGCATAGATTTTCTTTTTATTAAACAATATTGGTTTTAACTATTCTAATTTGCAGCTAAATACTCTCCCCACGAGAGAGAGAGAAAGACAGACAAACAGACAGACAGACAGACAGACAGAGGAGAGAGAGAGCTCTAAACTACAGCATTTGTTCACATGATGAACTATAATCACATAACTCACAAATAAAACTTGTCCTGTGGGTGCAAGTGTAATCCATCAAAAACAAACACATCACGACACTACCCCGAACTCTTGAGAACTGAAACACTTGGCTCCCTCAGTGCTCACACACTAATTTGAAGGGTTCACTCTCCTAGTGACCATGTGGATCTATGAATATCAGAAACTCTACTGTTTCTACCAGCTCTACCATGGCCTGTGAAGGAAATTCCCATGAGACGTATGTAGAAAACTTCAGAACATCAGGCTGAACACTTTGCTCTGAAACTAGGTGATAAATGATATTTAGTATGAGCTAAGCAAGGACTACAGTGTCCCGGGGCAGTTTGGTGGCATTATGAAAGAAGTGGCCTTCAATTTTAACTCTGAGACTAAGTGAGAATTGAATAGAGAAATGGTTTTTAAAAGGCATTCTATATAGAAGATTAAAAATAAGCAAAGCAAACAAATTAGAAAAGCCTGAGATGGGCAGTGTTTGGGGATTGATGAAGTTAGCTCAGAAACGCTGGCATACAATGTGCCAAACACTGGTGTAGACTCCACAGGCACTGAAGGATGCAGTTGACTTTCTTAAGACCTAGAAGTAGATGCTATTTTTAACAATGTTAAACCGAGAAAACAAGAGCACAGCCAGTCTGCAGAATTGTCCTGGACTTCTCCAGCTGGGACAGGGTTAGGCCAGCATCCAAACCCAGGAAGGCTGCCTACAAAGCTTATGTTCATAACTGAAGGGCCAAAGTTCACACTGAATCCAAATCAGCCCTTTTAGACTAACTCCACCTTTCTTCCTGACTCCCCTATTCCCAGGAACAGCATCCCATCCACTTGAGCACATTTTACTGGAAATTTCCTTGATTGCTTCCTCTCTCCTCCGTGCTTCCTATGCATTGCAAACTTGGCTCTGTTCACCCTGGGATCTCTCAGACTTTCTCTTTAGTCCATCCCTCTGACTCTTGTCTAGTCCAGTCCACCCTCACTGTCCACCTAGAATAGTAACTCTCCTAGCTGCCTGTCCACTCCTATTTCCACTTTCTTTTACACATATAACACAGCCTTTTTCTTTTCTTAAAAACAATGAATTTATGAAATTCCTAGGCAAATGGATGGATCTGGAGGGTATCATCCTGAGTGAGGTAACACAATCACAAAAGAACTCACATGATATGCACTCACTGATAAGTAGATTTTAGCCCAGAAACGTAAAATACCCAAGACACAACTTGCAAAACACATGAAACTCAAGAAGAAGGAAGAGAAAAGTGAGAACAATTCACCCCTTCTTAGAATTGGGAACAAAACACCCATGGAAGGAGTTACAGAGACAAAGTTTGGAGCTGAGACGAAAGGATGGACCATCCAGACACTGCCCCACCCGGGGGTCCATCCCATAATCAGCCACCAAACGCAAACACTATTGCATATGCCAGCAAGATTTTGCTGAAAGGACCCTGATATAGCTGTCTCTTGTGAGGCTATGCCAGTGCCTGGCAAACACAGAAGTGGATGCTCAGAGTCAGCTATTGGATGGAACACAGGCTTCTCCTCCCAATGGAGGAGCTAGAGAAAGTACCCAAGGAGCTAAAGGGGTCTGCAACCCTATAGGTGGAACAACAATATGAACTGACCAGTACTCCCTGGAGCTCGTGTCTCTAGCTGCATATATAGCAGAAGATGGCCTAGTCGGCCATCACAGGGAAGAGAGGCCCCTTGGTATTGCAAACTTTATATGCCCCAGTACAGGGGACTGCCAGGGCCAAGAAGTGGGAGTGGGTGGGTTGGGGAGCAGGGCAGGGGGAGGGTATAGGGGACTTTCAGGATAGCATTTGAAATGTAAATGAAGTAAATACCTAATAAAAATTGGAGGGAAAAATATTACACCTTCAAGGTCATTTGCTGCTGTTTTTCTTCCTGAGTCAGAAGGCGGCCACTTTAACTTTTCTAACCTGCTTAGAGGATCCCTCTGTGGAAACAGGTGTTTGGGTGTAGTTTGTGCCTAACCTGGGGTTTGAGGGGGTCTCCTTCACCTGTCACCCATTTTAGCTTCAAAGTTCTTCTTCAGAGATACTGTTCCACTCGTCCATTTGGTTTTCCTGTTTATTCTTTCTGTCCTTCTGGCCTGAGTCACCCAACTATTTCTCATTTGTCTGTACATACTGCAAAGTCAGGGATGTCTTACTCTTCAGTGCAGCCCAAGAACTTTATTCAGAGGCTCTTCTACCATATAATATCTGTTTGTAGTAGAGAATGAAAAAGGGAGATGGGAGCTAAGGGAGGAAATGGTAATAAACATTGTGTCTTGAAAGCATAAATATAAGCCTTAAAAAGTGAAAACTTCGGTGGATGATAGAATGCTTGCAAGGGCTCAGAGCTATGCAGAAACAGGGGCAGGAGAATTCTAGAGAACAAGTCCAAAGATGTGATGAATCTCTGGGTTATAGCTGATAAGATGGATTTAGCAATGTGAGAGCACGCAGGGAAGTCCACCAAGCAGAAGGTAGTTCCGAACTGTAGTGCAGAATAGACTTCGTGGGTAAGGCAACTGAAACTAATAATGTTGCTTGGCTTCTGTGAGCTGACCAGAGCAATTCTGAGGCAATGCAACCCAGAACGCTCATGTTTCAAATCCAGATGAAAATAAGCTCTTAGTAAAAAAAAATGATAAATAGAGCAGTCAGAGTGCTTTTTGACTAAAAGGATGATAAGCTTAGAAATGCATCAGAAACAAGACTACTAATGTCACCTAGATGAGCATGTCTGGTGGGAGAATATCTGATAGTGAGAGAAACAGAGGATGTAGCTGTTTGTATTATGAATGCTAATTATATTTCCCCAACAAACACGAGAGAGTCTGCACATAGCTTCTGGGAACATGCCTCCCTTTGGTTCTAATTGGTAAATAAAGATGTCAGCAGTCAATAGCTGGGGAAGGACATACAGAAGCGAGGTTTTAGGGCTTCCCGGCCTTGGGACCAGGAGGAGAGGACAAGATCTACCATGTTTTAGGAGAATGTGGAGGGAGGAGAGACACAGAGGCCACCATGGGATAAAGAAACCAGGAGAGCATCCTGGGCTCTGACCATGAAAGTGCATCCCAGAGGGCTGCACAAATGGGTCCAGAGAGGTCAAGAGGGACCATAGAAATTATTAAGTAGTAACTCAGAATTATCAGTGGGAGGTGGATTCTAGCAACAGAGAGGCCAGATGGTTGCCCAGCCACTGTGCTACTTAAGCCATGTTAAAATATAAAGTGTGTGTATGTGTGTGTTTCAATCAAGACTGTAACCATTGAGGTGGGCAATAAACCCAGCCAAGATTTATTAATAAATAATTCAACAGAGGACAATGGAGATAAACTTGGGACCAGCTAGGAAGAGGTCAGAGTTGAAGCTACTGGGAAGCCTGGTGCCCAATACAGCTGGGAATGCATAAAAGTGCCCTGTAGACCCACTAGTTTAAAACTTTAAACAGTAAGTGGCATCTTACAGCTCACTTGCTCGCCTCAAAGCTAAGCATACTAACAGCTTACTGTGCATCCTCCTAGCCGTTTTTTGCTGTTTCTGCCAGTCCCTTGGCTGTCCTTGGAACACATCTTAGAGTCACCCCTCAACAACAATCAGATATTACTGGGCAACAGATACTTCAACTCAGAAGCCTACCAACATCAACTCTTTGTACAGAGAGACATTAAACACATGAAAATTTACAGTGTCTGTAATGAATAAGTTTTTTATCTACTTATTAGCCAGAAAAACATGAAAATATATTACAGAATTTAAAAAAATGCTTATCTTTATATCCTCTTACATAATTCATGCTCATTACTTATATTTAGCTATTCCTCATCTCCTTATAGTAAATCTTTCTTGTTCTTTTTCCTTCATGTTACATACACATGAACATTTGTGTGTGTGTGTGTGTGTGTGTTATTGGTTAGCATGGTTCTCTGAAAGGAGGGAAATGGCCCCCATAGGCATATAGGGAAGGGCATGACTATGAGTTGTGACCTTGTTAGAGGAAGTTTGTCAACTCACAAACAGGAAGCTTATTCTGAGTCACAGTTTAAGGTTTCAGCCTATAACGGCATAGGACATCATAGTTAAAACGGGTGGCAAAATGCGACTATTCACTCCATAGTGACTGGGAAACAAAAGAGAGGAACGGGAAGAAGGAGGATTCCTTTAAGGGTGTGTACCCAATGGCCTATCAACTTCCTACTAGGTCTAACCTCATGAGTATCTATCTGTATTAAAGGCATGGCTGCATCAGGAGGCTTTTTAAATACTCTTCTCAATACAGCCACTCATTCAAAAGTTCTATGACACTAACTTTGCCCATTCATTGCATTTTCAGTAATGTCCCAAACTATGGAGGAAGGGTAAAGAAGAGCTTCAACCTCAGATACCTCAGATGAGGATGGCAGGAGTGGCTTCTTCCCTACTCTCCTCCCAACCTGGTGTGAAAATGTTGCTTTCCCCATTATCAACCCTAGTAAGAATTTATTACCCTGACAGTTATCAGGGTTTATTCCTTGTTCGACTTTACAACCTGTTTTTTTCCCCAGGCCCTACAGCCCCTGAGTATGCAGAAGATTTATCTCCTAACACTACATACATTTACTAACATACATTTACATAGCAATAAGATTTATCTCCTAACAATACATACATTTACTAACATACATTTACATAGCAATAAAAGCCTTGTCTGACCCTGGCCCCAGGGGCATAAACTTCCCCTTTCCCACCAATAAACTGAACCAGTTATGTGAAGCTGTTTCCAGGTATATGTTCGTTGCTCATGCAATCACTACCAACCAAGATCCTATGTACACCCACCCTTGCCCAATGGGCCCAGGTACCCCAAGGGAGTAGTGGATCTTGCCCGACAATTCTCAGCTGGATTATTGCTCTGTAGAAAGTCAAGCAACCTGGCTCTCCAAATGCTGAGAATTCTCTCCTACCTTGGCTCTTGTAAATTCTTCCTACATCTGTGCAGGGAGACCTAGGTCCAGCCTGTGTGTGTTCTTTGGTTGGGGGTTCGGTCTCTGAAAGCCCCAATTGTCCAGGTTACTTGACTCTGTTGGTCTTTCTGTGGAGTTCCTATTCCCTTGGAGGCTGCATTCCATCCTTTTCTTCTTCCATAAGTGTCCTCAAGCTTGATTCATTGTTTCGCTGTGAGTTTCTGCTTCTGTCGGAGTCAGCTGCTAGGTGGGGCCCGTCAGAGGACAGCCATACTAGACTCCTGCCTCAGTTCAATAACTGTCTGCCTCCCAGTCACCTGCTGATAGAATCTCTCAGATCCCACAATGCAGCTCCTGTCTGCAAGCACAACATAGCATCAGTAATAGTGTCAAGGTTTGAAGTCCACCCATGATACAGATCCCAGGTTGGGCTGGTCATGGTTGGGCCATTCCTTCAGTCTCTACCCCATTTTTGTCCCTTCATTTCTTCTAAACAGAAAAAATTCTGAGTTAAAAAATTTGAAGGTGGGTTAGTGCCCTCATCACTCCACTGGGGACACTGTGTAACTACTGAAGGCAGTCTCTTCAGGTTCCATCTACTGCATTGTTGGGCATTTTGGCTAAGGTCACCCACACTGAGTACTGGGAGCCTCTCATGTGCCAGGTCTCTGGGACTTTCTAGAGGTATTCCTCAACCCCCAACCCCCAGCTCCACACTACCTGCAACTGCCTGTTTTCATTCATTCTCTTGGCCCTCTGGACTTCTCTCTTCCCTCATACCTGATCCTGCCCCATTTCCCCTCCCTTCTCCCACCCATGTCCCTCCCTTTCTCTATCTCCCATGATTATTTTGTTCCCCCTTTGACATGGGATTGAAGTATCCTCACTTGGACCTTCCTTCTTGTTTAACTTCTTAGGGTCTATGGGGTGTATCATAGGTAGTCCATACTTTTTGGCTAATATCCACCTATTAGTGAGTACATACCATCCGCATGTCCTTTACCTCACTCAGGATGATAATTTCTAGTTCTATCCATTTGCCTGCAAAATTAATGTTGTCTTTATTTTAAATAGCTGAGTAGTATTGCATTGTGTAAATGAACTACATTTTTTTGTATTCATTCTTTGGTTGATGAACATCTGGGCTTCCAGTTTCTGATTATTATGATTAAGGCTGCTATGAACATAGAAGCATACATGTCCTTGTGGTTTGGTGTAGCATATGGGTGTATGCCCAGGAGTGGTATAGGTGTGTCTTCAGGTAGAACTATTTCCAGTTTTCTGAGGAACCACCAAAATGATTTCCAGAGTGGTTGTACTAGTTTGCAATCCTACCAGCAATGGAGGAATGTTCCCATTTCTCCACTTCCTCAGCAGCATGTGCTGTAGCTCGAGTTTTTGGTCTTAGCAGTCCTGATTGGTGTAAGATAGAGAGTCATTTTGATTTGCATTTCACTGATGACTATGGGTGTTGAATATTTATTTAAGTGCTTCTTGGCCATTTGAGATTCCTCTGTTGAGAACTCTCTGTTTAGCTCTGTACCCCATTTTTAAAATTGTTCTTTTTTTCTGGAGTCTAACTTCTTGAGTCCTTTATATATTTTGGATATTAGCCCTCTTTCTGATGTAAGGTTAGTGAAGATCTTTCCCAATCTGTTGGTTGTTGTTTTGTCCTATCGACAGTGTCCTTTGCTTTGCAGAAGTTTTACAGTTTCAAGAGATCCCATTTATCAATTATTGATCTTAGAGCATGGGCCATTGGTATTCTGTTCAGGAAAATTTCCCCCATGCCAATGTGTTTGAGGCTACATTCCATTTTCTCTTCTACTAGATTTTATCTATCTGGTTTTATGTTGAGGTTCTTGATCCACTTGGCCTGGAGCTTTGTGCAGGGTAATAAACATGGATTCTTGCGCGCGCTCGACTCGACCAGCAAGAACGACGCTGCAACAGGATCCTTCTGCACACGTTTATTGGGAGAGCTTGATTGCAGAGGCGAAAAGACTTTTTGCCCAGAGCTGGTGCTGCTTTTATAGGCCTAGGAGAGGCGTGTCTCATACCCTGATTGGTTATGCACTAAGCCTCATTTGCATGTTCCTCATCTGATTGGCTACTCTCTCTCAGTACCTCACTGAGCCTCATTATCATACCTCATTTGCATGTCTCACATCCGATTGGTTATACTCTCAGTACCTTACAGAACCTCATCATCATGCCTGGGCCAGGCAGTGTTTTTGCAAAAAACTTTACTGCATATGTACACATTGGTTGTTTGTCCAATCTTATGCATGGTGGCCAGCAGTAGTCAGTGCCACTCAGCAACGGCACATGTGGCTTCCCACATCTCCCCCTGTTTGTTTTAATAAAATGAGGCTGGACTAGGCCTGTGCAATTATGCCCATCCGCCGTGGCTCCTGTTTTAGGTCGTTCCTCTAATGTCACAGCCTTACCCGTCATAGGGTAACCCTATCGCCACCGGGCCCCATGTCTTAGGTTGGACTGTGCACGAGGAAAGTTGCCCGTCTCTGGATACCGCAGTGCTGTGTGACAATAACTGCTAAATGACCTAGGGCGAACTCTGCAAAAGAGGCCAGCCAAAAAATGAATTAGTGGGGAAATCATGATCACCCTATTGATGAGCAAGGGCTGATCAATGATCGTTGAGTCTCTCTCATCTAATCTCATGCTGACTAATTCTTGAGCATAGATAACCAAATTTCAGGGGAGGAGCCGTTTTCAATAGCTAAAAGTGCCTGAGTTACAATCACCTTGTCACGTTTTTGTTGGGTTCTGAATTTGCATACCAACCAGAGCATGAACGCCAGTCCACAGCATATGGCAGCACCAAACAAAATCACTCCCACCCATTCCTTAAAGTAAGATAAAGCAGAGGTAAACCAAGAGGTAAAGTCTCCGAGGGTCACTGGTTCCACTCTGGTCCCATTAAGGTTCAGGATCTGCATCTGCAGTCTCGCCTGCAACCTCTCCAGCTCCTGCGACCAGTTCCCCTTCAGGTAATTCGATAGGTCTGTACTTTTAATAAAAGAATTATTAATATACTTATTGGGAGTAATGCACACATGCGATGTGGATGCCACACAACTCATTTGTATGACATCCATCATCCGTTCCATATTATGTTGTAAAATATCCACTCTCTGATTCACTAGCATTAACCCTGAGGCGATATGAGAATCCACCTTTTGCAGGGTAAGCAATGCTTCAGAGGATTTTTCTGCTATCTGACTTATGGTGTCAGCAGTATTAACTTGATGGGCCATAGCAGTTCCTGCGGTAACTGCTGATGCCGCGGACATCACAATGGCTGTAATAATGGCAGCTGTGATTCCAAAACCTCTCTTTTGCCGAATAAGACTCGTTATTGGGAACTTCTCTGGATCTGCCTCAACAGGCACAGGGACAAAGATTGGTAGATGAACCACTAAGGCTAAGAATTGGGTTCCATTCCAGCATTGCGTCAAAAAACAAGTGACATTTGTACAATCTAACCATTCTGTATTATTTTGAAATTCAGCCAATATAAAGAAAAATGGAGGATTGACACAAACTTCTACTGGAGAAGTAGTCATATTTTTGATAATTCTATTAGTTGTCACATTATCTAAATGAGTAGAGGTATTGGAAAGAGTGGCAGAAACATTCAATATCTCATGAAAGGTTCCAGTCAGCAATGCAAAGGCTGACAGACTGATACTAGCACCTGCCTCATTACTTAAAATCCATTGGTAATATGGCCAAATATTTTCTTTCCCTGTAGCATCTCCTTTATCGTTCATTATAGCAAAATCTAGTGGGGGTGACAAAACAAAACCCTTTGCTATTTCTTTTCGAGGAAAAATTTTTGATTGACAAGGTGAAAAAACTATAGGAAATGCGAGGTCCGGATGACACCAAGGCATGCTGCGTATAGCAGTAGCATTGCCAACAGGCCATTGTGATCTTTTGGGAATGGTCACCTTTCCCTTTATCATAATAGTGGTGATGTTTATAGGTGAAGTTATATTATTTTCAACATCACCTGAGCCTGATTGCGCTCCTTGAGCAACTTGCGTTAAAGCATTAAACAACACTCCAGAGCTCACCTTATTTTGGCTAATGGGATCTGCCCAATTAGAGATAATCTTTTTCTTTAAAAATATACAGGGTGTAAAAGGTTTATCCACATTATGCACAAAGCATAGTGTATAATTCAAATGAAAACTAGTACTATTATACACCCGTGGCTCTTGAGGAGTTTGTCGTGCACAAGGCGCATCCAAATAACATTCTGTTGCAAAAAATAAAGGCAAGGTAGAAGAATTGGAATGTACCGGTAAAGGTACTGGCCATGATCTTACTATGGCCCACAAAGGTATACTTATCCCTGTCTCAATCATCAGGAGCAGGAGAATCATCTTGGGGTTCATCTTGCTCTTTCACGGTCCTTGTCAGTCGCGTCGGGACCCAAAGTGGATTTTCTTCACCCTGTGGGAAAATACAAATAGCTCCCCGGGATCTGATTAAAATAGGATCCGGGCCATACCATTTATTATCAAGGACATTTTTCCATTTGACCATTTCATTGGGCGATTGAGGCCATTGTCCGTGCCTTTCAGCTGGTGATCTTCCAGCATCATCCAATTTTAAAAAATTAAGAGTAAATATTGTAAGGGATAGAGCCATCTTTGGCGTCATAGCCTCTATTCCCCCTTTCTGTTTTTGCAAATATTGTTTCAGAGTGCGATGGGCTCTCTCAATTATGCCTTGGCCCTGTGGATTATAGGGCAATCCAGTAATATGTTTTACTTGCATTTGTTTGCAAAATTGGCTAAATTTAGAAGAAGTATATGCAGGACCATTATCTGTCTTTAACACTAGGGGCTTGCCCCATGCAGCCCAAGCCTCTAAGCAGTGAGATATGACATGAACTGCTTTTTCCCCTGTCAAGGGAGAGGCATGTAGGACACCAGAACTGGTATCGATGGATACATGTACATATTGTAATTTCCCAAAAGATGGGATATGCGTTACGTCCATTTGCCAAACATCTAGGGGTCGCAATCCGCGAGGATTAACACCCACGGAAGGTGCATTAACAAATTCTACACATTTACCACACTGTAGGACAATATTTCGGGCTTCTTTTCGTGTGAGCTTAAACTTTTGTCGTAATGTAGAAGCAGGGACATGATAAAGTTGATGAAAATTTTTTGCACTTTCTATAGAACTTTGTGATAGGAAAACCATGTCTCTGGTGGCTGAGTCAGCAATTGCATTTCCCTTAACCATAGGTCCAGGTAATGATGTATGTGCTCTAATATGTTGAATATAAAAGGGATGCTCATGCATCAAAATACAATTTTGTATTTTCATCAAAATTTCAGATACAGGACTGGACTGTTTAAAATTTCCGGCAGTCTCTAATGCTAGAACCGCATTAACTACATAAACAGAATCAGAGACAATATTTATGGGCATAGGAAATCTTTTAAAGACTTCTAAAACCACCAAACATTCTACCAATTGAGGGGCTCCTGGTGTAAATTGCAACCTTACAGCCTTTTCATTGATTACATAACTTCCAACTCCTGTTTTGGATCCATCTGTATAAATATCAATGGCTCCCTTTATAGGGGTATTAGCCGTTACCTTTGGAAATATTACTGGATGCAATAACATAAAATGTAATAACGGATGTTTAGGATAATGATTATCAATTAAACCAGAATAACTGCATCTAAGAATGGCCCATTCATCTATAGCAGCACACAATATTTGCATTTGTGCGACAGCATAAGGGACAATTATGCTATCAGGCATTTTTCCAAAGTGAGTGATTGAAGTTTTTATCCCTTTGTGGGCCATATTTGCTACCATGGTGGGATAATGCTCTATAGTTTTATTAGGGGATATATGTGGATGTATCCATACTAAAGGACCATTTTGCCATAACACAGCAGTTGGCAGATTGATGGTGCGTAATATGCATAGGCACAAAGGTTCTTGCTCATTTATACGAGTTAACTGTGCTGTTTGGATCGCCTTTTCCACTTTCCTAAGAACATCAGAAGCCTCAGGTGTTAATTGTCTCAATGAGGTAATATGTGAGTCTCCTTCTAGAATTTGAAATAAAGGTTTTAACTCCGAAGTAGGGGTCCTTAAATAAGGTCTAATCCAATTTATATCTCCTAATAATTTTTGAAAATCATTTAGTGTCTTTAGATGATCTTTTCTAATACTAATCTTTTGTGGGGTGACACATCGTAAAGTAATAGTGGCTCCTAGAAAATGACTAACATTAGACTGCTGTACCTTTTCTGGTGCAATACTCAAACCATTATTTTTTAAAGTTTCATTAAGCAAGCCATAAGCTTGCTGTATACTTTCTTCTTCAGGTCCACAGATTACAATGTCATCCATATAGTGACAAATTTTTAAGGAGGGGAAACCATCCCTAACCGGTTGTAAAGCTTTTCCTACATATAACTGACATATGGTAGGGCTATTTGCCATTCCTTGGGGTAATACCCGCCATTGGTACCTTTTATCAGGTTCCATATGATTAATAGAAGGCAAGGTGAATGCAAATCTAGGTTTATCTTTCTTATTTAATGGAATTGAAAAGAAACAATCCTTAATATCTACTACTATAATTCTCCAATCCTTAGGTAGAGCTGAGAGTAGGGGGAGCCCTCTTTGTACAGGACCCATAACTTGCATTTGTGCATTAATGGCTCTTAGGTCATGTAACAATCTCCATTTACCTGACTTTTTCTTTACAACAAAAATGGGGGTATTCCAGGGTTATTGAGTGGGTTCCACATGTCCCAGGTCTAATTGTTCTTGTACTAATTCTTTAGCTGCTTTTAACTTCTCAGAGGGTAAAGGCCATTGAGGCACCTACACCATGTCCTCCGTATGCTACGGGATGGGCACAGGCTCTTCAGTGGCCCCTAGAAAAAACCCAGCCCTTTCTTGTCTGCCTTTACAGTGGCTTTAACTGGTGAAATTCTACCTTGCAAAATTTTTCCAAGACCTAGTCCAGGTATATATCCCATTCCTTTCATCATTTCCTTGCTTTTCTGAGAGTAATCATTAGTCAATATAAAGTTCATAGCTGATAACACATCTCTCCCCCACAAGTTTACAGGCAAAGGGAGTACATATGGTTGAAAAAGCCCTGTCCTTCCTTCTTTATCTTTCCATTGTAAGGATTTTGCACTTATAGTTGGGGTAGCCTCATATCCTAATCCTTGTAAGCTATGTGATGATTGATTAACAGGCCAAGAAGCAGGCCACCACTTACTAGATATAATGCTTTTATCTGCTCCTGTATCCATTATACCTTGAAAGGTTTTTCCTTCTATTTGTAAAGATATGTACTTTATTTTCAAACATACTCTTTCTACCCTTTGTACACTGCTTTTGCATATTACCTGTTTTCTTATGTTGTTTAGAATAACTCCAACCTTGGGTTTCCAATTTTAAGTTAACTTTCTGTTACAAGCAAAAGGCTGCCTGCCCCTTTAAAAGCTCCATTTGCAATCAGCCTTCAGCAGGGCTTTTTCAGCTGTACTTGACTCCCAGCCACTGTGCAGCTAACTTGTCAATTTTTGCTGTGCAGACTGAGACTGCTTTTTTATTTTTCACATGAAACACAGAACAACAATCATTCAATCATCCAAGCAAAAACAAACACGAGTTGACAGACATATAGACAATTTGGTGCACCAAAAAACAGAAAATAGAACACAGATATCCTATTCGAAGCTAAAAATATTTCCATAGGAGCCAGAGAGGAAGCAGGACGTCTCCCGTTTTCCGTCTGTCCCTAGGAGGGCTCTGAAATAGCTTATTTTCATTTTTTTTTCTTCTAGGAATTCTGCACAGTGGCTGCTTCTAATAGTTACTCCTCTTTCCCTGAGAGCTATCTTTAAGCCTTTGATGAAGGCTGCCTCTTTAGTCAAAGTCCTCGAGAGGAGGGTAAATTGACTTAATTTTTTGTTCTTCATTTTTTATATTATCCTTTATATCTTTATATTATCCTTTGTATCTTTACATTTTATATTATCCTTTGTATCTTTATATTTTAGCTTCCTTTCTTTTTTTTCTTTTTATATTTCTTAAGTTACTTATTTTTCTGCGCGTGTCTTCTTTTTCCTTTCTCTCTGTTTCTGATATGCCTTCCTGGTACTCCTACAAAGTCGCTGCCCTTCCTTAACAGCTGGTCCCACACAAACCCAGCAACAATTACCAGACCCACTGCGTAAGAAAGCATACCTCTCAGAGACTTACCTTAATTTCTTTATACTTACTGGTACCACCGTTCCTCAGCTGAAGAGTTCTGAATCCACGCAGTTGAATCCTTCTCAGCAGTCTGTTTTGCAGGAACCTTTATTAACACCGCTCCCCAGCTGAAGAGTTCTGAATCCACGCCGGATCCTTCTCAGCAGTCTGTTTTACGGGAACCTTTATTAACCGCTCCTTCCCCGCGATGCAGTTCTGAATCCTCCCTGTAGTAGGGGGTCTTCGCTCGTGCCTGAAGATGTTTCTTGTCCCGGGTTTTCGGCACCACTTCTTGCGCGCGCTCGACTCGACCAGCAAGAACGACGCTGCAACAGGATCCTTCTGCACACGTTTATTGGGAGAGCTTGATTGCAGAGGCGAAAAGACTTTTTGCCCAGAGCTGGTGCTGCTTTTATAGGCCTAGGAGAGGCGTGTCTCATACCCTGATTGGTTATGCACTAAGCCTCATTTGCATGTTCCTCATCTGATTGGCTACTCTCTCTCAGTACCTCACTGAGCCTCATTATCATACCTCATTTGCATGTCTCACATCCGATTGGTTATACTCTCAGTACCTTACAGAACCTCATCATCATGCCTGGGCCAGGCAGTGTTTTTGCAAAAAACTTTACTGCATATGTACACATTGGTTGTTTGTCCAATCTTATGCATGGTGGCCAGCAGTAGTCAGTGCCACTCAGCAACGGCACATGTGGCTTCCCACAATGGATCAGTTTGCATTGTTCTACATGCAGACCACTAGTTAGACCAGCACCATTTGTTGAAGATGCTTTCTTTTTTTTCACTGCACAGTTTTGGCTTCTTTGTCAACGATCAAGTGTCCATAAGTGTGTGGGTTTGTTTCTGGATATTTGATTCTATTCCATTAATCCACCTGCCTGTCTCTGTATGTTTATTATGAGGTGGATTTTTTGAAAATCACTATTGCTCTGTAGTACTACTTAAGGTAAGGAATAGTGATTTCCCTCAGAAGTTCCTCTATTGTTCAGAATTGTATTGGCTATCTTGGCTTTGTTTGTTTGTTTATTTGTTTTTCCATATAAAGGTGAGAATTGTACTTCCCATGTATGTGAAGAATTCTGTTGGAATTTTGATGAGGATTGCATTCATTCTACAGATTACTTCTGGTAATCTTACTGCTCCAGGAGCATGGTAGATCTTTCCATCTTTGAGGTCTTCTTTAATTTTTTTCTTTAGGGACTTGAAGTTCTTGTCATACAGATCTTTCACTTGCTTGGCTAGAGTTACACCAAGATATTTCATATTATTTGTGGCTGTTGTGAAGGGTATTGTTTCTCTAATTTTTTTCTCAGCCCTTTTATCATTTGTATAAAGGAAGGCTACTGATTTGTTTGAGCTAATTTTATATCCAACCATTTTTGCTGATTTGTTTACCAGCTGAATGCGTTCTCTAGTGGACATTTTTTGGGTTGCTTATGTATACTATCAGCAAATAGTGATACCTTGATTTCATCCTTTCCAATTTGTATCCCTTTGACCTCCTTTTGTTGTTTAATTGCTCTGGCTAGGACTTCAAGTACTATAATGAATATATATAGAGAGAATGAGCATCCTTGTCCTGATTTCAGTGGAATTGCTTCAAGTTTCTCTCCATTTAATTGATGTTGGCTTTTGGTTTGCTATATATTGCTTTTATTATGTTTATGTATCTGCCATGAATTCCTGTTCTTTCCAAGATTTTTAATATGAGGGGGTGTTTTATTTTGTCAAAGGCTTTTCAGCATCTAATGGGATGATCATGTTATTTGTTTTCTTTGAGTTTCTTCATATAATGCATTATGTTGATGGATTTTTGTATATTGAACCATCCCTGCTTCCCTGGGATGAAGACTATTTGATCATGGTGAATGTATTTTTTTTTATGTATTCTTGGATTCATTTTGTAAGAACTTTATTGAGTATTTTTGCATTGATGTTCATAAGCCAAATTTGTCTGACATTCTCTTTCTTCGGTGGGTCTTGTATGGTTTAGGTATCAGAGTAACTGGCTTCATAGAATGAATTAGGTAGTGTTCCTTCTGTTTTGTGGAATAATTTGAGAAGTATTGATCTTAGCTCTTCTTTGAAAGTCTGGTAGAACTCTCTGCACTAAAACCATCTGACCCTGACCTTTTTTTGGGATGGGAGGTTTTTAGTGACCTCTTCTATTTCCTTAGGGGTTATGGGGCTGTTTAGATAGTGTACTTGATTTTTATTTAACTTTGGTACATGTTACCTGTCTAAAAAATCATCCATTTCCTCTGAATTTTCCATTTTTGTCCAGTATAGATGATTATTTGAATTTCCCCAGTCTATTGTTTTGACTCCCTTTTCATTTTAAATTTAGTAATTTGGATACTGGCTCAGTGCCTTCTCATTAGTTTGGCTAAAGGCTTATCTATTTTATTGGTATGCTTAAAGAACCAGCTCTTGGTTTTCTTGATTCTTTGTATTGTTTTCTTTGTTTCTAATTGGTTGATTTCAGCCTAGAGTTTGACTATCTCCTGCCATCTATGCCTCTTGGATGTGCTTGCTACTTTTGTTCTAGAGCTTTCAGATATGCTGTTAAATTCTTAGTATAGGATCTCTCCAATCTTTTTATGAAGGCACTTAATGTTATAAATTTTATTCTTAACAATGTTTTCTTGTGTCCCAGAAGTTTGGGTATGCTATGCCTTCATTTTATTTGGATTCTAGAAAGTCTTCAATTTCTTCCTTTATTTCTTCCCTGACCAAGTTATCATTGAATAGAGAGTTGTTCACTTTTTATGAGTATGTGGGCTTTAGATTATTTTTGTTGGGTTTTAAGTCCAGTCTTTCCATTTTGATCTGATGTAAGTGATTATTTCAATCTTTTTGTATCTGTTGAGTATCTGGTTATATGGTCAATTTTGGAGAAGATTCTCTGAGGTGCTAAGACAAAAAATATAGATGGATAGATAGATAGATAGATAGATAGATAGATAGATAGATAGATAGATATAGATAGACAGATAGATAGACAGATAGATAGGCAGTTTTGGGGTGAAATGTTCTGTACATATCTGTTAAATTCACTTGGTTCATAACTTCTGTTAATTTCACTGTGTCTGTGTTCATTTTCTTTTTCAATGACCTGTCCATTGATGAGAGTGGGGTGTTCAGGTCTCCCACTATTATTGTGTGAGGTTCAATATGTGTTTTGAGCTTCAGTACAGTTTCTTTTACAAATGTGGATGCCCTTGAATTTGGGGAATAGGTTTTCTGAATTGAGACTTTATCTTGGTGGAATTTTCTTTTGATGAGTATGAAGTGTACTTCTCCGTCTCTTTTAATTACTTTTGGTTTAAAGTCTATTCTACTGAGTATTTGGACAGATACTGCAACTTGTTTCTTCCATTTGCGTGTGAAACTTTATTCTAGTCCTTTACTCTGAGGCAGTGTCTTTGTTGCTTGTTGTTTGCTGGCCTGCGGCCTACTTGAAACAGGTACACCAGAGAGGCAGGCTGGGGCTGAAAGAGACTTAGATGGCGAGAGGTTAATGGAGCCAAGACATGATTCTGTTCAAGGCCCTCCAGTTTACTAAGAGAGTCTACTTATAAAAGGGGAAGACCCCGCCAGTCCATTCTTGGTGTCTGGAGCCAGCCTGTAGGTGATGTGCAGAATAGGAGGCTCCTCCAGAATGTATCAGGTGCTTCTCAGCAGGTAGCAGTGTCTTGGAGAGAGCAGGGGCAGGTGGCAGAACAAAAGAGCCATCTAGGTTGGAAGGCTCCACCTTAGGTAATTTCCTTCTCAGTGGCAGCAAGGTCAAAGTCTGAATCAGCCTGCTTCAGGGATGAGGGAGGTGACTGTTGCTGAGGTGTATTTCTTGTATGCAGGAGAATTATGGACCCTGTTTACATATCCATGTTAGCCTGTGTTGTTTTTTTTGGGGGGGGGGAGTTGAATCCATTGATGTTGAGAGATATTAATGACCAATGATTGTTAGTTCCTGTTATTTTGTTTTGGGGGTGGTATTATGTGTTTGTGATTCCCTGCTTTTGGGTTTGTTGTGACATCAATAATCTGGGCTGGCATCTGTGTTCTCTTAGGGTTTGGATGACATCTGTCCAGGATCTTCTGGCTTTTAGTTTCTGTTACGAAATCACATGTGATTCAGATAGATATGCCTTTATATGTTTTTGGCCTTATTTCCTTACAACTTTTAATATTCTTTCTTTGTTTTGTATATTTAGTGTTTTAAGTATTATGTGTCTGGAGGATTTTCTTTTCTGATCCACTCTAGTGTTTTACAGGCTTCTTGTACATTTATGGCCCTCTCTTTCTTTAGGTTAGGGAAATTTTGAGCTGACCTTCTGGGAAACAGGCTGAGCTGTAGGATCCTGGAGCAGACATGCAAATCTGCCACAGGTATAGGTGGAGGTTCGGACAGGAAGGGTGAGGGGACTCCAACAGATCAGGATAGATCCCACATCTGCTGGGATCTATAGGGGGTCTCAGCTGGCATGGGTATGAGTCATTGGGGTTAGAGTCTCATCTGTGTCTCTGGTTAGGACAGTCCTCCTAGGACACAGGCAGGGCTGTGGGATCAGAGAACAGCTATGTCAATCTGCCATGGGTACACATGGAGGTACAGACAGGAAGCAAGACTGACTCTTAAGATGTGGTTATATGACAGAGTGCCAGCCGTTTCTAGGACGGGCGAAAGTCGCAGAGCTTCTGGGCGGCGCCATCTTCAGCTCCAGACAGCCGGCCACCTTCCTGGTGAGAGCACGGGGGTCTGCCAGGCCTGAGAGGTTTGTGGCACAGGCGCCGGCAGGAGCCTTCTTGGCCCCGGGACTCCGCGGAGGGCAGGCTGCACGGGTGACCGTGTGGAATACAGAGTGCCAGCCGTTTCTGGGACGGGCGAGAGTCGCAGAGCTTCTGGGCGGCGCCATCTTCAGCTCCAGATAGCCGGCCACCTTCCTGGTGAGAGCACGGGGGTCTGCCAGGCCTGAGAGGTTTGTGGCACAGGCGCCGGCGGGAGCCTTCTTGGCTCCGGGACTCCGCGGAGGGCAGGCTGCACGGGTGACCGTGTGGAATACAGAGTGCCAGCCGTTTCTGGGACGGGCGAGAGTCGCAGAGCTTCTGGGCGGCGCCATCTTCAGCTCCAGACAGCCGGCCACCTTCCTGGTGAGAGCACGGGGGTCTGCCCGGCCTGAGAGGTTTGTGGCACAGGCGCCGGCGGGAGCCTTCTTGGCTCCGGGACTCCGCGGAGGGCAGGCTGCACAGGTGACCGTGTGGAATACAGAGTGCCAGCCGTTTCTGGGACGGGCGAGAGTCGCAGAGCTTCTGGGTGGCGCCATCTTCAGCTCCAGACAACCAGCCACCTTCCCAGCAAGAGCCACAGAGCTTCTGAGGCAGTGCCATCCTCAGCTCCAGACGGCCGGCCTCCTTCCGGACAAGAGCCACAGAGCTTCTCAGGCGGCGACATCTTCGACTCCAGACAACTGGCCACCTTCCTGGCCAAAGCAACACAGCTTCTGGGAAAGATCCTGTTTTGGGCCTTCACCTTCAGCCAGGAGGAGGTCCAAACACCAGATAACTGTACACCTTCCCTGAAAGAGGAGAGCTTGCCTACAGAGACTGCTCTGACCACTGAAACTCAGAGAAGAGAGCTTGTCTCCCACGCCTGCTGATAGAGGGTAACAAAATCAACAGAGGAACAATCTCTTAACAAAGACAACTATAACAACTAACTTCAGAGATTGCCAGATGGCGAAAGGTAAACGTAAGAATCCTACTAACAGAAGCCAGGACCACTCACCATCATCAGAACCCAGAACGCCCACTTCGCCCAATCCAGG
The DNA here is from genome assembly GCF_000001635.26 of Mus musculus. Taxonomy (NCBI): domain Eukaryota; kingdom Metazoa; phylum Chordata; class Mammalia; order Rodentia; family Muridae; genus Mus; species Mus musculus. The sequence goes on along the minus strand of NC_000070.6, from coordinate 9,722,841 downwards.
ACACCCTAACACACCTGAAAAGGTAGACCTGGATTTAAAAGCATATCTCATGATGATGGTAGAGGACATAAAGAAGGAATTCAATAACTCACTTAAAGAAATACAGGAGAACACTGCTAAAGAGTTACAAGTCCTTAAAGAAAAACAGGAAAACACTGCTAAAGAGTTACAAGTCCTTAAAGAAAAACAGGAAAACACAACCAAACAGGTAGAAGTCCTTATAGAAAAACAGGAAAACACATCCAAACAGGTGATGGAAATGAACAAAACCATACTAGACCTAAAAAGGGAAGTAGACACAATAAAGAAAACCCAAAGTGAGGCGACGCTGGAGATAGAAACCCTAGGAAAGAAATCTGGAACCATAGATGCCAGCATCAGCAACAGAATACAAGAGATGGAAGAGAGAATCTCAGGTGCAGAAGACTCCATAGAGAACATCGGCACAACAATCAAAGAAAATGGAAAATGCAAAAAGATCCTAACTCAAAACATCCAGGAAATCCAGGACACAATGAGAAGACCAAACCTACGGATAATAGGAGTGGATGAGAATGAAGATTTTCAACTCAAAGGACCAGCAAACATCTTCAACAAAATTATTGAAGAAAACTTCCCAAATCTAAAGAAAGAGATGCCCATGAACATACAAGAAGCCTACAGAACTCCAAATAGACTGGACCAGAAAAGAAATTCCTCCCGACACATAATAATCAGAACACCAAATGCACTAAATAAAGATAGAATACTAAAAGCAGTAAGGGAAAAAGGTCAAGTAACATATAAAGGCAAGCCTATCAGAATTACACCAGATTTTTCACCAGAGACTATGAAAGCCAGAAGAGCCTGGACAGATGTTATACAGACACTAAGAGAACACAAATGCCAGCCCAGGCTACTATACCCAGCCAAACTCTCAATTACCATAGATGGAGAAACCAAAGTATTCCACGACAAAACTAAATTCACCCATTATCTCTCCACGAATCCAGCCCTTCAAAGGATAATAACAGAAAAAAACCAATACAAGGACAGGAACCACGCCCTAGAAAAAACAAGAAGATAATCCCTCAACAAACCTAAAAGAAGACAGCCACAAGAACAGAATGCCAACTTTAACAACAAAAATAACAGGAAGCAACAATTACCTTTCCTTAATATCTCTTAATATCAATGGACTCAATTCCCCAATAAAAAGACATAGACTAACAGACTGGCTACACAAACAGGACCCAACATTCTGCTGCTTACAGGAAACCCATCTCAGGGAAAAAGACAGACACTACCTCAGAGTGAAAGGCTGGAAAACAATTTTCCAAGCAAATGGTCTGAAGAAACAGGCTGGAGTAGCCATTCTAATATCGGATAAAATCGACTTCCAACCCAAAGTTATCAAAAAAGACAAGGAGGGACACTTCATACTCATCAAAGGTAAAATCCTCCAAGAGGAACTCTCAATTCTGAATATCTACACTCCAAATGCAAGGGCAGCCACATTCATTAAAGACACTTTAGTAAAGCTCAAAGCACACATTGCACCTCACACAATAATAGTGGGAGACCTCAACACACCACTTTCATCAATGGACAGATCGTGGAAACAGAAACTAAACAGGGACACAGTGAAACTAACAGAAGTTATGAAACAAATGGACCTGACAGATATCTACAGAATATTTAATCCTAAAACAAAAGGATATACCTTCTTCTCAGCACCTCACGGGACCTTCTCCAAAATTGACCATATAATTGGTCACAAAATAGGCCTCAACAGATACAAAAATATTGAAATTGTCCCATGTATCCTATCAGACCACCATGGCCTAAGACTGATCTTCAATAACAACATTAAGAATGGAAAGCCAACATTCACGTGGAAACTGAACAACACTCTCCTCAATGATACCTTGGTCAAGGAAGGAATAAAGAAAGAAATTAAAGACTTTTTAGAGTTTAATGAAAATGAAGCCACAACGTACCCAAACCTTTGGGACACAATGAAAGCATTTCTAAGAGGGAAACTCATAGCTCTGAGTACCTCCAAGAAGAAACGGGAGAGAGCACATACTAGCAGCTTGACAACAAATCTAAAAGCTCTAGAAAAAAAGGAAGCAAATTCACCCAAGAGGAGTAGACGGCAGGAAATAATCAAACTCAGGGGTGAAATTAACCAAGTGGAAACAAGAAGAACTATTCAAAGAATTAACCAAACGAGGAGTTGGTTCTTTGAGAAAATCAACAAGATAGATAAGCCCTTAGCTAGACTCACTAGAGGGCAAAGGGACAAAATCCTAATCAACAAAATCAGAAATGAAAAGGGAGACATAACAACAGATCCTGAAGAAATCCAAAACACCATCAGATCCTTCTAGAAAAGCTTATACTCAACAAAACTGGAAAACCTGGACGAAATGGACAAATTTCTGGACAGATACCAGGTACCAAAGTTGAATCAGGATCAAGTTGACCTTCTAAACAGTCCCATATCCCCTAAAGAAATAGAAGCAGTTATTAATAGTCTCCCAGCCAAAAAAAGCCCAGGACCAGATGGGTTTAGTGCAGAGTTCTATCAGACCTTCAAAGAAGATCTAATTCCAGTTCTGCACAAACTATTTCACAAGATAGAAGTAGAAGGTACTCTACCCAACTCATTTTATAAAGCCACTATTACTCTGATACCTAAACCACAGAAAGATCCAACAAAGATAGAGAACTTCAGACCAATTTCTCTTATGAATATCGATGCAAAAATCCTTAATAAAATTCTCGCTAACCGAATCCAAGAACACATTAAAGAAATCATCCATCCTGACCAAGTAGGTTTTATTCCAGGGATGCAGGGATGGTTTAATATACGAAAATCCATCAATGTAATCCATTATATAAACAAACTCAAAGACAAAAACCACATGATCATCTCGTTAGATGCAGAAAAAGCATTTGACAAGATCCAACACCCATTCATGATAAAAGATTTGGAAAGATCAGGAATTCAAGGCCCATACCTAAACATAATAAAAGCAATCTACAGCAAACCAGTAGCCAACATCAAAGTAAATGGAGAGAAGCTGGAAGCAATCCCACTAAAATCAGGGACTAGACAAGGTTGCCCACTTTCTCCCTACCTTTTCAACATAGTACTTGAAGTATTAGCCAGAGCAATTCGACAACAAAAGGAGATCAAGGGGATACAAATTGGAAAAGAGGAAGTCAAAATATCACTTTTTGCAGATGATATGATAGTATATATAAGTGACCCTAAAAATTCCAACAGAGAACTCCTAAACCTGATAAACAGCTTTGGTGAAGTAGCTGGATATAAAATTAACTTAAACAAGTCAATGGCCTTTCTCTACACAAAGAATAAACAGGCTGAGAAAGAAATTAGGGAAACAACACCCTTCTCAATAGTCACAAATAATATAAAATATCTCGGCGTGACTCTAACTAAGGAAGTAAAAGATCTGTATGATAAAAACTTCAAGTCTCTGAAGAAAGAAATTAAAGAAGATCTCAGAAGATGGAAAGATCTCCCATGCTCATGGATTGGCAGGATCAACATTGTAAAAATGGCTATCTTGCCAAAAGCAATCTACAGATTCAATGCAATCCCCATCAAAATTCCAACTCAATTCTTCAACGAATTAGAAGGAGCAATTTGCAAATTCATCTGGAATAACAAAAAACCTAGGACAGCAAAAACTCTTCTCAAGGATAAAAGAACCTCTGGTGGAATCACCATGCCTGACCTAAAGCTTTACTACAGGGCAATTGTGATAAAAACTGCATGGTACTGGTATAGAGACAGACAAGTAGACCAATGGAATAGAATTGAAGACCCAGAAATGAACCCACACACCTATGGTCACTTGATCTTCGACAAGGGAGCTAAAACCATCCAGTGGAAGAAAGACAGCATTTTCAACAATTGGTGCTGGCACAACTGGTTGTTATCATGTAGAAGAATGCGAATCGATCCATACTTATCTCCTTGTACTAAGGTCAAATCTAAGTGGATCAAGGAACTTCACATAAAACCAGAGACACTGAAACTTATAGAGGAGAAAGTGGGGAAAAGCCTTGAAGATATGGGTACAGGGGAAAAATTCCTGAACAGAACAGCAATGGCTTGCTCTGTAAGATCGAGAATTGACAAATGGGACCTAATGAAACTCCAAAGTTTCTGCAAGGCAAAAGACACCGTCAATAAGACAAAAAGACCACCAACAGATTGGGAAAGGATCTTTACCTATCCTAAATCAGATAGGGGACTAATATCCAACATATATAAAGAACTCAAGAAGGTGGACTTCAGAAAATCAAATAACCCCATTAAAAAATGGGGCTCAGAACTGAACAAAGAATTCTCACCTGAGGAATACTGAATGGCAGAGAAGCACCTGAAAAAATGCTCAACATCCTTAATCATCAGGGAAATGCAAATCAAAACAACCCTGAGATTCCACCTCACACCAGTCAGAATGGCTAAGATCAAAAATTCAGGTGACAGCAGATGCTGGCGTGGATGTGGAGAAAGAGGAACACTCCTCCATTGTTGGTGGGATTGCAGGCTTGTACAACCACTATGGAAATCAGTCTGGCGGTTCCTCAGAAAACTGGATATAGTACTACCGGAGGATCCAGCAATACCTCTCCTGGGCATATATCCAGAAGATGCCCCAACTGGTAAGAAGGACACATGCTCCACTATGTTCATAGCAGCCTTATTTATAATAGCCAGAAGCTGGAAGGAACCCAGATGCCCCTCAACAGAGGAATGGATACAGAAAATGTGGTACATCTACACAATGGAGTACTACTCAGCTATTAAAAAGAATGAATTTATGAAATTCCTAGCCAAATGGATGGACCTGGAGGGCATCATCCTGAGTGAGGTAACACATTCACAAAGGAACTCACACAATATGTACTCACTGATAAGTGGATATTAGCCCAAAACCTAAGATACCCAAGATATAAGATACAATTTCCTAAACACATGAAACTCAAGAAAAATGAAGACTGAAGTGTGAACACTATGCCCCTCCTTAGAAGTGGGAACAAAACACCCTTGGAAGGAGTTACAGAGACAAAGTTTGGAACTGAGATAAAAGGATGGACCATGTAGACACTAGCATATCCGGGGATCCATCCCATAATCAGCTTCCAAATGCTGACACCATTGCATACACTAGCAAGATTATGCTGAAAGGACCCTGATATAGCTGTCTCTTGTCAGAGTATGCCTGGGCCTAGCAAACATAGAAGTGGATGCTCACAGTCGGCTATTGGATGGATCACATGGCCCCCAATGAAGGAGCTAGAGAAAGTACCAAAGAAGCTAAAGGGATCTGCAACCCTATAGGTGGAACAACATTATGAACTAACCAGTACCCCGGAGCTCTTGACTCTAGCTGCATATGCATCAAAAGATGGCCTAGTCGGCCATCACTCGAAAGAGAGGCCCATTGGACACGCAAACTTTATATGCCCCAGTACAGGGGAACGCCAGGGCCATAAAAGGGGAGTGGGTGGGTAGGGGAGAGGGGGTGGGTGGCTATGGGGGACTTTTGGTATAGCATTGCAAATGTAAATGAGCGAAATACCTAATAAAAAATGGAAAAAAAAATGCAAAAAAAAAAAAAAGATGTGGTTATATTATAAAGTCATATGGCCTCTGTGTGAGCCGATGTATCAGCTCTAAGTATTTAATGTGCTTTAAATTCTTAGCCACTTTCATTTGGCTAAGCTTATTAATAAATGTTATATGTGAAGCTTAACCTGTTTGCTTTTGTTATTGGGAATTTTATGCATATGTATAATGTGTTTCCATAGAATATACCACCATTCCCACTCCTCCAACTCTCCCCTTAACCACCCCCATTTCTTTTACAACTTCGTATGCCCACAACCCCACGGATTTCACTTATTGTTGTCTGTGTTTGCACAGGCATAGCCATTTTCTGCACTATGAGTACTCTCACCATGGTCTTCACTCGCTCCAGTAGTAATTCTCAGAATTTTTGTAGAAGCAGATTGCCTTGGCAGATTTGTAGGGTAACAATTCTGGGTAAATATTTTAGTACACAACCCTTTAGGAAATGTATAATCTTTTCCATGAAGCTTTGCCAGCGGGTTTATTATTATTATTTGATCTATGAGAAATTTAGAAGTTTCTTCTGAATACTTGATGTGATATATACATCTGAATTTATTTATTTGGTTGACTATAAAAAAGGTAACATGGACTTGGTAACTTGAACAACAGAATTAATTTTCTTATGGTTTTGAAGGTTGAGAAACCCAGTGAAGACAAGATGCTAGAAGAGTGGAGAGCTTTGTTAAGCCCATTTCCTGATTTATAGATGGCCATTTCATGCTACATCCTCATAAGTGAAAGGGACAAGGGAGCTCTCTGTGATCTCTATTACAAGGATGGGAAGTGTATAATCTATACTATGATCTAATCATTTTCTACAACCCGCGTTCTAATGTCATCACATGAGTGGCAGGGGTTTCAGCTTAAAGATTTATGGAGAGACACAAACTTTCAATCAGCTGGTAACAACAACTAAGGCATCTCTCCTATTGTTCAGAACAGGCTTAAAGAGTACATTGTAGGGCACAGTAGGTCCTTCAATGTTGCCTAACCCTGCAGGTACTTCTATGTCAGCAAACTGAGACATGGAGCTGGGACCCCAAATCATTTGCCTGATTTGCCAAACTCTTTACTAACACAGTTAACCCTAGAACTCTCACTTGGGAAGGTTCACTCTCACTGAGCTCCATTAACTTGAGAGTCTAGGAGGCTTTGATCCACTATGAGGTCAATGAAATTCAGAGTCTGGGTGAACACTGACTGTTGAAATCAATGCTTTTGAGGAAAGAGGAGTAACCCGGATTGAGTGTACTGAGACAAGGAGCTGGGACCCCAATTTGTCTGCCTGAGGTTGTTAAACTCTTTATTAACACATTTGATGTCAATCAGAATTAGGTAAATTCTCTTTAGATGACTATAACTTTGCTTTTATGCTTTAATGTTTATAAACCCATTAAGATAAAACAACAAAGGAGGTTACTAAATATTGAGTCTTAGATGTTCTTTTACACCATTTTAAATTCCTATAGGAAATATCTTGTGTATAATTCTATTAATATTGCTTACATTAAAAACAGAAAAAAAAATCCTTGCCTTATTGGGCATCACTGGGAGGGAACCCCTTGATCCTATGGAGGCTTGATGACCCAGGGTAGGGGACTGCTAGGACGCTAAGTAAGGGGTGGTGGATGAGTGGGGGAACACCCTCATAGAGGTGAGAGAAGGGGAGGGAATAGGGGGTTTGTAGAGGGGAAACTTAAAAGAAAGATAACATTTGAAATGTGAATAGATAAAATAACCAATTAAAAAGGAAAAAATAGAAAAAAATCCAACAAATTGTGTAAAAGTGTTATTTCAAGAATATCTTATTATTTGTTTTAAAGATGGCCATACATGAACGTACTCACTTCTTTTTGGCAGTTTGTCACGTATTTATGCATATTACTTAGTTTTATAATAATTTTAAATAATAAATTTATGACACATTGGATTTGAATCTTAGTAAACACTTCTTGCACTACATTCTTTTTTTTTTCCTTGGAGGGGGGTGGGTGAGGAGACAGAATCAGATAATAAAAGGGGTTCAAGAGTTACCAATGACCTTTTACCAAATTGAAGTGCCCTCACAGGAAGCCAGTCACAGTGAGAGCAAGGAAATTATCATTAATATCGTGTTTTCTGTTGAATTTGCATTTGTGTGGTTCATGAGATCTTAGCCATTTGACAAGACACCTGAAGGCAGAAGTCTGTTTGTCAAACTTCTTTTTGATATTTTTTGATGGAAAGATGAACTTTAAGGTGTACAACATCATAGCTGAGTGAAGGCATATGCCAGCGTTTCAGACAAGCGCACTGGTGGTAGCTGTCCCTTTCAAAATATCTAACCCCGAACTGTACGTAGAAGGGACTCTGCTCTTCAGGGCAAAGCAAGGGGAAGGGTTTATGAGACTGTCATGATGAGTCTCATAAACTCTGGTAATTGAGTACAAAAATCCCAATCCCTGTGAATGGCAAAAATAAAGATTAAGAATAAAAAAATAAAATAAAAAAAGAGTTACCAATGGATAGATGATGAAGTTCTGTTGTAGTGAGGTTATAACTACTATCCTTGTCTATTACATCAAAGACTCTAAATTAACCTCATTCAAATAGCTTCTGTTTAACTCTATATGCTGTTACATGTGACCTAGTCTTAAAATAGGTTATAAAATAATAAAATAAATTTGCATAACATGCCTACAAAGTGACAATTGCTCCAGAAGAAGCTGCCCCACCTCTCTGAAGCATGTATCAAACACTTGCTGGTGACATTGCCACAGAGAAAAGAAAAGCCCACTGACTAGAGAAGACACAGGAATGTGGAACTTCTCAAAGGCATGAGAATTCTTCACTTAGGACCCTCTGTTGCTTTCTGGCCATGGAAGCAGGCAGGCTAACTGTAGATCATCACTCCTTCTCTCCTAAATTTTATTATCTTCTCATCCGCAGCTTTGTAGTCCACCATCTGCTGCAGTGTTCCCTTCCCCTCTGTTTCCATCTCCAGCAGATCACATTGACCTTCTCCTTCAGCCTTCCTTCTCCCCACTCATTGCTTTATCGAAGCTCCTAATACCAATAGGAATTCCCTGGAAATCACAACCAGAGAAGCAAATAGGTAACTGAAAATCTTCACCTCTCCCTCCTCTCCTCCACACCCAATGCCCCAGACTCTTTTCCAGCTCTGTAGCAGATCACCTGTTTCAGCCTCCCCTCATTCCCTGTTCCAATCTCCAGGGGATCACACAGATCTTCCCTCAACTCTTCAATTTACCCAGTCCCAAATTCATGAGGCATCCACTAGGAACCCTCATGCCACTGCAGCCACATAAGCAGGAAGCCTAACTGTGGACCATTACCTCTTGATCCTTATCCCAGTTTCATCCCTAACTCTGTAGCAGACCTTCTGTTGTGGCCTCTCCTCACTGTATGTCCCCTATCCCAGGAGACTAAGAAAATCCTGGTGGAACATCATGCTTTTCTCCCTCCTGTGTATTCCAACCCCCATTTCTAACCCATTCCCATTCCTACATTACCTATCAGATCCCAATACCTAGAAACATATTTTAACCTGAAACCCCCAGTGGCCACGCTTATCAGGATCCCAGAAGAATTCCCTACCAGGCAACATACAGTTGCCACACACTTCTAAGAACCAGAGAAGGCAACAGAAACCAATGAATAAAATACTCACCCAATGAAAACAAAACCAGGTATCAGCTCCTAGAATTATAATCTTCCCAAAACTAGATGGTGAGATGTAAGTGCAAAAACACAGCAATAACAGATTAGACAATATGTGTCTGCTATTGCCCAGAAACCCTACCACACTATGCTCTGAATATTCCAACATAGCAGAAGCACAAGAGACCTTAAAATAGCTTTTATGGACATGATGGATGTCCTTAAAGAGGAAACTAAAAATCTATAATAACACAAATGGTAGAAAAAATTTATAAAACAACAAAAAGCTCACAAACTCATGGAAACTGAACAACTCACTATTGAAAGAAAAGCAGATAAGAAAGAAATTAAGGACTTTCTAGAATTGTGTCGCGTCTGCTCTCGACCAGCAAGAACGACACGACCACCAGTCCTTCTAACAGCAGTTTATTCAGCAAACTTCAGTCTTCATCTCTCTTGCTTCAACTTTATCTCTCTTTTTTCTCTCTCAAACCCCGGGCCTCTCACTCTTATATACTCTCAGTCCCCATCCACTCACAGCAGGCCACGTCACCTCACCAGGCACGCAGCTTCAGCCAATCAGGGTGGCAGGGGCATGTCTCCACCAAATATGGACTTGTTTAAACCGCCAGCATCATGGTGCACCTGTGCAGCTCTCACGATGGTTATGGCTATTTTCAGGTGTATGAGGAAGTCAGGTGCAAGTCATAAGACTTAACTGCAGTCCCGGGAGCCAACTTGGGACTGCTGCCACACCCGCTCGTCACATCTCCCCCTTTTTTCTTTTTTGGCAGAGAGAATGTCTGTCTTAGATTGCCCCCTGCAGCAATGCCCCTTACCCGTCCTTGGGAGACAAACAGCATTGGTTTGATCCCTGTCTTAGGTTGGTGACATGCCCAGGGAGTCTTATCTGTCACTGACTACTTCTCTAGCATGCCAAGCCACACTTGGGGAGATTGTCCTGTCTGCATGCGGCAGATGCACCAGAAGGCCAGGATGCTGATTAATCTATGGCCTGATCTTGATTGCTGCAAGCAAGCCTCATGGGTGAAGGTATAGGTCTGATCCCCAGTGTGCAAGCATAGGGGCCCTACACAAAACCATCCCTTGGGCTCATCACCCAGAGAGGTCTTGGCCAGCTCCCGTGTCATTTTTCCTGGGGGAAGGGAACTAGGACACTGAACCTTCATGCAATCAGACGTTCCTTCCACAGGATGCCAACAGCAAGCTATCCTCTGTGCAGTGCTTAGCCTCGCAACCCATGGCATAATGCAGCATTATTTCTTTAGAGCGGCAAGCCAAATCTGAGGAGATTGTCCTGCCTCCACTGTGGCAAAGACCTGCGCCACCATGGCGGAAGTGCGGGCCTGCACACGCTGCACCTGACACATGCGCCAAACACACAACACACACACTATTACAAGCATACATCCCAGGGCTCCCATCAGCCCTGCGGCAAGGGATCTTATAAACAATAAACACAAAAGGAGGTCACATACAAACAGGCATAGCCTGAAAAGAAACATTTCTTCTTCTAGCAAATTGAAATACAGACGTTTCAAATACATTAGAACCATTCCAATAAAATTTGCATTATCTCAGGCCCCTCCCGCCACCTGGCTTAAGGGGGAAAGATCAGTACAACTACCATTCACCCCACATAACAACCATACATATAAGGGGCACTGCCCAAGGAGGAAGGGAATCAGGAACACTCCTACAAAAAGGATGGGGGGCCCATCTAGGTTGGGAGGGTATAGTGCCATTGCCCTTGGATATACTGGCAGGCCACAACCCTCGAATCCAGGTAGCATTAGCTTTAGTAGATACAGCTGAACACAATCACTCATCTGTGAAATTTTTTGAATCATCTGAAAACACAACAATCCCTTTAGCTGAAGCAGCATAGAAAAAAAGGCAATTGTAGCAAAGCATTAGATGTAAAGAATTGAGGAAACACTTGAATGTGTCAACGGCATGGGTTTCAGGAACACAGACATAATTCCCCAACTTAGCTCTTCAGTTCTCACTAGTGGGAGCATTCCCAGCCACAGGAACATCCACGTCCTCGTAGCTCTGCTTGTTTTGAATTGCTCTGGTCAGCCGTTCTGGGCCCCACAGCTGTTGTCGGTGATCCTGGGGAAACACAAACAGACCCTCTCTCCCAAACCAATCGAGAGCGCTCCTCTCTCACCTGATTCAGCGCCTCATTACCTCTCTGGAGTTCTGCACCACATCTTTCTCAATCTTCTATGCAATTTCTCACTAACTTCCAGACTGGCAAAACCCCTTTTGGTAAAACCCTCTGTTCCTCTGCAAACCTCAATTCCCAATGGTGCTTGGTACAACTTGTCCCAAACCCGTGAACTTTAACTTGTCCCAAAGCCAGGAACCTTAACTTGTCCCAAAGCCGGGAAACTTAACTTGTCCCAAAACCGGGAACCTTATCGTTACTTTGTGCCTGCTTCCTGGCAACTTTATATTCGCCTCTATTTTATCTGAGGTCCTTCCCAAACTCCTGGGTTACTTTGTGCCTGCTTCCTGGCAACTTTATATTTGCCTCTATTTTATCCGAGGTCCTTCCCAAACTCCTGGGGCCGTAAGTTTCACTTACTGTGAACTTACCCTGCCAGCAAACACTGACTGCTGAAAGTTCTGAACTCGTTGGTAGGGGGAGTCAGTTCCCTGTACGGGCCACCAATTGTCGTGTCCGCTCTCGACCAGCAAGAACGACACGACCACCAGTCCTTCTAACAGCAGTTTATTCAGCAAACTTCAGTCTTCATCTCTCTCGCTTCAACTTTATCTCTCTTTTTTCTCTCTCAAACCCCGGGCCTCTCGCTCACTCTTATATACTCTCAGTCCTCATCCACTCACAGCAGGCCACGTCACCTCACCAGGCACGCAGCTTCAGCCAATCAGGGCGGCAGGGGCATGTCTCCACCAAATATGGACTTGTTTAAACCGCCAGCATCATGGTGCACCTGTGCAGCTCTCACGATGGTCATGGCTATTTTCAGGTGTATGAGGAAGTCAGGTGCAAGTCATAAGACTTAGCTGCAGTCCCGGGAGCCAACTTGGGACTGCTGCCACACCCGCTCCTCACAGAATTGAATTAAAATGAATGCACTCCACACCCAAGGTTATGGAACATGCAGAAGTTGGTTCTAAAAGGCAAGTTCATAGCACTAAATACCTAATAAAAAATTGAAGAGATATTATACTAGTAACTTAAAATAACACCTTAAAGTTCAGGAATAGAAGGAAGAAATCCTACCCCAAAGGAGTAGACAAGAAATAAAGCCAAGAATAAAATAAAGTAGAAACAAACAAACAAAACACGAATCAATGAAACAAAGAGTTGACTCTTTTGAGAAAATTAATAAGATTGACAAATCCTTATCCGAATTAGCTAAAAGATGAAGAGAGAGTATCTAAATTAAATAAAATTAGAAATGAGAAGGGGGATCTAACAGCAGACTCTGAGGAAATCCGGAGAATCATAAGGACATACTTTAAAAACCTATGCTCCACCAACTTGGAAAATCTAAAAGAAATGGATAGTTTTCTTTACAGGTACCACTATCCTTTTTTTTTAACCCCAAAATATTCTTTTTATTAAGAAGAAAACTCAAAAGCTAACATCTAACAGGTTTGTCAATTCACCATTAATTCACCTTTTAATTGTAGGCAGTTGGTACCTTTAAAAGACCTATACTTGTCATGTCCTGCTTATGGACAACCTGGACAGTCTGTGACTATTCTATTATTATTATTATTATTGCTTATTTTATTTATTTACATTTCAAATGTTATCCACTTTCCCGTTTTCCTCTCTGAGAACCCCCATCTCACCCTTCCTCCCCCTGCCTCTACTAGGGTTCTCTCTGCTGACCCACCCACTCTCACCCCACCGCCCTAGCATTCCCCTATGCTGGGGTATCAAACCTTCACAGGACCAAAGGCCTCCCCTCTCATTGATGCCAGGCAAGGCCTTCCTCTGCTACATATGCAGCTAGAGCCATAGTTCCCTCCATGTGTACTCTTTGGTTGGTAGTTTAGTCCTGGCAGCTCTGGGGGGTCTGGTTGGTTGATATTATTGTTCTTCCTATGGGGTTGCAAACCCCTTCAGCTCCTTCAATTCTTAAATAAAGATTTGATAAGTAACTTAAACAAACTCATAACCCCTTGTAAAATAGAAGCAGACATTAAAGGTCTCTCAACAACAACAAAGCCCAAGGCCAGATGGTTTTAGTGCAGAATTCTATCAGACTTTCAAAGAAGAGCGAATGCAAATGCTCCTCAGATTATTTCACATAGGGATAAACCACCCCTCCCAGGCAGTCTCTAAGCCCGTCAGCTAGAGTAGTGAGTAGGTGCCTTCTTCACTAAGTGCCATGAAAGTTCCTGACACCAAACAGACCACACATATTCTGCTGGGGACAGCTGTGCTGCCTATGATAGGAAAGCAGTGCTGAGCAGTCAGAGTGCCTGATGCACAGAGCATGCTGGGACAGCTGTGTGCTTTGTACTCTTGCAGATCACTAGGCCCTAGAAAATAGGTTTTATGACTACACCATGGCAGCAAGTAAATGAAGGTACTGTTGAGTTATTTGTCTCGAGTCACACAGCCAAATAGGTCATGGAGTTTGTGCTTGGGAGAACTTCAGGAAGCTGATTCAGAGCTGGAGGCCGTTCAGCTACCCTTCAGCCAGTATAACTCTATGTTCTGCTGAGAAGGATGATTTCCTGCCAGCCTGTCCCATCTATCAAATGAACAGGAAAAGGATGGCAGCCAGTCAGTTCTGTTTGTTCTGAATATAAGGCACCACGTTGAAGCAGAAACTTAAATACACAGTAAGGAGCCATGAAGACTTCAAACAGATGCCAGCAGAAAGACTTGGACAGGCACGGCCATAATTATCCCTGATCATGCTTACTAAGTTCTGTGTGTTCTGTTAAATATAGAGGGGTTGGCTTCAGGCTGAGAAGACAAAGAAGAAACAGATTGGAAAGTTCCTTATCATTAGGGTGGAGAAGTAGGACCACTATGCAAGGTTGTCCTCTGTCCTCTACATGCACACCATGAGATGTATATGGCAGCACACACACACACACACACACCCCATTACAATAAATAAAGAAGAAGAAATGTTCTTTTTGAGGAGCTTTCAAAAAGATGGGAGAAATGAGAAGTATAATTTTGACCAAGTGCAGGTAAACCATACAAGTCCAGGTGACTATGGGGGACTGCACTGGCAAACGGAGCGATAAGAAGGCTCGTAGGCAATCTTAAAGGACTTGATGGTTTCCTAGGGGTAACCACAAGGACTCTTGTCCCTAGCAAGATAACAGGTGTATTTCAATAGTTCTTAGAGTTGGTAAAAATTATTGCTGGAAAAAAGAAAAGCCCCTGTGGTCAGAAAATTTTGTCTGAGCTCTGCTGCATTAAGTCCATGTGGTCAAGATGCGCTTGAGGGTGTTAGATGTGGTGACAAGGAAAATACTACATGTTGCTGCCTTATTTGAGATGAGTGGGTAAACTTTGAGTGATGAGCTGAGCCCCAGGCTGATCAGCCCCTAGACACCAGACTTCAGAGCCGGAAGTCAGGCTGCACAAAGCGGGTGGAGGTAGAATCCGAGGGAGGAGGAAGACAGGAGGAGCCGTCTAGGCAAAGCCAGGAGGGGCTGTGTGACACCTGCAGTCCCACACTAGTACTTGAACTGCTCCCACACAGACTACATTGCCATTCCCGTCATGCCTCGGCTTCAAGAAGCACACCAGACTGACGCCAGCAAGCTCTTTTGGTGCTGTTGCCTTGGATCCCAGCCAGTGTTGTGGAGACCATTCTGCAAGAACTCGGAAGCACTTTCGGTCTTCCTGGAAGCTGCAGCAGCCCACTTTAGTCCGTGTACCACCTGTAAGGCCAGGGAGTTAATTCATGCTACCAGAGCCTGGAGGAGAATTCTCTGTTGTGAGAAATTCCCAGAGGGACTCTGTAGTTTCTTGCATATCCTTCCAGAGGAGAGATCACTGCTTATGAAGCAGCCTGGATATGATTTATAAAGGTCAGAAGACATACACGTAATGTACACATGGTTTTATTGAGACTCAGTGAGGTAATGACTATGGGGCGTCTATGGATTGAGGAAACTAATATCTGCTGATAGCAAAGGTATGGGGAATATTCATAGAATCTAATTAGAAGAAGGAACCAACACTAAGAGATTTTATAATGACATTCTGTCCACTGTACCAGTTTCTGCGTGGCACAAGCAAATTCTAGCTGAGGCTAATTTTGGACTTGTAAACAAGGACACCTGTGCTACCAGCTGCAAAGCTTTATGTTATAGCTTGACTATGAAATACTCCCAACAGGTTCATAGAGTGTGAGCTTGATTGCTAGATAAAAGGCTTTTGGGACACGACTGCCTCCTGAGAAAACTGACCTAATTGGTGGAGTTGCTTCCCTCAATGAATAGATAACATGGTGGTATTGTAGCTGGTGGGTCTAGTCAGAGGAAATACATTGTAGTGATGGAAATACCTCTAGGAACTGTCATTCGGGGACTGCACCTGCCCTAGTGTCATATACTCCCTTCTCTCTGCTTTCTGTTTAGCACGATGGAGAGGAGAGCCCGGGGCACACAATGTCACAATCATGATTTTCTACCCAATCACACAAGGTCAGTCCACCACGGAGTGAACCCTCAACAAAGGTGAGCGAAAAATGAATCTCCTCTTCTTTTGAATTGTTCTGTGTGATGTTTGACCACAGCACCAAATGCTTAGTACCCTCGGAAATAGAGTAACCACTCCTATAAGAGTAATGGTCATTGTTTCTGGCACTTGTGACCATGTGAAATGAGTCAACACACTGAAGCGGTCTTGGTATAAAGCCAGGAGCCAGGAGCAGTCAGGAGCAATTGGTACCAATGCTGCAGTTATCACGGCTGCTGCTCTGGGTGGGCAGCAGGAGAGCCTGCCTGTGCTACAAGGATTCTAGCTTGTGAAACGCCTGCTGTCACTCAGAAGCGCGCCACCCACACGGACTTAAGCTTCTGCAAGCCCCTGAGGTCTCCTCCCTGTTCACGCATCCGCATCCCACCTCTAAGCACAATGTGGAGTTGTGCTTTCTTAGTTGTACGAATAGCTACTCATTACACGAATAGTATTATCTCTCTTATGTTCTCAGTGAGTTTTAAGTCCATTCACATCCATTATCGTCTTCCTACTTTTCTATCTGCACTGCCAGAGTCAAGTAAACTGAACTTAGCCTACAGAGCTTTTGATTGTGAATTGTCTGTCCTGCACCAACAACCTTCCAAAATTCTTATTTTTGTACCACTGAAACATCTCCTTATTTCCTTTGAGCTCCCTTCCATTGCTAAGAGAACAACATAATTGTGGATTTAAAGTAACTTGCAGAAGAAGTCACAGCAGGCAGGCAAATGCTACTGTTTCTGAACCTGGCATTCTCAGACTTGAAGAAGGAACAGTATCAGCAGCTCAGTCTCTAATTACAGGAAGCCCAGACATTATAGGGAACACAGAGTGATGATAAGTCTTGGTTCCGCATCCGTTTCTGCCATTCTCTGCTCTGTAAAATTGGGCACTTACATTTCTTAATGTCACTTGACTCCTCTGTAACGTGGTGATAACAACGTAACTTCTGTGTGCTCTTGAGGATGTTAAATGAGATAATTCAAATGCACACTAGCAAGCTGGCCTTTTGAAACATCAACAAATTATTTTAACTTTCACCTGTAACAAATACACATATTTGAACTTCGGATAGTAACAACACTTCCTTCATATCTTTGCTTCATTGCCTACGTGGATAATAAAATGAGTTTTGTTCTAAACTTTCTCCTGTTATGTGTAGCTCTGGCTTGCCTTCTTTATGTGATCTGTTTGATCATGTGTGACTAGGAAAAGACCAACAGAGTCTTTATCTCCCCTCTGCCACTCAATACAAACTGGCAGGCAAACGCTAACTTCTGTATTATGTGTGCAGACAAGGGCTGTACTAACCGTGCCCTGACCTGCTTCCCAGTATTCCTTTTAATCTCCAAGGGGAAAAATTTGCCCCCTCGCAGTTTACCCTTTCTCCCCTCTTTATTTCACCCCCCAAGATGAAATAAAAATTGTTAACTTTAATGTTCTCTTAAAAACACTGTATAAATCACATTAGGAAAGGAAGAAAGGAAAGAAAGTAAGGGAGGGAAGAAGAGAAGAAAGGGAAAGGAAGGAAGGAAAGGGTAAGACAGGGGAGGGGAGGGGAGGGAGATGTCTGTCTCTAAGAAGTGGCTGGTAAGCAGGATACCCAGAGAAGGTCTATCTGTGTGCACAAGCATATAATTTCAGGAATGCTCATTACTTGAAGATGACCCTTAACTTTAGTGGGGGCAATTTTTGTGCTCTCAAAAGTCACCTAATTACTGAAATACAAGTAGCTTCTGAACTGACGTGATGAAGAAGAAATTAAGAGTATTACCCATGAAGCACTTGTAAGTAGAGAGACAGGAGCTATTTTCACTTATGCAGTACTGGAGGAATCTGCAGTGGATGTGAGCTAGTCGCTGCACATATAAGTCCCTCTGAAGAGCAGAGAAGTAACTACCTGGTTGGGCTGAAGGAGTTTGCATAGTAAGTGTGACTCCTTACTGTCTCAGGCATGAAAACACTAAAAGATGACCAATTTCAATAAAGATGACCTGAATGTCTACTCAATTCCCACCATAAGGTCTACAAGATGTAAATGGGCTGATCAGCCTGGCAGTATTCTTCCCTTGCGGCCTCTCCCATACTTGGGGTTTCTTCCTTTCCCTAATAATTCAATTTTCATAGCTGCTCCCTCCTGGCTCACATTCCACTATTATCCTTGGGGTGAAACAAAGAAATCAGATGCTACTGGCTTGGGTAGTGGCAATTAACTGTTCAGACCTCTAGTACTCCAAGTTAGGGATACCAGGATCCAGGAAAGCCCCGCCGAACTCCCAAAACTCACATGAGCTTTAAAAAATTGTATTGGAGCCAAAAGTGGACTTGAAACCCCACTTTCCTCTGAGTACTTTAGAGTGGTCTTTGGAAATCTCATACAAATGATGTTTGTTTGTTTGTTTGTTTGTTTGTTTTACTTGGGATATGTGATTTTGGTATGTGTATGTATTTTGTTTGCTTTGTTATTATTGTTTGTTTGTTTGTCTGTTTTTTTGAGACAAAGTCTTGCAAGGGTATCCAGGGTTGTTTCTGATTTGCTCTGAGTTCAAGATGCCCTTGAACTCTTAGCAATCTTCTAGCTTCACCTGTTGAGTATTTGATTACAGATGTTCATCATGGCACCTACCTCTTATTGTTGGTATTTTTATAATTCATGCTAAGTGTCTTCTTTACCTTTTTATTGCAATGAAAAAAATTTCATGACCAAGGAAACTTATAAGAGAAAGCATTTGGTTTGTGTCTCATAGTTTCAGAGGAATCATAATGGTGGGAGTCATAGCAGCAGGTAGTCAGGCTTGATGCTAAACAATAACTAAGACCCTACATTGTGAGCATAAGTGTGAGGCGTTGGGAGGTAGCACTAAGGGTGTATGTGTGTGTGTGTGTGTGGGTGAAACCTCAAAATCCCACCCCAGGTGACCATACCTCCTCCAACAAGGCCACACCTCCTAATCCTTCCCAAACTGTTCCACAAGCTGCACACCAATTTTCAAACATATAAGCTCACAGATGTACTTCTTATTCAAACCACCACACTAAGGAAATTAAAGTTTTAAAATATAAATCAACCTTATAAATCATATCATTGGTATTAAACTCAATATTGTGTCTATCATTCAAACTTAATAGTACATTCAGAATAAGATTAAATATAGTTGATGTTTTTGCATCAAGAAGATAAGCATATTGTCTGAAAGTTTCTAATAGCCGGTTGTTCATTCTTACTAGAAGAGTGATGAGAGCTGGTCTGGTGTACAGAAACCCTTTTAATCTCTAATTTTGCTTATTTCTGACTTCTCCTTCTTTCTTTTTGGAAGCTTGGTTGAAGGTTTATCAATTTTATAAACTCTGTTTAGTTGATTTTGTGTATTGTTTTCTTAGTCTCTATTTCATCAATTTCTTCACTAATTTTTCTTATTCTTTAGTAGGTTTGGAATTGGCTGCTTCTTTTTTTAGGAGAACCTTGATGTATGCATTCATCAGATTGTTTATTTTAAATCTCTCATACTTTTTAAAACTGAGAAAAATTAATGCTATATTCTTTCCTCTTAGGAATGCCCTGGCTGTGTCCCAAAGGTTCTGGTAGGAACAGATTCTCATTTTCATTTTTCTCTAGAAATTTTTAAAATTTCTCTCTGATTTCTTGAATTGCCAGTTGTACATTCATAAGTTTACTGATTCATTTCCAGTTATGTTTAGAGTTCCCTTAGACTCTCTTGTTGTTCTCTACTTTAATTTCATTGTGATCAGACAGGACATAAGCTATTATTTCAGTATTTGATATTTGTTGATTCTTGATTTGTGTTCTGTGTTACAATCAGTTTTGAACAAGTTTCCATTTACCACTGGGAGAAAATGTGTACTCCCTATCTATAGTTATTATTATCTGTTATCCCTATTATCTGTTTAGTCCATATTTGTTAGCTCCAGTGATCCACAGTGTATTTTAGCTCTTATGTTTCTTTGCTCATTTTAGTTTGAAAGGCATATTTAACAATGAGAGTGGAATACAGTAATCCTTCATTATTATTGTGTCAGGACATTTTTGGCCTTATATGCCTTTTATAAATCCAATGATATGCAGAATGTCACTCGAGACTACTTTGGAAATTTACACACACACACACACACACACACACACACACACACACACACACATACAATGCAGGAAAACCTAGATGAAACTGATAGATTCCTAAATGCACATTATTTACCAAAATCAAATCTGGAAGTTAAAAATAATTTTAACGGAAGCTTTAAAAGCAACAGGACTGAAGCTTTAATCAACTTTCCCCTCAGAGAAAAGCCAAGGACTGCATGAACTCATCACTGAATTCTGCTAAATTTGAAAGGCAGGTCTCATTCCAATTCTTTTTAACTCTTCTCACAAGATGCAAAGCAAAAGTACATCATAAAACTCACTCTACAAAGGCACTATTATTCTGGTAGGCATAGCTAGGTAAAGCTACGACAGCAACAGCAGAATGAAAACTACAGACCAATTTATTTGATGAACATAGATATAAAAGTTATCAATAAAAGTACTTGCAAATCCAGTTCAAGAATGCAATAAGAAGATTATATAGTATGAAAAAGGAGGTTTCTTCCCAGAGAGACAAAGTCGGTTCAGCATGTGTAAAACAGCAGATACAACAGATAAACAAATATAATGGCAGAAACCACACAATCATCTCACGTGATGCTGAAATGGAATTTGACAAAATGTAGCATGCCTGTATGATAACGTTCTGGAGCTTTTATGAGTAGATGAAGCATACTTCACAATGACAAAAACTGTATACACAGAGCCTATAGCCACCACTACAGTAAGGAGAGACAAACGAAGAGTGTTTTTTTTTTTTCCTCCAAAATCATGAATGAGACAGGGATAGCCACTCTCACTTCTTTTATTCAATATAGTGCTTGAAGTCTCTGCTATATCATTTAAACAACAGAAAAATATAAAGGGGGTAAATATAGCAATGAAACAAGTTAAACTAATGTCATTTGAATATATGATTCATTACCCAAAACATTCTAAAGACTCTATCAGAAAACTCAGTAAAGGTGTATTAAAAAATTAAGAATAGACAGCTTAGGGGTTAAGAGCATTCCATGTTTGGACTGCAGTTTGGTTTACAGCACCCATGCCAGGCAGCTCACAACTCCCTATAACTCTAGCCCCAGAGATTCTGGCACTATGTTCTGGCATACACACACACACACACACACACACACACACACACACACACACACACTAAAACTTAAAGGATTGTAGCCTTTATATCTACTATCAATATACTCTCAGATAAAGAAATCTGAAAAACATATCTCATAAGTTTTTCATAGGAAGATGCCTAACCAAACGGGGAAAAAAAGACTTCTACAACCCAAACTTCAAGATCTTGAAAAGGGGCAATTAAAAAGGATACTGGATAACAAAAAAAGACCTTCTATGGCCCTTGATTGGCAGACTTAACATTGTGAAAATCTGTACTAACAACATTAACCTACATTTTAAATACAATACTTATCAGAATTCAGATGTTTTATTTTTACAGATCCAGAATCCACATGGAAACATGAAAAAGACAAAGTTTCAAAGACTAAAAACATAGCTGGTTGTGTTAATATCTGATCCCAAACTATGCAGCAGAGATATGATGATAAAAGCTGCCTGGTACTGACATTAAAATACTCAGGTTGACCAACAGAACAAATTGAAGGATCTGGAAACCAGATGACAGAATCATGACCTCCTCATACTTGACTAAGGAGGCCGACATGTGCAGTGGAGGGAAGCTAGCCTAGTCAGCAAACGGTGCTGGCAAAGCTGGATCTCCAGTACCAACACCACCAACAAAAAAGATAGTAGATTCATATCTTTCACCTCATATAAAATAGGTCAAATAGATCAAAGACCTTAATTTAAAACCGGGAACATTTACACTTTCAAATGAGAGCCGAGGGTAGATAAGAACTGTCTCCCAGTACTAAATAGTACAGGAACAGTTTCCCATGTATCAACAGATGGGACTGCACGAAAGCACTATTATCTGGATAGCAAAGACAACCTTTGGCAGAGCACACAGACAACCTACAGAAGGGAGACAACCTTTACCATTATATATCAGACTAGGGGCTAATATACAATATTCACAAAAAAAGGCCGGGTGTGGTAGCACACACCTTTAATCCCAGCACTTGGGAGGCAGAGGCAGGCGAATTTCTGAGTTTGAGGCCATCCTGGTCTACAGAGTGAGTTCCAGGACAGCCAGGGCTACACAGAGAAACCCTGTCTCGGAAAAAACCAAAAGAAAAAAGAAAGAAAAATAACCACATAGATACCATGGATACGAAGGATAGAAAACTGCCAATTACTAAATAGGCTAATGAACAGAATGGTTTTATAAAGAAGGAACACAAATGGCCAAGAACTATTTTTAAAAGTGTTCAACATCCCAACCATCATGGAAATGCAAATTGAAACACTTTGAGGTAGCACTGTTACATTAGTGGTTCTGGCCTATTGGTGTAGTGTAAGCCAAGAGTGAGTCCAGTCTGTTTTTTGTCTAAACTTGTGCTTTTTTTAAACAAGAGTTTTGAAAGGGAAGAAATTGTTTTACCATCCCCTGTGGATCCAGAATAATAGCGCTCAAAACAAATATTGTTATCAAATACACACACTCACACACACACACACACACACACACACACACACACACACACACACTGTTCTAGATCAGAAGCAAGGAAGAGTTCATAGTTTAAGATTATGTGGTTAGCTTCAAAACTAATTACAAGGGAGCCTGGCACACAGCTAAGATCAGGTGCATTGTTCTGTGCAAGGTAGGAAAGCAGATTGAGCACAGCCTTTTAAGTGCCCTTAAAACTTGCCATTATCAACAACAATATGAACTAACCAATACCCCCCAGAGCTGTGCCTCTAGCTGCATATGTAGCACAGTATGGCCTAGTCAGCCATCATTGGGAGGAGAGGCCCTTGGTCTTGCAAAGATCATATGCCCCAGTACAGTGGAATGCCAGGGCCAGGAAGCAGGAGTGGGTGGGTTAGGGAGCAGGGTGGAGGGAGGGAATAGGGGGCTTTGGGGATAGCATTTGAAATGTAAATGAAGATGATTTGTGCAGAAATACAAACTATAACTAAAACATGCATATTTTCAATAAAAAATATTTATATTGCTTCAAAAAAAAAAAAAGAAATGTAAATGAAGAAAATATCTAATAAAAATGCCCTAATCAATAAGACAAAAAGGCCACCAACAGATTGGGAAAGGATTTTCACCAATCCTAAATCTGATAGGGGACTAATATCCAATATATACAAAGAGCTCAAGAAGCTGGACTCCAGAAATTCAAATAACCCCATTAAAAATGGGGTACAGAGCTAAACAAAGAATTCTCAACTGAGGAATACTGAATGGCTGAGAAGCACCTGAAAAAATGTTCAACATCCTTAATCATCAGGGAAATGCAAATCAAAACAACCCTGAGATTCCATCTCACACCAGTCAGAATGGCTAAGATCAAAAATTCAGGTGACAGCAGATGCTGGTGAGGATGTGGAGAAAGAGGAACACTCCTCCATTGCTGGTGGGATTGTAAGCTTGTACAACTACTCTGGAAATCAGTTTGGTGGTTCCTCAGAAAACTGGACATAGTACTACCAGAAGATCCAGCAATACCTCTCCTGGGCATATACCCAGAAGATGTTTCAACTGGTAATAAGAACACATGCTCCACTAAGTTCATAGCAGCCTTATTTATAATAACCAGAAGCTGGAAAGAACCCAGATGTCCCTCAACAGAGGAATAGATACAGAAAATGTGGTACATTTACACAATGGAGTACTACTTAGTTATTAAAAACAATGAATTTATGAAATTCTTGGGCAAATGGATGTGTCCTTAGTGAGGTAACCCAATTACAAAACAAGTCACTAGATATCCACTCACTGAAAAGTGGATATTAGCCCAGAAACTTAGAATACCCAAGATACAATTTGCAAAACACAAGAAAATCAAGAAGAGAGAAGACCAACGTGTGGATACTTCATTCCTCCTTAGAATAGGGAACAAAATCACATGAAAGGATTACAGAGACAAAGTTTGGAGCTAAGACGAAAGGGTGGACTATCCAGAGACTACCCCACCTGGGGATCCATCCCATAATCAGCCACCAAACCCAGACACTATTGCATATGCCAGCAAGATTTTGCTGAAGGGACCCTGATAGAGCTGTCTCATATGAGTCTATGCCAGTGCCTGGCAAACACAGAAGTGGATGCTCACAGTCAGCTATTGGATGGAACACAGGGCCCCCAATGGGGAAGCTAGAGAAAGCACCCAAGGAGCTGAAGGGATCTGCAACCCTATAGGTGGAACAACAATATGAGCTAACCAGTACCCCCAGAGCTCATGTCTCTAGTTGCATATGTAGCAGAGGATGGCCTAGTTGGCCATCATTGGGAAGAGAGGCCCCTTGGTATTGCAAACTTTATATGCCCCAGTACAGGGGAACACCAGGGTCAAGTAGTGGGAGTGGTTATGTAGAGGAGCAGAGGGTGGGGAGGGTATGGGGGACTTTTGGGATAGCATTTGAAATGTAAATACAGAAAATATCTAATTAAAAAAAAGAATAAAAAAAGAAATAGGTTTTTGGTTTGGGTTTTTATTAGTATTTCTCTTTATTAAATTATATTTTCATATTAAAAAATGCCTTTAAAAAACAAAACTTTCCATTATCAACTTGGTTGCAATGTCAGCTCAAACATAGTTTCTAAAAATTAGAGTTATTCCTAGAAATAAAAGGTATTTATTTCTACACTTTGAGACACCACCTCTCCTCAGTAAGAAGAGCTATCAAGCTGAAAAATATAGGAAAAGAGAAACGCTATTCACTGCAAACTAATACAGTCATGATTGAAATAATTTTGGAGGTTTCTCAAAAATTTAAAAATAGACCTGTTAAGGCCAAGGTAACTTAACATTTTAAGGACTAGATAACTATTATCTCTCTTGGCTGCCATTTTGTGTTGTTACAAATGTCGTAAGGAAACTTTCTCATATGATGTTACTGCTGTTACTAGGATATTCTGTGCTTTGATGTTCTTGGATACCAATCACAACAGAAGTCAGTTAGAACTCCTTTGCATAGTTAGCTAAAATAAGCTTGGACCTGCACCAACTATCCAGTAGCACTTCCTGTACCTATGTATAAGCTTTTATGGTATTTTCCTTTATAAGATACCCCTAGGATGAACCCCAACATAAGAGAGACACCTGCAATCTATTTAGAATAAGACTTCCATTTTGAGAAAGGGGGGGGGGTCAAATAAAGTTTAAGTTCCCAATACCTCCCTGGGAACTGGCATCCTCTGTGTCAGAAAGAGACATGCACTTGGGTAACTGACATCCTGGTTGGCAAGCTAAGACATAAATGTTAGACAAGGCAAGTACTATCCTGGTTGAGAAGTAAAGACATGAGTGTTAGACAAGGCAACTCCTCTGCCACAGTTGAATATCCCAACCAGTGGGGATAGGAAAAGAATTGCAAAACTACATTATATATTCCAGCTACACTATTTGCCAAAATACCACAAGATTACTCTGTAGGCCACTTACTAATATTCTTCCCTTCTGAAACCCTTTTATCTAGGCCTCCATAGTCCAAAGGCCTTCAATCCTACTGTCTTCCATGATCTACTAAGATGACCCATTAATCCCTTCTTATAGCTTTCAACCACCTTTCTAGCCATATTTCCTAAGTCTTCCACATTCCTCCAAACAAAACTATGGTCAGACCTATCACATGAGTACCCCACTCCTGGTACAATCTGCTATCTTAGTTACTGTACTATTGCTGTGAAGCGATACCATAACCAAGATACCTCTTATAAAAAAAAACATTTAATTGGGAACTTGCTTATATTTTTAGAGGGTCAGTCCATGATACCATGGTGGTAAGCAAACAGGCATAATGCTGGAAAAGTAGCTGAGATTTTTATATACTGATCTGAAGGCAGCAGGCAGACACACACACACACACACACACACACACAAGGTCTGGGGTTGGCCTAGCAACACCCATTCTTCAATAGGACATACCTTCTAATCCTTCCCAAACATTTCCACTAACTGTGTAAAAACACATTCAGATATATGAGCCTATTGGGGCTGTTCTCACTCAAACTATCACAAAATGTTTTAAGGACTGAAGGTAGGGCTTCATACATAATGAGAAAGCACTCTACCACTAAGACACATTCCCAGCCCTCTCTTTGCTTTTCATTAAGAAACAAGGTCTCATTAGTTGCCTAAGCTGCTCTTGAGCTCACGCTGTAGCTTCCACAGTTATTAAATAGGTGAACTTCCCACTCAAGACACCAAACTAAGATTACAGGCCTTGCACCCATGAAGTGCAATTGCAACAGCTCTTTCTAGTATTATTTCACAGAAAGATATAGAACTCTGCAAGATTTTGAAAGACTTGCTGTTGGATATGTATACACACACACACACAGAGAGAGAGAGAGAGAGAGAGAGAGAGAGAGAGAGAGAGAGAGAGAGAAAGAGAGAGAGAGAATAATAAATTCAGTGTAACAGAAGATGGTCAAGCTATGTTTCAGAAGTCAGTGTTCAGGGGAAAAACTGGAAGTATTTGAGAAATGAAATGTTGAAAGATGCTTTTACAATGATTGAACACTCTATTACTGATTGTCAAGGAAAATACAAATTCGGATGTAAACAAAGAAGGTGAGAACAGAAGAGGAAAAAATAAACAAATTACTTTAAAAATTTTTTTTCAAAGCCACAGCAGTTGCCACCTGTTTCAGAATCTGATATTTATCTTTCCAATAATCATCTATAAAACAAATATCCCAGAGAAATCGTACAATCACCTCAATAGATGCAGAAAAGGATTTTGACAGAATCTAACATCATATAAAAGCTTAGAAGAAAGTTGGAAAAGAAATACCTAGCAGGGAAGACACCATGATCACAAGGTAGTTTTTCTAGGAAAATGCTTACCTATTGCACACTGAATATTCTACCTCTGTGATTTCCCCAAAGTGGGAAACTTGTCTGCATAAATTGTGGTAGCTGGGGATAGCATACATTTGTACTCTCCTTTTTTAGAAAAAAAAATCTGGAAAAGAAACATACTTAAAGCTGGGAAGATGATTTGGTGGGTAATAATACTTAAAGAGTCCTAGCACCCATATAAAAAGCCAAATATGACTGCATGTGTACCTGTGACCACAGCTCTGGATAGGCAGAGAAAAGTAGATCTCTATGGCTCTATGGGAAAAGTAGTAAATTTCACAAACACAAAATAGTGGTACAAAACTAGACACTGGATGCTTGGAATAGAATAAAAGATCCAGATATAAACTCAAACAGCTACAGCTGCCTGATTTATTTTTCATATAAAGATGACAAGAATACACATCAGAAAAAGACAGCCTCTTTAGCAAATGGTGTTGAAAAAACTAGCACATATAAAATAAAGTAAATCCTTATCTTTAACTCTACATTAAAAATCATTCCCAATGTATCAAAGGCTTTAATATGTCTTGTAACTCTAAAGCTTCAAGAAGAAAGGGGAGGCACTTCAAGATAGAAACACAAGCTAGGACTTTCTGAATAGAATCTCAGTTACTCAGGAAATGAGGCTAATAATCAACAAACTGGATATTGAAAAATTAAATATCTCTTGTGCA
Organism: Mus musculus; assembly: GCF_000001635.26. Taxonomy (NCBI): domain Eukaryota; kingdom Metazoa; phylum Chordata; class Mammalia; order Rodentia; family Muridae; genus Mus; species Mus musculus. Next base: position 9,695,054 of record NC_000070.6, on the reverse strand, counting down.
GTAAAGGACACAGTGAAGAGACAAACAGTGAAAAAAAGAAAATCTTTGCTAGTTTTGTGTCTAACTGAAGACTAATACCTAGAATACACACACACACAAAAAAAACTAAACAAAAAGACAACCCAAATAAAAAACTGACTAATACACACACACACACACACACACACACACACACACACGAAATACACAAGCATACCTAAAATTGTTCAACTTCACTAATCGTGGGAGAAGTGAAAACTCCATGGAGATTCACACTTAACCCAGCAGGAATGTCATTCATTAAGAAACTGATAACAACACACGCTGCCCAGGGGGAAACAGTAAGGGAGGATTCATGCACTGCTTCTGCTGGGACTAGAAACTGACCCAGCCTCTATGGAAAACACTACGGAGCTTCCTACATCAATCAGCTACACTGCTCCAGGGCATATTTCTGGGAATCCACCATTCACAGTAGTCAAGTAATGTAACCAACACATGTGTCCCACAGCTGGAGGACAGAGAAGACATGGTTTACATACGCAAGGAAATATTGTTGAGCCATAAAGAATGTAGTTGTGTCATTTATAAGGTGGATGAAACTGAGGCAAAAATCACATGAAGTAAATCAAGTCAGTCCCAGAAAGATGAATATACGTCTGCCCTCATTTGTGGTTATCTACTTCTGTTTGTGGTTATCTACTTCTGTTTGTGGTTGTCAATAAATTTTATATAGTTGCATTAAAACATGTCTGAACACACTGAATGAAAAGGAAAGTTGAAGTGTCTAGAAGAAAGCAGAGCTAATGGAAAGTAGGAGGAGAGAGGTGGGGGAAGGAGGGGAATGGGGCAGAGTGGGTACACTCAACATATAACACACACCTGTAAGAAAATTATATAAACATATATGTATATAAATACCTCAAAATTGAGCTCCAGTTGTTTGTTTGTTTGTTTGTTTGCTTGCTTTTAAATTTTTCACATAGTATTAACACATGGCTGGCTAAGCTAATTCAGGCTGAGGAACTACAAATTTAAGTCTTCTTACATCTGTTCGTTAAGCCATCTTCATAATAGGAACATTTTAGAAGACCAGTATGTGGGACTGAATCATTTTTGACACTATAAAAATAGAACTCAGTACTGAGGCAAGAATAGCAGGCCTCCACACTTTGTGTAAAATTAAACCCTACTTTTAAAATCGGAGTGACTAATTTACATTTCTTTGCCTCTTGAATAGCTCTTGTTGAATTTTCAGATTTAGAACAGGTTTTCAGACCTGTTGCCACGCATTTAGCCTGCGTATAGTTGTTTAAACTATTCACGGTCCTTTCCATTTTAAACAGTACTGTTTCATTTTCCTTTAATTCAGGAGTTAGAAATAATTATACTCCTAAACAAATTCTTCCTTAAAAACATGATGCCTGTTCCTGAATCATTTGAGACTCTTAATTAGAAGTGCAGAGAGCCAGCATGTAGTTTAAATGAAGAAGGGGGCTGCATCAGTTCCTAATCTTCCTGGGAGTCACTACCTCCTATTTGTGTTTCTCTGTGTCCCAGCAGCTGAAGGTGGACTTGATCACATGACAGGAGACACACTGCCCACTCCTCACAGCATACATCCTCAGAGCTCTGCACCAGCAAACCCTGTCCTAGGTCAACAGTGCCAAATTTCACTGGAGAAATCCCACTGAAAAAGTAATGACCTCATACAGTGAACGGTGGCTGTCCCTATAACCACATAATTTAAAGGAAGCTTTGGAGGAAATAAAAGACAGGGAAAAAGAGAAGGAAAAAGGATAACTTTAATTATTGATAGAAAGTGTAAAGAGAAACATATGTAGAGGAGAAAATGCATTCTTTAAATCAGATGTACTTTCCTCCCTCAAGAAATCTGATTACAGGCTGGAGAGATGTTCAGTCAACAAACTGCTTGCAACACAGGTACAGGGACCCGAGTTAAATCCCCAGAGCCCAGGTTAAGGGGCCAGGTATGGTGGTGTGTGCTTACCCTAGGAGTGCTGGTAGGGCCAGAGACAAGCAGAACCCAGGGGCCAGACAAGACTGCATGGTAAGCTCCTGGGTAGTTAGAGACTGTTTCAAAAGTCAAGACGGCAAGAGGAGTGACACCTGAGGTTGTTCTTGGGCCTCCACATGCATGTACACAGAGGTATACACACCCACACATACAGTTGCACACACCTGAACAAGCACCAATGTTGTGTGCCTGTGTGCATGTGTGTATATGTGTGTGTTTCTCTTTCTCTCTCTCTCTCTCTCTCTCTCTCTCTCTCTCTCTCTCTCTCTCTCTCTCTCTCTCTCTCTCTCGCTGTTATGTATAAAATACTAAGGGATTAAGTGATTTTAGAATAAAGATCAAGGTTAGAAATCCATGTTTTCACATTCTGCTTTGTGACATTGAGTTAGGAAAAAAATACATGCCATGTTCCCTTTGCCAAGCATTCCCAATTGTGTTCCCAATGTAAAGCAGAAAGGAGGCCGGGGTCTGCACATGACTGTGGGCCTGCTCTGTCATCTGGATCCATTGATAACATTCCACCAACAGCTCTCAAAATGGCCCTTCTTTCTGTAGCATTTGCTGCTATTTACAGCCCCACCACAACTCCCACACTCCCAGGGCCAGCCTCATGGTTCCCTCCAGAGAAACCAGCACGGGCTAGCTGCGGCCTCTCCACCTCCTGTCTGGGCCCGGCACTCTGATGGACCTTTCCTCCAAATTTGTGGTTCTAATGCAGCCGACCATCATTCCTACAAGTTCTACAGCCAGAGATTCAAACAACCACAGATGAGAACATGGTTTTTGTTTGTTTGTTTGTTTGTTTGGTTTACTTTGTGTAACTTCTTACTGCTTCTTTGTGAATTTCCCATCATGCACTCCAATCCCACTCATCTCCCCATCCCTCTATGTCTGCCCTCTGCCCTTGCAACCTGTCCCACAAAAGGAAAAAAAAATGTGTTGTGGAATCTGTAGTGTGTCAGTGTATTCCATGGTATACCCTTTGTCCACACTTCTTTGCTTGTAAATGTCCATAGCCATGAGTTCTGGGTCTGGATTGAGGCCTCTGGCTGCTGCTACACTATCAATACTGAATCCTCACTGGGACTCCTCTCAGAGTTGCTGCCTTATGTCATCGAGTTCCTGAAACTTTGGATCTGTACAACCAGACCTTTCACATGCTCCAGCAGTTCATTGATACAGTAGATGTTGGGGTGGTCCAACTCAAAGCCTAGGTGGAAGCTGAGCTGGTCATCCCACCAGCTCTCCATACCCACACCACCAGGAAGAGCTCATCAGCACTGCCCTGGCTGGTTCATCCAATGTCTTAGCCAGTAAGAGGCAGAGGCAGCTCTCCTGCTCTCATGCCTCAAGGGCTGGCTCCCCTGCTCCCCTGTTACCAGGACCGGCTCTACTGTGCTGCCCAGGTGAGGGGCAGGGCCTGCTTTCCAGATCTCTTGACCCCAGAGCAGGTCTTCTGCCTGCCACAGGTATGGAAGGGCCTGCTCTCCTGAGTGCAGCAGCTGGTGAGGGCCAGGGCCAGCTTTCCTGACCCTGGGGCCAGCTCTCCTGCCTTGCTGCAGGTGGTGACGGGTTAGGGGGTTAGGAAGGCATCTCTCCCTTGTCCATGCTACCTTGTCATGGCAGATGAGTGGTGGGACCTCCTCTCTTATACTCGTGCCCTTGGGGCCTAATCACCTGCAATTCCTACAACCAGGGTCAGCTCCGCTGTGCTTCCTAGGTAAGGTATGGGGCTCAATTTCCTGAGCACTGCAGCTGGTAAGGAGCAGGAACAGCTCTCCTACTCTCATGTCTTTGGAGATAGCTCCTCTCCCACAATGCTCAGGAGAGGGGTGGAGCCAGCTCTGCACAATGACATCATCATGGCCCCAGGCAGCTGACCAAACTAGGTAGCAGACACCAACTCCTGCAGAGTCATGAGCAAGACTCTTGTGGCAGCACAGGCCAGGATCTCACCATGGCCTTGGATGGCATCTCTGGCTACTCACATCAGACTGTTCCTCACTACCCTCAAGCCTTGAGTTCTACCTCCCTTCATTGTGCACACATCCTTCTGCTTCTCTTTCCCTTCCATCACTCCACCACTTACTTGTTCATCATAGTGGTACCTGGGGCCTGTGGGTGCCTGGAACTATCTCAGGAGTACTATGTCTGCCCATGCCATGTGGCACTAAGCAGAGCGGTCTTCCCAGGCTTGTTCCCCACCCAGACCACGAGGCAGTCAGAGAGGTGGTTGTCTCAGGTTTGCTCCCCTGACTTTTATTTTTAAACCCACATCTATACTGAACATGTACACCCATTTTCCTTGCCATATGGAATAAACACTATTTATAACACATATACTAGCTATTATAATTGAGATGATTTAAAGCATTGGGGAAGGATAAGCACAGGGGGTTTACAAACACTGTCATTTTGTAGAGCAATGTGAACAGCCATAGATGCTAGTGTCCACAGGGGTCTTGCAAACTTCCACTCCCCTCCCTCCCCCATGGACATCAAGGGATGATTGCCATTCCAGACTTTTCCATTGGACCATTTACATCCTAACAATGGCACCCACTTTTGACTTACCAATTCCCTTATCTACCTGTGACACTTTTAGCACCGAGGTTCACAAACACTTGTTTGGGACACTCCCTATACTCAATTGTCTCTTAAAACAGTGATACTGTTTTCTCGCTGGACCTTGACTGATTCGCTATCCTTCAATGACAAGGAACCATTTACTAAACAGTCATTCATCCATGCTGTGCACTACAAAGCTGTTTTGCTTTGACAAATCAAGTGACCATAGATAAGTAGTTTAGCTCTGGACTCCTGAGCTAATTGCAGGCTTTGTTCCTGAGGCTCCACAGTCAACCTTGGCATCTGGACTACTCGTCTTCTCACCCTGTGCATCTTCTTTGACTAGGAAAGTACGGGTGCTGGCTCTTTGGGAGATGTCCTTCTGCTGTAAGGAATTACGTTCCCAAGGTGCCTTCTGGAAGAGGACTGCATGTGGCAACTTGAGATCTTGATAAATAAAAAAGGTACAGCTGGTCAGCAAGATGGCTTAGTAGGAAAAAAAAAACCTTGCTGCAGAGACTTACTGACCTGTGTAAGATCCCAGAAACCTAAGGTGATGAGGAGCCAATTCCTGAACATTGTCCTCCAACCTCCACACACAGGTCATGACAGACACACACCTGCACTCACATACTTCACATGTACAAACACACAGTTAGTAAATGAAATTTAAAGTGTTAAAGAATGCATAACTACTTTGCCAGTGCAGCACATCCGCAAAGGGCCCCTGGTTCCTGAGCTTACACCAGGTGACTAACTAAGACTGGGTCAGACCCGCACAGCAGTCCGGGTCTCTCTCCACCCAGCTTGCCTTTAGCTCTTCTCTCACAGATTGGGTCTCTACCATATACCTTGCTCCCCAATTGCTATCCTGACACATTCTTCAAGACATCCCAAACTGCAGTGCTCCATGACCTCAGAAAGCTGCATCGTCCTGGTTTGGTGAGATCATAGATTATAGGCTGTTTATGTACTGGGTAAAGGGAAGTGGATCGCCACAGCACTGTGTCTGAATCCACAAACAGCCCAAGTGTGGTTTTACTGCCAACAGTAAAGGTTAAGATCCTAAAGCTGCAGGGTGTATCCTCCAGGCTTTCCCCTGATCACTATTTGCAGAAATCCACCTGCTTTTGCTGTTTTAGTCAAAGAAGCACCTTTACATATTGATGCTTGCCACGGAGCCACTAAAAATGACTTACTCTTTGTCTGATTCAGTCATGTTGTCATCTGAGTCTATTCTGTTGTTTACTCGTTAACTTTTTAAATGCATTAGACTTATTTATTGGCCTCTTCCTGTCTCACTCTGTGCCCCTTCCCGTGTGTGTGTGTGTGTGTGTGTGTGTGTGTGTGTGTGTGTGTGTGCGCGCGCGCACATCATTCATGTTGAGGTCAGAGACAACATCCAGGAGTTGGTCTTTCCTTCCACCATGTGGGTTCTGCAATTGTAACTCAGCTCATCAGGGTTTGTGGCAGAAGCTTTTAATCACTAAATCACCTTGCCAGCCCTATTTAACACTTAACATTTACTTGACCTATTACCTTTGAGGGATACTTCTCTAATAAAAGTATTTAAAACTATGGCTTCCTTCAAGGTGTGAAAATACAGCATTATAATTTGTACCTTTGTAAATGTGAGTTTTGTCTAGTGACTTCCTTTCACAGAGTATACCATGGAAAAATTATGGGGGCAGTGAGTGACTCCACATGCTTAACCATTCACAGCTGGATGGTTAAGTCAACACTAACAGAGATTTATTCTATTGACAAGATTTACTATTGGTACCCTGTGATGAAGACGGCACTTTGCCTCTGTAGTCTTCATCCCTCGAAGCTTCAAGTCCAATCTACTGAAAAGAAAATATCAGGCAAACTCTAACAACGGGGCATACTAAAAACACATAACTAGTAGTCTTCAATATTATCAAAAGAAATCTGAGGAACTCTCAGAAATACACGATGCTAATAAAATGTGTTGCCTTGGCTTGGATCCCGCAACAGAAAAGAAACATCAGAGTAATATGTAAGGTATTCTGAATAAAGCATGAAAATTAGTTAGCAGTACTATTTTAATCTAATCTGTGCAGTAATACTACATAGAGAGTTAAGCATTGACTGTGGCAGGTGCTTGTATAAGCTATGAAGAGAGGAAACTAGTGTGACTACATTAGGATCCTCTGAGCGACCTTCTATTGTCTGTCAACTTAAGCTGATCTTCATGTACAGATGTATATAAATTGGGCTCTTGAATAATTTTAGCTCTCTTTGAGACAGGGTCTTCCTCTGTAGTCCTGCTGGCCCTGGGCTCATAGCACTCGACTGTGCAACCTTCAAAGTGCCACCTTTATAGGTGTGCTAACAGGCCATCTTGGTTCCAGATATATTCAGACTTAATATATGATTATGTGATTGCCTCTTTAACTTTTAACTCTTTAACTTGTACTGTTAGATGATTTAAAGCTCTCCAAGTCAAATTTATTGTTTTTGAAATTAGTTCTGTCTTTATTGTGCTGGCTAGTTTTTCTTTTCCAATTTTTTTTATTAGATAGTTTCTTCATTACATTTCAAATGCTATCCCGAAAGTCCCCTATACCCTTTCCACCCTCCCCCCTGCTCCCCTACCCACCCACTCCCACTTCTTGGCCCTGGCAGTCCCCTGTATTAAGGCATATAAAGTTTGCAATACCAAGGGGCCTCTCTTCCCAATGATGGCCAACTAGATCATCTTCTGCTACATATGCAGCTAGAGATATGAGCTCTGGGGGTACTGGTTAGCTCATATTGTTGTTCCACCTATGGGGTTGCAGACCCCTTCAGCTCCTTGGGTACTTTCTCTGGCTCCTCCATTGGGGGCCCTGTGATCCATCCAATAGCTGACTGTGAGCATCCACTTCTGTATTTGCCAGGCACTGGCATAGTCTCACAAGAAACAGCTATATCAGGGTCCTTTCAGCAAAATTTTGCTGGTCTATGCAATTGTATCTGCGTTTGGTGGCTGATAATGGGATGGATCCCCGGGTGGGGCAGTCTCTGGATGGTCCATCCTTTCATCTCAGTGCTGGCTAGTTTTATGTCAACCTGACATACATAATGGAGTTATCTGAAAGGAGGAAACTTCAACTGAGAAGATACCTCCATGAGACCCAGCTGTAAGGCATTTTTTTTTTTTTAATTAGTAATTTATGGTGGAGAGCTCAACCCATTCTGGGTAGTTCCATCCCTGGGCTGGTGGTCCTGGGTTCTATAAGAAAGCAGGCTGAGCAAGCCAAGAGGAGCAGCACCCCCTCCCCCCCTCCCCCATGGCCTCTGCATCAGCTCCTGCCTCCAGTTTCTGCTCTGTTTGGTTCCTGTACTAATTTCCTTCAGTGATGGACTACAGTGCAGAAGTGTAAGTCAAATAAATTCTCTCCTTCCCAAACTTTTGGTCATGGTGTTTCCTCACAGCAATGCCAACCCCAACTAAGTGACTTACTTATACATTTTTCTTTGTCTGCTTCAATAATTAGGAGAATTTGAACTTCCCATTATGATGGCAAATGTCTCAATACTACTGTGTTTATTTGCTCTCATATATTTTAAAGGTTTTATTCCATGTTTAGTGACTTGAAATTTTTATTACTATTCAGCTATGGAAATCATCACTTTGTCTTAACACCACCAGAAGGACATCAGCCACAGGCTAGTAACTATCCGCCATGTTATTACTATCCTTTTACTTCGACCTTTGTATCTGTCCCATATATTTAGGTGTGTCCTTTGTAAAATGTAAACATCTGTCAATATTTGCTTTTAACAGGCATATCTAGTTTGTTTACTTTAGTGTAATGATAGATATAAGTGCTTATTGTTCCACTGTCTGTATCATCTCAGTTTGTTTTCATCTTTTGTATGCCTCATTTAAGCCCCAAACAGCAAGATTTTACTGTGCACATTCACCCCTGGTCTTTTCCTCGCCCCCAGTACCTATCCATACCCAGCAGCCACACTTACCCCATGTCCTTCCATGAGGAGGCATCTTGAGGTTTCATGCTCCAGCTTGCTTCCGTGTTCAGTGGTGGATTTTACTGGGGCCATGGCAGTTTGGGATCTTGTGGGGAGTATGGTATTGGAATCCTCTCTTTATTTAGTATACTTAAATACCACCTAACATTTTCTTGGTTGCTGACAGCTGCTAATAGAAGGTAGCTTGGGTAGGGAAAGCTCTGAGGAAGGAAAGAGCACTCTGTAGTTATAAAAGCAAACATCAAGGAGCCGTGTTGACCAATGTGTTGAGAACAAACCTTTGAAAAGAATCCATGTTTGCTCAGCAGAACATTAAAGCTTACCATGTGTTGACACATTTCACTTTCTTTGGATTTGCACTTATGAGGTATGCTCCTTTATTTCACAAACGCACTTTATAATTTTTTTTTTGAAATACCCATGTTCAGAAAGGCATTTAGCACCACAGGGTTGCAACTTTAAGTACACTCATTTTGTCACCAGGCTAGCTGTGGTAACAGAAGCCATGGAAAACAATGACATATGAAAGAAACTGCCCAAGGTAGGGAAGCTCTTCATTTTAGGAACACAAGTCAAAGCATGGACTAGGCAGCAAGACTAAGTCTTACTTAGCAGTTGTTATAGCAATTCATAAGAACTGTCATAGAAGTAAGGCAGTAATGAAGGAGGCAATGAATGGAGATAGCTGTTCCTGAGAAAACTGGTTATAAGTGGAACAGGTAGGAAGGAAAGGGTCCTCACGTACTGAAGAGCAGAGTACATTCAGATGGTGAGGTCCACACGCTTCAGCTCCGGGCCCAGAGCAGTGCTCCTGTCTCCATGGCTGAGGCTGATTAACTGATGCTTTCTTGCAGGCTTTCTTGAGGACTCTAAAACACACCCAGCTTTGGAACCACTGGTGCGAAGGAAGGACTAGGAGAAGGGGAGCCAAGGAAACATGTGGAGATGATATTTGTTAGTGTAAAGGTGCTGGTGCAGGGGCAAGGGACAGGGTCTTTACAAGAGAAGCATTTCTCCTTTCAGGGAAGACAACAGAGAGTACTCATGGGTTCAGAAGAGTGTGTATTCATTACTGTGACAAGGAAGGAAATGAAGGAGTTCAACAACGCTGTCCTACTGTGATGTAGGAAGAAATGGCATCTGCTAAGTGCAAGAGGTAGACGCCAGAAAGGTTGAGGAGGGCAGAGTTTGGAATGGTATGTAAGTCTAGAGCGGACTCTGGCATGGCTGAGAACCCCGTGGGCTTACTCAGAACCTGCTCTGTAGCACGAAGCCTGAATCTGAGCAGTATGTACACGTTGACTCGGGCAGATCTCCTGGCTCTGGATGGGGAGACAAGATGTCATGGGAAATGACACTTTGGAATCGTAGATATGGATTGTACATCTGGTCCACTGCTGAAGGAGATGAACAGGGAACAAGGACTAGTAGGAAGAGCAAGGGAAGTCCAGCAGAGTGAAAGCTCAGTCGGGTGGAGAGGCACCACATCAAGAGGGGCTGCATGAAGAAAGATCAGAATGTGGCGTGTGGAGAAAAGGTGCTCGTGCGGGTGAGTTTTGCCAACTTGACATAAACTAGAGACATCTGGGAAGAAAGAATCTTGAGGAATCCCCTCATTAGATTGACCTGTAGAGGACATTTTTGGTTTTATTGCTAACTAATAAGGAAGGTAGCACTTCTAGATGTGTGTGACCATGGTCTATAAAAGAAATCAAGCTAAGTAAACCTGTAAGCAGCTTTCGGTCATGGTCTCAGCTTCAGTTCCTGCCTCCAGGTTCCTGCCTTGCCGTCCCTCAATGAAAGACTGTAATGTGTCAGCCAAATAAACCCCTTCCTCCCCTAGTTGCTTTTGCTCATGGTGTTTATCACAGCAACAGAAAGCAAAATAGAACAGTGCTAGAGTTTAACTACTACTTAGACATCATTGAGTGTTCAGAGGTGGATGATGGGCGACCAGGTTCAGATGTAACCAAGATTATTCATGGACTATTAGTGTATCAAGGAAAAAGAAAACAACAAAGCATCAGAAAGTACAGTCTATTTTATTGAGTATTTTTAATAAGTTTACTTAAATATAGAACTATTAAATCATATATAATATATGTGGTATGTATACAAAGAATGCATACATGTAATTTACAGTTACATTTGCTTAGCCTTTCCAGCATGATTTTGTAAACATAAAAAGAAAGAAAAGAAAAATTCTACATGTGTATATATAATTTAAAAGCACCAGATGAGAATAAGCCAAAATGTTAACAATGAGATCATGGCAAATTTTTTCCTTTTCTAAATATTGAATAAAGATTGTGTAGTGTATCTAAAATCATAAGAGGCTCTGATTACAACTGACACATGAAAAGAAAATGGTTTAGCAAAATGAACTTTGCTCTTTCCGGATATCTTAGTTTCAAGGAAGTAATATTTTGAACTACAGAATATATTGCAATATATTACTTCAGAGTGCTTAATGCAAACAGTTATGTCAGTGAGTCATTTTCTCTCCAGCTCATTTTGACTATGAGACATCAATCAGGCCTTATTATTTAGAACTTATAAATATTTATTCTTGAGACAAGTTCCTGATGTTGACAGGGTAGACTTCCTATGTACAAGCTGACACTGATATACTGCCAGGCTCTCTAGTCTTAGGATTCTGTATTGCATTGAGATGGCTTTATGAAGAAGCAAGAAAGCATGGAAAGAAAGCCTGGCCACTCAATTGCAATCTGCAACTTCTTAAAAGAGTAAACTTACACGAACATTTCTGATTTCTCCTTTGAATCTTATTTGCTCCATAATGTTTCTTAGCATATTACCTATACCACTTGTAGACATGGACTTTTAAAAATATGTATGTGTATATGAGTGCTCATGTGTTATATATCTTTAATATATATTAAATATGTATATTCACGTATTCATCTTTAATGCATGTTAAATCAGAAATTAAGATTTTTCTGGTCTTTGTAGGGCATAATGTACTTTTTTAAAGCTTCCAAGTGATTCTTGTGAAAAATTAATTTTCAGTAAAATACACTCAGTTCACTTGAATGCAATCATTGCAGCCCCATGACCAGCAAGGCATCATCTGGGCTGCTGATATTTCTAGGTTTTGATGGCCACCCATCTTGAACTCCTGGTACTTCAGTCTCGGATTTATCACCAACTAAATAATACCTGGAGTACCCATCCTCAGGGTTTGGCATTCTCTGTCTCTCTTCTTTGAGACTCATAAGTGATAAACCAGCTAAAACTGAGGAACACAAAGCCTAAAGTTCTCTCCTAGGAGAATTACATGCAGGAGGGATCTGATTTGTTAGGAGAAGACGGAATGAAGGCAGCAAGCCCATGGGAATCAGCACGAGACAGCAGACAGAGCACTGTTTCACGTTTATTGTCGCCTTGGAGGCACAGCCGGAGAGGGCTTCAGAAGACCTTTTCAAGGAAGTTCCCCAGGTCTAGAAGGCAGCAACTTCTGCTAAGGATGTAGCAAACTCAGGTCACTGAAATTTCACTTTTACTTTGTCAGCCAACATCATATGTTTTTGATGCTAGATTACATTCCCTAGAACTGTGAGCCAGGGATAAGCTCTCCCTTCCTTGAGTTGCTTTCATCAAGTATTCTGTGTCAATGAGACACTAAGCTAACGAGAACAGCTTAAGTGCGAGTTCTGCTTTAAGTGACGTTTAAGCACTAAATCACTCTTACCCTCACATGTGAAACAACGAGGTTGAGCAACATCCTCATTAGTATGCCTTTGCAAGCATGGACTCTTTGACTCATATGGTGCGCATGGGACCGTGGTGACTGAATCCCTGTCCTCAACATCTGTTGGCAAATGCAGGGGGTAGCACGCTGTGCTCTATGCTCATCTTTCTCCTTCCCAAACAGCAGGAACTCCTTAAGAACCAAGAACAGTGCTTGCAGGAAGTAGAGATTTCATTAATGTTTCCTGAGCAGACCATAAACTATACTTCTTCATTAAAGTTTATGATATTGCCAAAATTAGACCTTCTGCACAGCAACTTTATAGCATAATGTATTGTGAAGCAAAATGAAACCTTACTGTGGGCAGTAACTCACAGGGCAGTGTCTAAAACATCAACAAGTAAAGACTTGTCTTAGGTATGATTTGAGTCAGTGGATATGCTACCATTTAAAATTATAAAACACTTCTTTACATTTAGAAAGCACTTTACTGTCTGGTATACTTTATCATTAATTTTCTCATCGTTTCATAATGTGTAAAACTCAGTTCACATAAGCAAATAGTTTGATTCACTGCTGGGTCATTCTATATTTGTATTTTATGTCATGATCTCAGGGACTGTCTTCAGACACTAACTGATAATACTCAAAGTCACATCGAATACAAGAAAACTCATTCACCACTTATAATGGTTCATTTCTCCATTGCAGCGAGAAGATACCTTGGGCTGAATACCTGGATAACAAAAGTGCAAAGAGCATGGTGCTAACTCTATTGAAGGCCTGCTGCCTGACCACACTGCATCACATTATGGTGGAGAGCATCATGTGAGAATCTATAGAAGAGAAAGAGGTCACATGCTGAGACAGAAATCCAGAAAGATCAGAGCAGCTACTCTAATTGTTTCATTAACAACTCTATGGGAACAAGCTGGGGTCCAAAAGAACCCCTTCATCTCTTGAAAGGTAGTGTCTTCAATGACATAGTCACATTACATTAAACTTCACTTTTTTTTTTTTTTTTTTTTTTTTTTTTGGTTTTTCGGGACAGGGTTTCTCTGTATAGCCCTGGCTGTCCTGGAACTCACTTTGTAGACCGGGCTGGCCTCGAACTCAGAAATCTGCCTGCCTCTGCCTCCCAAGTGCTGGGATTAAAGGCATGCGCCACCATGCCTGGCTAAACGTCACATCTTAAAAGTTTCACTACACCACTCACTCTGTCTCCTGATATCACAATTACTATGGTTTGAATGGCAAATGTCCTCACATAGACTCGTGTATTTGAACACTAGCTCCCCAACTAGTTGTACTATCTGGAAAATTGTGCAACATTTAGGGGGTGGCACCTCTCTGAAGGAAGTGGGTTAATGGTGTGGGCTTTGTGGCTCTGGAGCTTGGGTCTATTTTCTGCTAACTCTCTGTTTCCTGATGGTGACCAGAATGTGACCTGCCAGCCTCCTGTTCCTGCCACCATGCTTTTCCTTCCTGTTGCCTCATCTTCCCTTCCATGACACATCTGTCTTACTTTTCTATGGCTGCAAAAAGACATCATAACCAAGGCAACTTATAAAAGAGAGCATTTGATTTTGGGCTTCTGGTTCCAGAGGGTAGCCCATTACCATCATTGCCAAGAGCATGGCAGCAGGCAGTCAGGTGTGACACTGCAGTGGTAGCTGAGAGTTTATATTTCAACCACAAGCATGAATGAGGCAGAGAGGGAGAGAGAGAGAGAGAGAGAGAGAGAGAGAGAGAGAGAGAGAGAATGAATGGAGGGAGGGAGGGAGAGAGTGGAGGGAGAGAGAGGGAGGGGGACAGACACATATACACATACATACATACACACACAGATACACACACATGCATACACATACATGCACACACACATGGAGGGGGGGGCACATTTTGAGCACAGTGTGAGGTTTTAAAACTTCAAAGCCTATCCCCAGTGAGACACCTCCTCCAATAAGGCCATACCTTCTAGCCATTTCTACCAACTAGAGAGCAATCATTCAAATATATGAGACTATGGGTTCTATTTTCATTTAAACTACCATGGCATCCCTTTGTAATTATAATCCAAGACAAACCCTTTTTCCATTAAGGTGCTTTTTCTGGATTATTACTATATCACAACAATGGAAAAAAGACCACTGTGAGGAAGCAGCAAGCTTTCAGTTTATGAAGCCTCGGGACACATACTTAAACAATATCCAAACTATAGATATCAGACCCTCAGGCAATCTGGGATCAGATTCAGAAATTCAAGACATTGTCCCTAGTGGCAGTTATGCAGACTTAACATCTTGGAAAGCAAGGAGTAAATGTTTTTGGTGTAATATTCTTAATACTGGATATGTGAATCTCTAAAATCATCCATGAATAGACAACATTATGGCTGATAAGATCCTTTCTTGTTACAAGTCAAGAGCTTTTAGATTATCAAAGACCAAAAGAAGAAATAAACAAAAGAAAATAGAAAGAAAGAAAGAAAGAAAGAAAGAAAGGAAGGAAGAAAGGAAGGAAGGAAGGATAAATGGATGAATGGATGAGTGAATGTAAAAAGGAAAGAAAGAACAAGAAAAATAATGCCTAGACAAATCATTTTGAGTCAGGAACCTCCCAAAATGCCATTGAGTTAATTTCTTGTTGGTCATCTACTGCTGGGCATGGAACCTGCCCTTAAAAGTGAGTCTTTGTTGGAAAAAATGAAGTTTTCCTTTGTGAGCTGTTATCAATTGGAGCTAGATTCTGAGTTAGGGACAGGGGCCTGGGTGTACTTCATCTCTCAGTGCTGGAACTCCATCTGAGGGAAGAACTTTTTATTTAATTTAATTTATTTTTACTTATTCATTTTATATCCTACTCACTGCCTCCCCTTCTCTTCACTCCCTCCCACAATCCCTTCCCCATCCCATCTCCCCTTCTCCTCTGAGCAGGTGGGGCCCCCTGGGTATCCCCTCACCCTGGCACTTCAAGTCTCTGTGAGGCTAGGCGCTTCCTTTCCCACTGAGGCCACACAAGGCAGCCCAGCTAGAACATACACTACGTACAGGCAACGGCTCTTGGGATAGCCCCTGTTCTAGCTTTCCAGGACCCACATGAAGACCAAGTTTCACATCTGCTACATATGTGCATGGAGGCCTAGATTCGTTCTGTGTATGTTCTTTGGTTGGTGGTTCAGATTCTGAGAGCCCCAAGGGTCCTGGTTAGTCCTGTTTGTGGGTGTCTATATCCGTCTGAGTCAGCTGCTAGGTGGAGCCTCTCAGAGGACAATTTGCTCCTGTCTGCAAGCATAACAGAGTATCATTAATAGTGTTAGGAATTGGTGCTTGTCCATGGATGGGTCTCACATTGGGCCAGTTTTTGGTCGGCCATTCCTTCAGCCACTGCTCTATCACCTGTGCCCGCATTTCTTGTAGACTGGATACATTTTTGGTTGAAAAATTTGTAGGTAGGTTGGTGTCTCTATCACTCCACTGGGGTTCCTGCCTAGCTATAGGAGGTAGCCTCTTCAGGTTCCATATCCTCAATGTAGTCAGTTACAGCTACATTGATTCTTGGGTGATTCCCTTTTCACAGATCTCTGTTTTATCCTGGAGGTGCCCCCTCCCCATTTCCTTACCCCAGTCAGTTGCAGGTAGCACATACTGGTGAGGATGTGGAGTAAGAGAAACACTTCTTCATTGCTGGTGGGAGTAAAAACTTCTACAAGCACTCTGGAAATCAGTTTGGTGGTTTCTCAGAAAACTGAGAATAGTTCTACCTCAAGATCTAGCTATACCACTCCTGGGCATATGCTAAAAAGATACTCTAATATCTTACAAAGACACTTGCTCAACTATGTTAATAGCAGCTTTATTTGTAATTGCCAGAAACTGGAAAGGACCTAGATGTCCCTCAACTGAAGAAAAAAATAAAGAAAATATGGTACATCTACACAATGGGATACTATTCAGCTATTAAAAACAATGATATCATGAGTTCTGCAGGCAAACGAATGGAACCTTATAATGTCATCTGAGTACGCTAACCCAGTTCCAAAAGACATGTATGGTATGTACTCACTTATAAGTAGATATTAGCCATAAAATATAAGTACCACATTACACTCCACAGACTCAGAGAAGCTAAACAAGAAGTAAGGCACAAGCAAAGAAGCTTGAATTTCACTTAGAAGGGGGAATAAAATAGTCATAAGAGGCAGATGGAAGCAAGGAACAAGGAGGGCAGGGGTGGTGAGGGGAATGGGGGTTTCAGGATCAGGTGTGGGGAAGGGCAGGAGAGAGGGCCAGATGGTTATGAAAACAAATGGAAATATACAACTGATGGGAATGAGGAGGTGGGAACATCTCCAGGACAAGATAGAGGCCTGGGTTGAGGGAGGCATCCAAGAATCAATGGGGGCTACCTTAGCTGTGAGCCAAGGATTTTTAAAAATCTAATCAGGGAATAGTTATATCCATTTGTACGTTAGAATATGAAAAATAGGCTTGCAGGTGCCGTCCACGCTTAGCCTGAGCATGAGTGTTTAACTGGATGAGGTGGCATGGGTTTAATTATTCAACTTCCCCTGAAGCTCAGAAGATGAGTCATTTTTACACAGAGAAAGTTTGAATTGAACTGAAATACTGCATGATTATAGACTAATATGTGCATTCCATTTTCTTGTAGATGGCTAGACAGCAGATATTATCTAAGCGTAAAGACATTGAAGAAAAAAAATCTAATTTGTGCCTCAAAACAGCCTTAATTCATAGTTAAAAAAAAAGCAGTGATAAGAGTCTGAAAAAGCTAATCAGCAATTCTCTAAAAACCAAAACTAAAATGTTCTAAAGGCATTTGTGCTAAAAAGTTATCAGTGACTATTTAAGAAATACGACTGAAATGATTTAGAATAAAATCTCTTCATTTTTGTATGTGAGAATTCCCTAAAACCATGTGGGAAAGATCTCTTCTCAATGGTAGTTACTAGCAAGACTATAACCTCTGAATAAATGATTAAACAGTTAAATGGGGCAGAAATAAAAAAATACCAGTATTTGACTTAAACAAACAACATTTGCACTCTTCTTTCTTACTACTTCTCTGCTCAGATCTTTAGACATAGATATTCAGATATTTCTCCACATAAAAATCAGACATGATAGTGTGTGGGGTTAATCCTACCACTGGGGACAGAGAGACAGTTTAGTCAACTTGTTGAGTTTCAGGTCAATGAGGGGTGCTGCACACCCCCAGCCTCCCTACCCTCCCACCCCTCACCCACAACCCCCACTTCTCCACTCTCCCACTCCTCTACCCAAGAAAAATATAAACGATGCTTAAGGCAACTCAAAGTTGTCCTCATGTCTCTGATGCACATGAACATACCCATGAGCACCCCTCCCCACAATATTCTCATACACAATGGGTACCCTCATCATACAGAAATACAATGAAAAGAAAAAAATCCATTATATTGGGGTGGAAGGGTACTAATGTTAGGGGCAGGGAAATGGGAGAGATGAGAGAGGAGTACCATTAGGAGAAACAAACTATATAGTAAAATGCTGTAATGAATTTATTACCTTGTATGTTAATTTAAGAAGATAAAACAGGAAATGTCCTTATATAGTAACAGTAATACAAGTAGGGCAAGCTCATATAAAGGGCTACAGTATTACCTATGTATATATACATATATAGTATATAATCTCATATATATTCAAAAGTAAAATAATCATCTAGCTCTTAAAGACAAAGGTCATTATACAAAAAATTAAAAACCCTGACAATATCATAGCTACATGGTTAGTGACCATGGCTCAAATCTCACAAGCAACAATAACATGCACACATGCATGCACTTGTACACACACACACACACACACACACACAGAGTGCCTATTTTTGTTTTACATTATCAGGAAATACTTTGGACCTGAGTAAAAAGGGCTCCAACTTGACTGTTTAAGCAAAGTCAGTGAACACATGCTCTGTGATTCCTAGGCAACCAATGAAGCCTTCCAAAATCTCCAGTGCAGAGAAGAGATGGAGTAGAGAGAGACTTTTGAGGGTTTGCTGGAGATTCTGAAAGTGCAGCTCAGTGCAGTACCATGAGCCTGTGGTCCTGCTGTGTGGTGCTTTGGAAAGAACGACCTGTGGTGTAAGGGCCCAATAGATCCATATGGTAAGTCAAGAACTTCTGCAAACCTTCTCAGAAGTGCTTTGAATTATATTTCCGGTATCTGTGGGATGAGTTGGCCATTAGGAAGTAAGATATATATGAGAAGTAGGATAGGAAGAGTTAGAAACATTATAAAGCAACTGACCCTTGGTCATAGTCACTAGAATGATATCACAGGACCATGGGAAGTATGAAAAATGGCACTTCCTCTTTTTTTTTTTATTGTTGTCCAGTCAACCAGAATATAATGGGTGTGTGTTCCCAGCAATCACAAAATGATAATGGAACTGAGTCCTCCCTCAGTCCAAAATGCTTTGGGAACTGAGCAGTATAAGAAGAGACAGCACAAAGGCTTGTTCCTTTGCTCTCACTAGACCAAGGTCCCACCTATAAAATGGGTTGGAGAGGAAGCAAAGGAGAAAACCTGGGCTCTTTCACTTTAAACTCTGCTGACTGTCAGCAGGTGATAGTGAAAAGTGTCTGTCCTCCTGCTGGAAAACAATGGAGATGAGGGATGGTGATGGCATTTGCTCTGAGGAAAGCATGGGTTTGAGAGTGATGGGGTTCCTTGCCTCAAATGCCTTGCTCTACCACCTATTACTAAACTCTCCAGTCCCAGTTCCCAGTTGCCAATGTTTTCTTGGCCTGGACCTCTGGCATGGCCTTACTGTAGAGCTATAAGTTGTACGATCAGAGCTAGGAAAATTTCTGCCAGTCATGCTGAGCCTCAGGTCTTTCCAACCCAGCACTCTACACCTTGACAGTGAGTTCTGGGGGTGGCTGTAGGATCAAAGAGGCTTCCTGTTAGCTGAAAGAAAAATTACAGAACCTCTAACCTGCTTACCAGATCAACCAAGACAAGCCCTTTAGCTCCCAGTGCACTGACGACAGGGCAGAGGAAAGGGGTAAAAAACATGAGGGGCTTCAGTGGAGTGGGGAGCACTGTGCTCTGAGTCCCTTTTCCTTGTGTTCCCTGTATGTGCCAGAATGCAAATACAGGCTATATGCAGGACTAGTTAAGAAGGAGAAACCACTAGAAAGTAGCAGAGGAAAGAGGCATGAGTCATCCAGGCAGTTATCCTGGAGGTTTTGAGGCAAAGGTAATAGAAGCCTGAAGCATTGGCACTTGGTGATGACCGTGTGAATCACATGTCACCCGTGCTGTTGAGACTTCTAATACACATGTGCTCAAGGAAGCACAATCAGGAAACATTGTAGCTTATAGTCTCTACTCCTGAGAAGTGTTTATCATGAGACTTGACCTCACACTGAAGATACAGTCCAGCATCTTTTAGTTTCCCACTGGACAGCTCTCCTGGGAATGAAACATGAACTGTCAGTATACAATAACTTATGTGACATTTACCAAGCTCCCAATACGAACACATATCCCCAACCAACTCTAAATAATAGAGTTCAATGTTGGACTAATTTTCTAATTTGAAAGAGTTAACAGGAAAGAACAATAACAGAACAACTACCAGGCAAACACTTAGCCCAGATAAGCCTTTTACTCCCTAGTCTGTGTTAAGTTTATGCCAGTCATAGATTATCTTCTTTGCTCTGCGCTGGTCTGATTGGGAACAGCAGCACTGCTGTGAGGCACTCACTCTGACTGCAAAGAGTTGGCAGTGTATGTGTTTATAAAGAGTCAGATCTCCCATTTTCAGTAGGAATTCCTTGAATACAGCTTGTTCTCAGAGGCTCCTCTAGGTCTTGAGTGGTTGCTACACACTGGTTTCATTCTCTGCCCATGCTTGCCTTTTAATTTCTCATTACAGCTTATTTGTGGCTGCCCACAGTTCAGGAATGGATCAGTGAGTTATGTCAGCAGTGCTTATGCAAGCTCTCAACTTGAGAGCTGTTTTGCAAAGACATTTTCTGTCGAATGATATTTTATTCTATGAGGTCAATGTCAAATGTCAGCTCTCATGTCAGCTTCACTGTGTTTCGTGGTCAATGCTTTTAACCTTTACATAGATGGCTCAGCATGGATAGAGAGTTCAGCTTGGGAGATACTGCACAGCTTGAACTAACAAGGGAAAGGAAGTGTGGCCCTGGGCCCTGGGCCCTGGGCCCTGGGCCCTGGGGAAAGCTATCCTCAGCCAGAAAGAAGGTAAATACAAAGGGCACAGCATAGAGCCATTGCTGCCAGCTGTGCTGTGTTCTGGACAATGCCTTAACCACAGCTCAGTAAACACGGCAACCGGCCTCCCTCGTGGGCTGTGGTTAGACTCTAGCATGTCTTCATTACTGTTTGTAACCTAGATTGCCTTTAGTTAGGCCTAAGGGCCATCTTAAGCTATTTTTCATTTCAATTTTCTCAAACTTTTGGAAGAAAATGGTGTTTAAAAAATCTCTTTGGATGCACCTATACAAAGACTCTTATACAACTGCTTTTACATGCATATGTTTCTGTAACTGCGTTTCTCATTTTTTTGGTTTGTTTGTTTTATAGCTAGAAAAATTAAGTGCAATGCGACTACTTAGAGAAACAGAGGGGGAAATACCCATCACCTTCTATTATTTGTGAGGCAGCTGCTCAGAGACTATTTCTACTGAAGTTTCACAGATTAATGTGCTCTTGGCCCCAGCAGAGGCAGCTTTGGGGATCATCTAGGCTATAACTATCTCTAACTCCAGAAAATCTGCTGAGAGAAAAATGAAAAGCACTAGAACAATTCCATGAAGAACAAAAATATTCAGAAATACTACCTCATATTTACAATATAAAATTTATAATGATGTACTCCCTAAAGTGAAAATAAGTGGTGTTTCATGTATATTAATAGATATCTTTAGAGTAATGAAATCTTTTTATCTTGTGGGGGACTGCTGATGTTCCCTGTTAGTTTCACACTGCCAGGACCTTTGGCACTGTTCCCTAGAATTTTGTTTTGGTACAGGCTCAACAGTTTGTCATGTGCTCATGAACTTTCAGAATAGATTTAAGTTAGCATAATGTTGTTGCAAAACAAAAAGGCTGAGGTGAGCTAATATGAATTCCATGTAACTTATGAAGGATTCAGGTCGACTGCAATAACAGTCTTAATTGTAAGGGAAATTCAGCTTCTTTATACAGTTAGACTTTGTGAAAGTGGAAGATCACTGATGCTAGTTTCAGGATACTCCCTTCTGCATATGAGGCCTGTCTCAGAGGATGGTGTTTTCATGAACATACATACTACACATACACACGCACATGCACACACAGGGAGAGAGAGAGACGGAGAGAGAGAGAGAGAGGGAGAGAGAGAGAGAGAAAGAGAGAGAGAGAGAGAGAGAGAGAGAGAGAGAGAGAGAGAGAGAGAAGGGGAGAAGAGGGGACTTACTAGATCTACAGGAACTGTATATTTTGAGTAAAATGATCTTACAAATCAAATTCTTGAGTTTCTCCACATTATTCTCTACATCTCAGTTACTTTTTAACAACTCCATCTAAATAGCCAGAGTATCTCCTTCTATATATCTCATATTACTGGGGTTGAAATTCACTGTTACTCTTTAACACTTGGCTTTGTGCCTATGTGTAAGACTATTTAGCTTTACCTTCAAGGCTTAAGAATAGTATGTTAATTCTATTGATTTCCTAGCAATAGCTATTACTTCAATGTTTCTCATAAGGGAGTTATTTAGAAGCTTATCTTGTCTGTAGTAAATAAAACAGGTTTTTGTTCCAAATGACAGTTCACTAATTTATTTAACTATAACTGATTTGAGAGAAACTTTTTTTGTGGAGAATACTGTCAGGAGAGAAAGCTTTAAAACATTCTTGTTTATACCTGTATTTGGTTCACCTCTCAGAAATCCATCAGAGAAGTTTCTTTGTGTGGTTAGTGTAGAAACAACAGTCAAAGTGCAGAAAATAAGTGTCTATTGAATGTTAATCCCTACATGGGACATCTATCTCATCCATACAACCACAGGTCAAACACAGAGGAAGAGGAGGCAGAAGGTTTGCAAGAAACAATGGACTTAGGGACCGGAACAAAACAAAGTCTGCTGGCCATGAGACCTCTGTGTTCTTGAACTCACAGGAGCTATGGTTGTTCCTGTAAGACAACATAGGATCAGGCAGTCGACATCCCATCTCAATGAGACAATGCATATTTTCCAAAAGACATCTTTTGTTGTTGTCCTTGAGATTTATTTATTTGTGCATGAGTGCTCTATTTGCATGTATGTCTGCATGACAGAAGAGGGCATCAGATCCCATCATAGACACTTGTGAGCCACCATGTGATTGCTGGAAATTGAACACAGGACCTCTGGCAAAGCAGTTTAGTGCTCTAAACTGCTGAGCTATCTCTCCAGCTCACCAAAAGGCATCCTATCAAGGATGCTCACTTAGGTCCCAGTGATGCATTCCTGGCGGCCTCTTAGTCAAGCATGTGGCAGTAGTTAGGCTGTGCTACGTAGGGTTCAAGTGATGGGTACACTTATGTTCCTAGTACCCCCTCTCCTAGACTTAGACGATGTCATTCATGAAAACGCACTGTACAACTTTGTTACTGAGACAAAATCTTTAACTTTTTTTTTTAAAGATTTATTTATTATATGTAAGTACACTGTAGCTGTCTTCAGACACCCCAGAAGAGGGAGTCAGATCTCGTTACGGATGGTTGTGAGCCACCATGCGGTTGCTGGGATTTGAACTCTGGACCTTCAGAAGAGCAGTCGGGTGCTCTTACCCACTGAGCCATCTCACCAGCCCAAAATCTTTAACTTTTAACACAGTTGTGACTTACAGCTTTTAGGCAATATTAGAAAGAAGGAAATTGTTTCTTAGCAACCTCTAGATGTAACTTGGCTTATAACCCACATCCCATACACACCCATTGTGAAAAAAACCCCAGTTGCAGCTTTCCTTTGAGAAGTCTGTACTTGTCCTGTTGGGGGTACTTAATCTTTCTCTCTCTGCAGCATCATTTTTTCTAATAAGCCCCCTGCTTAAGATCTATATTAAAGCCTACTTTTAATAAAATCTCCAACGTGGTTTCTTATTGGATCACCGTGAAACTCTTTTCTGTAGGGCAGCCACAAATCCTGGTTTTGCTTGAATGAAGGTTTCTTAAGGAAAGGGGAACTAACTCTTCAGATTCCTGGAAGAATGGAGTGGAGATGTGACTATGTCCTATTGCTAGCAATACCAGACTTAGTTTCTGGACTGAAGGAACAAAGCCTCACTTTTCCTTGGAGACAGCTGTTCAAAAATGTAAAATCTAACTTCCCTAAACTGTGACCTATGAAAAGTGTCCACACTCAGGCCTCAGTCTGTCTTTGCAGGGAGGGTGTAGATGATCCCAGAAGCCTCTGCTGCAGGAGAGTGGCGTCAAGTAAGATATTCTCAACTGAACGGTAGATTTTTTCTAGGAAGGATAATTTGGAAGTAATTCTGCATGCAGTCTGAGTTCACATCCCCTCTCTATCACCAACTCTGGGACATTCATTACTTTAGCATTGCTGTGACTAAAATACTCAAAGGAAATCACTTAAGAGTGGAAAGGTTTACTAAGGCTCAGAGTTCCAGAGAGACTTTAATCTGTCGTGGCCAGGGAAGGCATAACATTAGCCCCCACTGTCAGAGGCAATGTGAACCCATGGCAGCAGGAGAGCAGGGCCTGGACTAATAAAATAACCCTCAAAGGTCTGCTCCTAGTGGCCTCTTTGGGCAGCCAGGTCATACTTCCTGAGGATTCCTCAGCTCCCCAAACCAGCACCACCAACTGGGAATAAGGGTTGTCTTAGTCAGGGTTTCTATTTCTGCACAAAACCTCATGCCCAAGAAACAAGTTGGGGGTGGGGGGAGGAAGGATTTATGCAGCTTAGACTTTCACACTGCTGGTTCCTCACCAAAGGAAGTCAGGACTGGAACTCAAGCAGGTCAGAAAGCAGGAGCTGATGCAGAGGCCATGGAGGGATGTTACTTACTGGCTTGTTTCCCCTGGCTTGCTCAACTTGCTCTCTTATAGAACCAAGACTACCAGCCCAGAGATGCCACCACCCACAATGGGCTGGGCCCTTCCCTCTTGATCACTAACTGAGAAAATGCCTTACAGCTGGATCTCATGGAGGAACTTCCCCAACTGAAGCTCCTTTCTCTGTGATGACTCCAGCTTGTGCCACGTTGACACACAAAATCAGCCAGCACAAGGGATTAAAACATTTGTGGAAGCTAGTTAAGATTGAACCTTTAAAGCATCAACTCTATAATAGTGTTTTGTGAGTAATTAAAATTTTTTATCTTGGGGATGGAGAGTTATTTATCTATTGTAGTTTAGATATCAGCACCTTCCATTAAGTGATATGGATCAGATTTGCCTCTCTGCCTCCCCCCATTCCCATCATTGTTTCCTGCTGAAAGAATGTCCTTTGTGGGCAAGAAGTTGTGTTCAAAAGAGAGGACTCCTGGGTGCCGAGGAGGCTCAGAGATAAAGAAATGCAGTAAGAATGGACGGCAGCACCCACCTTCATGGCTGTGTGAAAACGATGCCCTCTTTTTCCCTGTTCTGTGAGGCTCTTGGGTTCCACTTTTTTCCCCGGGCGGTACCCAGTATTCACAGCTGACAAGGCAGAGGCCAGTGGACCCTAATGATGGTCAGTGGTGGTTGAGGAAACTGCAGTCTCAGAAGGGGTCGTCCCACAGCAGTGGCTCACTCTGGGTCTTCTACAAGGGGCTGCTTCCAAGAACTCCTGGAAGATCTCGACATTGACAGCAATGTATTAAATCACCACATACTTCATGTTTTTTTGTTACCCACAGACACCATGTGGGCAATTGGTAACAAATGATCATGGTCTCTGCTGGACCTTGGCTGGTTCATCCAGCTGTTGCCATTTTTCTTTTGAATATTCAGTTCTCAATCCCGACGCAGTACACTGCATAAGCATAGGAGATCAATGGCTGGGGACATGAAGAAATTCTAGGTATTAGTGTGATGAGAGTGTTGTGCATGGTTAAGAAAATAGGGTTTTTGAGTCATGTTAACATTTTAATGTCTTAACTAAAGGTTCTCCAAAACTACTGATGGCACAAATCCTTATTTTTGACACTGGAAGGCTCAACAATCACAGTGTACTGGCGGAACTGTGGCAAATCCTTTTCAAAGAGAGGGCTTGCACCCTTGGTCGTACTTAGGCACCGGAACCAAATTCCCAAGAAGCCAAGAGGTGGTGCGCAGCTCTCGGGCACCGCCCTCATACCCGCCCCATCCCGTTGGAGCCAGAACACCAACGCTCGCGAGAGTCCTGCCGGCTTCCACGTTTGCCACGTTCCAGAGGATCCAGGCAGAC
Source organism: Mus musculus (assembly GCF_000001635.26). Taxonomy (NCBI): domain Eukaryota; kingdom Metazoa; phylum Chordata; class Mammalia; order Rodentia; family Muridae; genus Mus; species Mus musculus. The sequence goes on along the minus strand of NC_000070.6, from coordinate 9,669,299 downwards.
TAGAAAGCCACAAGCCGCTGGGGCTTTGCAGTCACTGCGCAGCAAAAGACAAGCTTTGGCCTGAGGAGGGCAGGCGCGCGTAGCCTGCCCCGCCCCCTGCCAGCGGTCCTCGGGATTGGCTCGTGTTGGCGTCTTTCAGATCTGGTGGGTGGGCAGAGGCTGGCGTGGGCGGGGCCGAGGCCGGGGGGAGCTGAGCGCTCTTGGCAGCCTAAGGAGTCGCAGGCTGGGCGCACGCGAGGCTAACCGCGCGGCTGCACGCTGGTGCAAGTCGTCCGAGGCGCAGCGAGCGCAGTGGACGCTAAGGCGCTGCTACAGGAGTCTCGAAGCCCCGGTGTCCCTAGTGCACTCAGCAAGGCCCCGGTTCTCTGCAGTCCCCGGAGCAGCTCGCGATGGCCCCGCGCAAGAACGCCAAGGGCGGCGGCGGCAACAGCAGCAGCAGCGGCAGCGGCAGCGGCTCGGGCAGCGGTAGCCCGAGCACGGGTAGCAGCGGTAGCAGCAGTAGCCCCGGGGCTCGGAGAGGTCAGAGTCCCCGCAGGCCAGGCCCTGGCTGCGGGCGGGAGCCGGGTGGGCGCTGCAGGTCTGGTCTGATCCTACGTCCGCCGCTCCTCTCCATCCTTAGCGAGGCTCCTGTGTGCGCGGGGCGAGGCCGCGCTCACCGGGCGGGGAGGCGGAGGAGCAGAGTCGGCCGGAGGGGGACCCCTAGCACCAGCCTGCCCGAGCATTGGCCGGCCCTTTCTTGCCTTTCCTGATGGAAGCTGGGTGTAGAGGGCCCTTTATCTTTTTGCAGTTTTCGGGGCGCTTGACCCTGAGCCAAAGTCAGAGAAAGTAAGTTTCAGCCTGGCCAGCAGCGTTGAGGAGCGGCTTGGAGGAGTGTATTCAAGGGCCGGGATGAGACTTGATGCTTCGTTCTTGCAAATTATTTTAAGGAGTTTTGTTTAGTTTTCTTAATATGTATTGCGTTTGCCTTTTAAAATACAAAGGGACATCATAAAGTACTATAGGGATTTTCTCTGTGCCTCCTTTTTCTTTTCTCAATAAAATAAAATAAAATCATAACCCCCCCCCCCCCAAAAAAAAAACCCAACCAAACAAAAAACCCAAAACCCACAAACAAAAAACCCTACTGGTTATTCACCTTTCTTCTCCATGTGCTTAGCCAGCAGAGTGGAGAACAGATGTTTTAAATCTGTTTCGTGTCAGATTTCACCGGTTCTCGGTTTCTCTTATATTTCCTTTGACTCATATTTAGAATATTGGAACTGGAACACACATGTGTATTGAATGTGAGCTCTCAATATCACTGGAAATGATTTAGATTCTATGCTTTGGTCTATGGGCAGCTCATTATTATATGTCATATATAGATTGGATGATTATGGTTTTATTAGTATATGTCAGGACGATAGATGAGCCAACTATGGTTTTTCTTCATAGCACTTGCTGTCTTCATGTATATTCTGTCTTCATGTATTGTCTTTGTTTCACTCTCTTCTATTCCCCATTATCAACTAGAATAGTTCGTTTCCTTAATAGCTGTGCAATAAATATTTGATTAGAAAATGAATGAATAAATGTAAATGGGGAAAGTTAGGCAGTTAAATCCATTGTACACATTAACATTCTGAGAGCTGTTTGTATTCTTAATGGAAAGGACTCTATGTACACAGTTTGAGGTCCAAGGCCACTGTAGTAATTAATTCACCTCAATACCGGTAAAAATGACATTCAGGCTCTCTGGCTCCTAAGTCAGCTAATCTGACATCGGCAGCGCCATTGCTTTGTGGTTGGAGCATAGATTTGAAGTATGTGAATGAGAAGAGCCTACTGAATGTTGAGGAGAAAGCTAATGAGCAAGATTTTAATGTGTTCTGTAGCGATTGCCTGGTGAAATGCGTCTGCTGCTGTCCTGGGAGCTTTGTGTGTGCTGGGGAAGTGCTTTAGCCGCTGAGCTACATCCTAGACTTTCATCTCTATCCTTTACACCCTGATTGCATCCAGGGAAGTCTCTTATGAGGCCTGCCAGTACAGAGAGTGTGCACCGTCCCCTGATAAGTACCAGTGTTACAGTCAGCTGGTAGGGCTGGGAAACCCCAGGATGTATAGTACCTTATTCTTAGGATGTATATATAGTCCCTTATTCTATCATTAGGATGTATAGTCCCTTAGTCTATCATTTGCCCACACTTTAGAGTGACATAACTATAATGAAGCACAATTTCATTCATAATGAATGAAACACCTGTGTTCTAACCCCTCCCCCCAAACTCGAGCCTAAATTACACAGAGCGCATGATTCTTCCTAGGCCATTATTTTAAATAACTATTTCAGTAACTACTGAGTTCTGATTGGGTGAAAGAGAAGGCACCCCAGGTGGAAACTAAAACTCTTCTTCCCTTTGTGCTAAACAGTTACCATTATAATGGGAAAGCGTGGTTCTGTTTATTGCTTTCTTACAGCAGGGTACACCTGAAAGATAAACAGGGTACTGAAAACAAAGTTAACTTTATGTGGTCACTGAGGTAGGGACATGGACATGCAAACCAACTCTAACTGCTGGGGAGTCCGTAGCTGCAGTTACATTGCTGTGGCATTTAGTGTCTTCTAGTTAAATAAGGTGAGAAAATTAATGCTTAAAGGTCTTGCTCAGCCTGTGAAAACCCAGGTAGGACAGAAGAGCATCAACTAAAAGCCAGGTTTTCTGTTGCTCATCATTACACTGCACTGTTTGAATTGTTGGTTCTTAAATAGAATACGTCAGATCTTATAGGGGTTGGGAGTTGAAGTAGTTTATCAAGTTTTCTTCTGGCATGTCCCAGGTAGAGTTACAGTCATTGCAGAAATTTGTGCTTTTGTTTAACTAATAAGCCTTTGATTAAAATATGGTTAAAGTAGCACGTTTAAAAATCATAGTTTGAAAAGTGCACACACTAAGTTTTTAACATTGAGAATCTGATATCAGTGGTGACATTGGTCTCATAACTCATCTCATTAGTACTAAGGTTATTATATAAAAGTATTATGGGGGATGGGAGACCTATAAAGCACATCTATAGAGAAAATATTTTAAAGCATGTGTCTGCTTTCCACTTTCTTCAGCTCAGTTGAGAAATGATAAAGTAGAATTTCATTTTAAATTTTTCAATTTGCTCCTTAGAATACAGAAGAAAGGAGTTGGACATTTTACGTTTAACATGCATCTAAAAGGTGATTTACCTAGCCGGGGTTTTGAACGCAGGTATTTCATTCATAGAGTGTGCTTCACTATTACTTGGCCAGTGAAAAGTCTTTCTCACATTTACTGATTGGGAAAGTGTTTGAGGAAGAGGGACATGGTTGTCTTTGGGTTTATGATACAGTACAGAGGGGTCTGTGCAATGTATCACCATTGTGGCCAGTGTCTTGACATACTTACCACTGGCTGCCTCTTTTGGCTGTGGCTTGCTTTTATTCTGTCACTTACCAGCAGGTGTCGCTGTAGAACATGTTTCCCCTCCCAATTTGAAGCTTCAAGTTATATAATGGCAATTAGATCTTAAAACTATTTTAATCAGTCTGTACTTACCCAGGAACTCTTATCAACTGGTGTTCAATTCTCTCAAGATATCTAATAGATCAAGAAATTTAAGAATAAGCCTTTGTGTGGAACAATCTTAAGACTTATGGAGAATGAAATATGTCCGTATACTTTTGGTAATATAAATTCACACAATCATTTGATGCATTTTGGTCATTGGGAAACACACTTCCAAATTTATTCTTCCCCAGCCTCCATAAACTTTCTGTGTCTCTTAGGTTGCTAATGGATACAGTGTGCTGCTGAGTGTGTCCTGGCTTTCTTGAAAGAAGGGGGCCCAGTCGCAGTTTTTTTCTACTTAACCAAGGGGATAAGTCAGGGCCAGTGACTTAATACTCTACCAGCCAATTAAGGATGGAAAACTAGAAAGCCCATAATTTGCTCACTACAAGAATTGTATGTGTTTGTTGTGTTGGTAGCACTGTTTTTCTAGCTTGGCCAGATCATAGGAAAACAAGTTCTATAAAATACTCGGAGGGAATTCTTTGCAACCATACCATGGGCTGGGAGATTATTCGAAAATAAATAGATAAAGTTTACATTTTCTTCTAGTTAATAGTAGTACCGTGGTTATGTGGGCTAACTTAGATATTTTGTTCATGTGCACTGATCCCAAAAGGGAACAACAAATACCATTTTTCTCATGAAAGGCAGTGCAGTTTGGAACAAGGAATCTGATAGCCCAGGCCTCTATTTGTTTTAGAAACATGTGGCAAGTCTCTCTGACATCGCTAATCTTAATCCATTTACTCTCTGTTTTGCTTCCTGGTTCCCGATAGCCTAAGACAATATGATATGCCTTGATGCATATCAAATTGTACACGTGTCCATGCTGATGGTGAGAGTGAAAAACCTGAGAGAATACAAAGTACCCATCTTGCTTGACAAGCTGCACTACTGTTACTCTGTAACATGTTTGTTTCAAATATAGGATTCCTTTTGCAGTAGACTCTATTGTAACTTTCTGAAGCACTAGATACAGTTTTGTAAGTGTTTCATTTGTACAGCCGCCTTCCTGTTGCTATTTGCCAGCTGATCTCTTAGCGATTTGTAACATTCTGTATCTTAGTAAAGCTCAGATACAATGTGCTCTTTTGATGCTCTTCCAGCTACTGATTTAATGTCCTGAGAAGGACTTGGCCTGGATCTTCAATATGCTGCTTCTGCATCCCCAGCAAGTACAGAGTCCAAAAGGCTGTTAGAGAAATCCCATTTAGTAAAAACTGTATGCATAGCTAGATAAGGCCAAGATAGTCTAGTGTGATTTAGCATAATAGGGCATCTAGAGTTGATAGTAATATATAGTGTGTTTCAAGATAAGATTATTTTCAAAAATTGCATTATAAAAATCATATTTGAAGATAGAATATTTTACCTGATTTACATATTGTACATGGTGAAACATTGTAAGTTACTCCATTAATATGTATAATTTTTCTCTGTCAGTTAAAAACTTACTTAAAGCCATTTATAATTTCCCAGGATAATTTGAGGAAAGCTTCAACTGTCTGTCCCTAAACCTGTGGTGCCTGGCTGGCTCCATCTGCTGCCCCAGTGGCTAGCTGTTCAACACTGTACTCATGGGTAGATTTTTGCCATTCGGAAACAGAAACAGAAGGCTAGAGATGAGATGGTCACTCTCTGAGTCCCACTGCAGCCGTGTATTCTGGGATCTAGTTCATGAGCTCTGCTGGTACTTCGGGGAGCCTGGTGGTGGTTTATCAGACATTATAAGTAATTTTACCTTTATTTTCTGTTCCTCCTGTGTTAGGGTGTTGGATCATGTGTGTGCATTTGGCATTTGCATTTCAGGAATGTGATATGGTTCCTTTCGGCTGCTGTTCCTGTCTTTTCACAGTAAGCCATTGAATGGAACTAATTCTAATCAAATTCATGATGGCTGAAGACAAGCAAGTTCGAACTCATTCGACTGAGAGATTTTTAAGCTCCCATGGCCCACGAGCTCTTAAAGGGAAGAGTTACAGGAAAGCTGCTGAAGGTTGCAGGGCGTCCTTTGCCCTTGAGATTCCCTTGGCTCATCTTACAAGTGCCACCACCTGATGTAGGTAGTTTCTATGCTTCAAAGCAGAGATTAGTATGAAAGGGGAAGGGGATGTAGGTGTTGACCACTTACAGAGGAGAACCGTAACAATAGACAGAGCTCTTGTTGAATTTGGAGAAATGTTGACTCTTTTCCTATGTGTATGTTCACAGATCTAACCCAGTGACTCATTCATTATGGAAGGCAGCCAGGGTTGCCTTGTTTTTAAAGTGGAAGAATATTGTTTGATAAAATAAATTTAATCCATAACCAGCCTTGTTATCATTGCTTTTACCCCTGTTTGCCATAGGCTTGACAACTGTTGCTGCCCTGCCAGGCAGTCATTGTTAATATGTTACAGCTATTGTATCTCTCAGGCCATGTATGCCCATATACAGAGTGTTAACTTCCAGTATCTGTTTGAATTCTAGTTATTCTAAAACGGCATATTGCAAGCCTCTTAAACTTTAGGTTCACATGCAAATCTTATCTGGGAGTAGTTCATTTCTTTTACTTGAACAAAAGTTAGTGTTAAAGTTTAGTCTTTGAGTCGAAATGAGTTTTTTTCTTTCTTTCTTTCTTTCTTTTTTTTTTTTTCTTTTCTTTTTTTTTTTTTTTCGAGACAGGGTTTCTCTGTATAGCCCCAACTGTCCTGGAACTCACTCTGTAGACCAGACTGGCCTCGAACTCAGAAATTTTCCTGCCTCTGCCTCCCAAATGCTGGGATTAAAGGCATGTGCCACCACCACCCGGCTTCAAAGTGAATTTTAATAAGATGTTTCTGGCTTAATTTTTAAAATTGTGTCAAGCACTTGTGTTTTTGAATCTACCACTTTTCACCTCATCAATAAAACACATGTGTACTTTTAGATCTGGATCTATTGGAATGCTACTTTAATAGTACCCACTCTACATGTAGAGGAATAAAGCATTCCCACCTTGTGGATTTTCTTCTGTGGGATCACTTCCTAGCCATTCTTATACACTTTTGCTAATCAGTCTCATACATGCTAATATGATCTATATATGTAACCTATAAAATGTTATGTTGCACAATACATGCTAAATACCCATGTACCATATTTATATATGTATATATGATTAAAATATATTTACTATTAAAGATATGTTTTTAGATCAATGTAAAATTTAAATATATTTTATGTGTACGAGTGCTTGCTTGCATGTATGTCTGGGCACCATATTCATCCCTGGTGCCTGTAGAGGCCAGTAGAGGGCATCAAATCACTTGGGACTAGGATTACAAACAGTTGTAAGCCACCATGTGGATGCTGAGAATTGATCCTGGCTTTTAGAAGAACAACCAGTGCTCTTAACCATTGAGCCACCTACCTGTCTGTCCAGCCCAAGAGTTATTTTCCCTTTAATTATCTGTATGTGTTGTGTTTGTGTGTATGTGCACATGAGTGCATGTGCCCTTAGAGGCCAGAAGAGGGCATCAGCTCCGTGGGAGCTGGACTTACAGGAGCTGGTGAGCAGCCTGGAATTGGTGTTGGGAACCAAACTCAAGTCCCATGGAAGAGCAGGAAGAGCTCTTCCATGGGACTTGAGCACCAAATGTGAAATATTTTATTGCTAGCATTATGGATAAAAACTGCTTGAGAAACCTGCCTTTAGAGGCTTTACATGTGCTTGTTTAACATGCAGTAAACATGTTTGTGACTTAGTTCTTGCTCAGGTTACTCTTGCTCTTCATTTCCGTGTCCTCAGCCCCTCACTGTGTATGTGTGTCTCTTTCTGCCGAGCAGGCTGGCTGAGATTGCTGGTCCTTTGCATTCTGCCTTCCAAACTGAAACCTGTTTGCTCCTTTCTACATGTGTCTGAATATTTTCCTGTGCTATGAAATTAGATTGGAATTGTTTCAGTCATAGCATGAATTAACCTTTTTGGGTATTGAGTGTTTTATTAAACCCAAAGTGTTCGTATGAATTAATATCCTACCTGCAATGAATTACAGTAGTTACCTTTCTAGTTGCTACTCTTGGTAAAGTTGAATGTTTGTAAGCTTCCTGCCCTCCTACATGGATAACATTTGCATTTTCCTGGGTACTAGTAAGATGAATGTTTTTGTTTCTTCTGTGACTTTCTTGTTCATACATAGCCCCTGGTGTTTTTACTTTTAGTGTGTGTGTGTATTGACTGTAGAGTGTGTGTCACAGCCCAAGCCTTTCGTTTGCTTGAGTGGCAGGTCGAGAACCTCTCTATCCCATTGTTGGTTGTTTAGACTGCCATTTCCTGTGCTATGTTTTACTCAACAGAATTTGATGCTTTTTCTATAGCAATGATAGAATTTTACTCTTTTCTACTTTATGGTTTGGGCGTTTGTGTTTTATGACATTGTTTGTGGCAGAGAGGGTAACATTCCTTTTAAGTAAGATCATAAAATATCTGAAATTTTGTTCTTTTGTGTTTGGATCTCAAGAGCAGTATGTACTGACTTATCGAGTATGCACTGTTCAAGGGCGGGGTGGGGAGGGGCCATTTTAAATATGTTTTTTTCACAAAGGAGATAAGGACGTATTCTGTAGTTAGTATTTATACAGACTTTGTAGAGTCGGTCTTACCTTTTTATAAGCCTGGAGCCATGTTCCAGGAGGGAAGGGCCATGTCACTGAGTACTCTCTAGCTGTGGAGGATGGCTCCGTGTCTGAAAGGACCGGTCACACTGCCTTTCACTGCTGTTCTTACCATGTTCCACCTTTTTCTACACTAGAGAACATCCTTCTCAAGGTTTTATAAATATTATTTGTTTTTGGAACTTTGGGCAGAATATATTGAATTTATAGAACAATTTGGGACAAATTATATCTTTATAATACTGAGTCTTGATTCTGAGATTAATATAAATATTGTTTTTAATTTTTTTAGTTTTATCCAAAAGTTACAAATATCTTTTGTTAGAGATGGTTTTATGTGTGTGTGTGTGTGTGTGTGTGTGTGTGTGTGTGTTTCTTTTTTTCGAGACAGGGTTTTTCTTTGTAGTCCTGACTGTCCTGTCCTGGAACTTGCTTTGAACACCTAACTCAGAGGTCTACCTTCCTCTGCCTCCTGAGTGTTGGGATTAAAGGTATGTATCACCACTGCCTGGCTGGTTTGAAATTATTATTATTATTAATTACTATTATTTTTATTATCACAGTTTCACTGCTCATATTGCCCTGAAACTTGCTGGACATGTAGCCCATGCTCCCTGCCCGTGATCATTGGCCTTTGTCTCCAGAATTTTCAAGATTATAGGCAGGTACCTCCATTTCTGGAGATGCTTTATAATTTTCAAAGTATTTTAAAATTCTTATTTAGATTTATTGTATCTGTATGAATATTTTGCATACATGTATGTGTGTGCATTGTATGTATGGTGTATGGCACCCAGAGGTGAGAAGAGGGTAGAGTTACAGTAATTACAGTAGGTACTGTAGGTTACAGCTGATACTGCTACCTAGACTCTGCAGTGGTATTTAATATATGAGCTTCATGTCATGTACTTGTCAAAGACATCAGTACACTAACCTCAGACATCTGTGCTTCCATGCCATTATCAAGAACTTAGTCTGTATTTATAGTCTTATTTCCCTTTGTGGTAAAACTAAAATTTTCATACAATGAATTATACAATTTTTAGTGTACAATTTAAGGAATTTTGATAAATACATTACCTACCTATGTAATTTGCCAACCTGTTCAACTACTCTGAAAAGTTCTCTTTAATCTCCCTACTATCAGGTGAAGCTACAGATTTGTATTAATCCCGTCTATTTTGGAATCTGTCTTGTAAATACTTTGTGTGAAATGGCTTCTTTGACTTAGCGGGATATTTTTGGGATTCACGTGCATTTTTGCACACAATACTACCCCACTGCTGCTCCTTTTCTTCTTGTTGCTCCTTTCCTGCTAGTTTTTGTTGTGTGAGCAGAGCACAATTTGTTGATCTCTCTTCCTGATAGATGCCTGAGCAATTTCTAGTTGTGTAGAATGTTTTGAAGAACAATCTATAAACATAAGATCTGTAAGAAGTATGTATTTATGTTTTTGAGGAAAACCAAGAGTAGTTGCTGTATTAAAGTGTATTTCCTTCCCATCACCACCATGATGAGGGACTCTAATCATATTATTTACATATTGTCTTAGTCAATGTTCCTTTGTGGTGAAGACATACATTGTCCACAGCAACTCTTATAACGGAAAGCATTTAATTGGGGCTGACTTAGTTTCAGAGGTTTAGTCCACAGTGATCATGGTGGGGGACTTGATGGAATACAGGCACACATAGTGCTGGAGAAGGAGCTGAGAGCTCTACATCTGCATCTTCAGGCAACAGGGCAAGGGCGAGGGCGAGGGTTTGACTTGGGATTCTCAAGCTTCAAAGCCCACCCCCTATGACAGAGTTCTTCTAACAAAGCCACGCCTCCCAACCCTTTAAGTGGTGCCACTCCCTGAGGACTACACATCCAACTATATGAGCATACGGGGGTCATTCTTATGCGAACCCACACACATGTGTGGGTCTAAGGCGGCCTCTCAGGAGGTTTGCGTCGCCTTTCCCTGTTCACTGTGAGTGTTACACTTTTCTTGTGAGTTAAAATCCTTTCTAGCTTTTAAACAGTTTTGGAAAACACTTCATGTGTGGTTGCTTTAGTTAGCGTTCTATTGCTATGATAATATATCCTGAGCAGAGGCAGGTTAGGGAGGGAAGGATTTATTCAGATTACTGTGAGGAGATGACAGTCCATCAATGAAGGACATCAGGGCAGGAACTCAAGCAAGGACAGGGACCTGGAGGCAGGAGCTCGGAGGAATGCTGCTTACTGTCTTGCCTCTAAAGCCCAGCTCAGCCTGCTTTCTCCTAGAACCCAGGAGTGGCCACTTGTGCATCACCCACAGTAAACTGGGCCCTCCCACATCAATCATCACTCAAGAAAATGGACGATAGGATGGGGTGAATGAATTTGGTGGACGACTTTCTCAATCGAGGTTCCTTCTTCCTAAATGACTGTAACTTGTGCCTAGTTGACATAAAGCTAGCCAGCACAGTGACTTTAATTGTACGTCTTGTAAATGAAATGTAACTATTCTATACCTAGCACTCAACAATAAAATAGTTAGTCAGTAAGTATTAAGGTTTAAGATTTGTTAAGCTTATTATTTTCAAACCCTAGGAATGCTTTTTGAGGTTATTGTGTGAACTGTATTTTCCTCTGTAGGACTCCGACTACTTGCAGGTGCCTGTGAGAAGCTAGGCTATTTACTACCAGACATGCACTTTGGATGACTCCATGTGGTCACCTGTCCTTCCTATTCATGAGACGTGACTTGAACTAGGAAAATTATTTTGTCCAAGTTGAACTTATTTCTTCATGAGTGAAACAAAATTTATTTTCTTGAACTTTTAAGATTTCTTTTGGCGTTTGGCTGCCTAGTCTGTTTGTAACTAGTACCCAGAGAGGCCTAGAATACCTGGTGTGGATCCAAGACATGATTGAAGTTTCTTCTCTGATTTCTTTTCAGCTCTTCTCAATCTAAAACCATGCGTAGTGCCTGGATCATCCCCAAACCTGAACAAACAAATCCCAAAACCAAAACCGAAACCAAACCCTGAAACTTGGGGACCTCAGCCATAGTTTTATTCTTATTTAGAATACTGCAGAGGCTAGGGGTTGTTGTACTGTAGATAACGTGTTTTTGTTGTCTTTGTATCTGCTGTTATAGCAGCTGCCTGACTAACTAGGTCAGTGTGTGTGTGTGTGTGTGTGTGTGTGTGTGTGTGTGTGTGTGTTCCTAAGTTCTCAGAGATGACCTCTTTCATGGGATTTCTTAGGTTTGTGCTAAGAAGACAGAAATCCTATTGATAAGTGATAGAGCTGAGAAGAATTCTCAGAACATTTGTACTTCTTGGCTATAGAGTATTGTTCAGATAGATCAAGCCCATCTGGTGTTAGATACAGTAGGTAGATGCTACAGTTCCTCCTCATCCTCTTGGGTCACACCAGTCAGTTCCTTTGTTCTCTCTCGGTCTCTCTGTCTCCCTCCCCCTCCTACTCCCCCTCTGTGTGTGTGTGTGTGTGTGTGCGCGCGCGTGCTCATGTACACGTGCCGTATTTAGAGACGCTTCACTTATTTGCAAGGTTTCAATTTTCCTTTTTATTTTTAAACATGACTCAAAAGAATGGGCTAAAATTACTCCGTGTAAATACTGAAGTATGGAGTCATCTACTGAACTTTTCTTCTCCTTTTTGGGTTTCATAGTTTGAAATTCCCTTGTAAGAATTATGAGTGTTTCCTCTTTAAAACTAAGATTTGCCAATTTTCATTAAACAGTACCAGATTATAAAGTAGACCAGTTATTTATAGAGTGTTTTGCAACAGTTAGCACCTGAGTTAGCACATTTGAAATTCAACAGTCTAATTTTTCCAAATGACTCTATCCTGTTACCCTGTCCAGCTTTTATGTGGGTGGTATGAATTTTACTGCCCTTTCTAGCTTCTCTTCACTGGGTTGTAAGTTAAGTTGCCTTTCTGATTCACTGATGTGGAATAGGGCAGAGATTTAGCATATTTGCTGAATAAATGAATGAATTTATCTGATGAAAAAAAAATCTAGGGAAACCATTTAAAATTTGCCATCCTAAGAGTTATGGTTACGTCCTACAATCCATGCTAACTTACAGAGCTAATCTGTATTGCCAATCTGAATTTGCTGGTGACCCAAAACTTTTCGTGTAAAACAGTATTTTAAGCCAGAGTTGTCGTGTTGTCATATTTAAGCTCCATGACTGTGCTTGGCTTTCTGCCTGAGCATTAGCATGTGTGAATTTTGTAGAAAGCCTAAAGAATTGCAGCAGATCAAACATTTTAGGGTCCCATGCTCCTACAGCGAAGGTTAGAGCCAAGCAAGTTAGTGAGGTAAGAATTGTGGGACATCTCTGAGCATGGTAGTGGTGTTGGTCATAACTCTGTGTGACCTGGATACACTGTGACGGGAACACACAGAGACATATGTGTGAGATAAACAGTCACAACTGTGTGCATGGTTTCTCTTTCAGAGAACTCTGCGAATGTCATTGTATTGGGACAAAATTTATTTGTATTCTCCTTTAGGTTTTTGGAAATAAGGTGAACTGTGCAGTGAGGTTTAAGGAATCAGGCCCAGAAAGGGCTAAAGCCTTAGCAGGTCATATTAGATACTCTGCATATCAGATTCTTCCATTATGACTCATAACAATGACAACATTATAGCTATAAAGCAGCAGCAAAATTATTTTATGGTTGGGGTCTCCACAAAATGAGGAACTGTTTTAGAGCACTAGGACGGTTGAGAACCAAGGGCTTTTTTTTAAAGTCTCAGAACTGACTGCAACCAACAATTCCTGAGCATTTCATCATTGAGAATCTAGAAGTCAGAGAGGCAGGAAGCTAAAGGGACACAATTTCCACTTTTGCTAAAGGTAAAGAGAGGTGGATTCGGAACAACTGTAAACTGATTAATTTCAGAGTAGTCCTCCATGAGTTCTGTCTGTAAACAGTATTCTGAAGTGCCCAGAAAGGCATCTGTAAACATCTGGAGACACTTTGTTTATCAAGTCCAGGCTGCTGAAGATGATTTTGTTTCATGTTTGGTAGGCATTGCACATTGTTCTGATTCAGTCTTGTTATTGCCAAGCTTTGCTGAGGTTCACAGCATTTTGGGAATGCCCTGAGGTCAAAGGTGATCTCCACTAGTCACATGTACAGTGTGAAGAACAGGTGATTTGTGGAACCCCGGTAGGAACTTCAAGAAGACTGTCCAGGTAATGCTAATACAATCCAGACTTTCCCACTTTATCCTAACAGTATCCTCCAGCCTGCCCGCTGTTTGTCCTGTGTGATACTTTCTCAGCCTCCGGAGACCTGGGAGGATAGGTGCCACCATGCCTGGCTCATCCTTGAATTGTTGATAGCTCTTTTATAAAGATTTGATTTTTAAAGGTGTTTTTATTACTAAAATAGCCCCCTCTCTCAGAACACAGGTAGGGTTGTTCTTGGAGAAAGTGAGAGGACCCAAGTGTTGCTTGGCTACTGGAGGGCACAGACATCAGACTTGGTTGCATTGCTGGAATGGTGACCTGGGTTTTCATAACTTAGCTAGTGAAGAACTGAAAACCCTCAGAACCATCACTCGTGCTTTACTTTCACTCATGATGAGAGCCACAAATCAATGTTAATATTCTGATCCCGGTTTCAAGACCACGTCACCAGTGCGTAGTGTCTGCCCATAACGAGGATTCTGCTAGTCTAGTGTCTGCGTTTCTGAGAGCCTGTGATTTGCAAGATGTGGCCTGAAATAGCTGTCACATCTCACGGTGAAGCAAGGAACTCTGTAACTCTTCACCCCTGGTGTGTTGATGATGTTGATGATGATGGTATCGGGTGATACTGAAGCATTCTGCATCATCAATACTGCACACTGCTGGTCTGAAGAGGTCATTGAGGAAGGAGCTGAGCAAACAGACCAGGGGAACAGGTTGTGAACGATGATGGACACATGTCTGGGAAATCTCTTGAAAGTCTGTTCAAATCAGAAGCAGATGTGTAAAAGGTTTGAGCAATTGCTTCACCAACTGAGGGAAGTAATAGCTACCAGTATTTGAAATGTGTGCTCTGCATGATTAATTCTCAGGAGAGCAAACGTGAAACCCACTGTAAGGTCCACGATGCACTCGTTAGAATCGCTAAACGTAAAAAGACAAAATCCTAACTGACAGAGTGGTAAGTGGTACTTAATGAGTACATTAAATGGTGGGATTACTTTGTGAATGATCTGCCCATTTCTCATAATACCCAATGTGTTTGTCACTTGGAACCCAGCAGTTCCATTTATCTAAAGCAATAATATGTAGTCATACATAATTATCCCTCCTTATCTGGATTGGTTCTAAGAACCTCATTCTCACACAGGAACTGTATGTAAATCAGTGTTGTATGTGCATCTAAACTGCATATCTCCCCATATTCTTCAAATCATCTCCAGATTAATTCTAGTACTGTCCTAGTTAGGCTCACTATTTTTGTCAGGAAACACCATGACCAAAGCAACTTAGGAAAAAGTGCTTAATTGGCTTGCACTTTATTGCTGTTCAGGACAGGAACTCAATTAGGGCAGGAACTTGGAGGCAGGAGCTGATGCAGAGGCCGTGGAGGGATGCTGCTTACTGTCTTGTTCCTCATGGCTTGCTCAGCCTGCTTTCCTGTAAAACCCAGGAAGCTATCTAGCCTAAATATCTAATTCAATGCTAGGGCTATGCAGTGGTTTATACTACATGGTTCAGGGGATATTAACAAGGAATAAATGTCTGTACACATTAAGTACAAATGTAAGACTCGTGGGCCTAGATATGTTTTCCATTTGCTGTTGATTGAATCCATGGATGTAGAGCCTTCAAGTATGGAAAGCTGCTGTAATCTCAAACAGTAATCTCGTTGGAGAGTTTTTAGTAATTTTGGTTCACAGTAGTGCATTGTGGGGAATGCCTAGTTCTCTACTAGTAGCAGAATGGATAGACTCTATTTGTTCACTCTTATATACTTATGTATGCAGACAGTGAAACTACTCCTTGGTTAGCTAGATAGAGCAAACACATGAAAGACACGTTATATGGTGCCATTTTCATAGGACTCTTAAGAACGTAGACCTAAAATGCCGTAAGAAAATTAAACAGGAAAGCATCCAACAGAGCAGCAGAGCCATTGGCAAGGGGGATAGGATGAGACAAGCTCGAGAACCACCATTAGTGTAATGGGAAGGGTTCTTGTTCTAGTCTTGATAGGGATTTAGCAGTAGCAGAGTACACATTCGTTAAAACTCAGGAGCTAGCGACTTAGGACTAATGCTCTTCATTTCATGTGGACTTTACACTAAGAACTATGTGCGATACAAACTGATGTGATGGGTACTGATGTCAACAATTTACTTGAAGTGTTTTGTACAAATGAGCTTGATTAAAAGGTGAAAATAGATGAATGAGTTCAGTAACCTCTTCGCAATAGAATCTGTGATATTCATTATAAAATTATTTCAGATTGAATTGCGTATTTTGGAGTTTAATTAAACATTGAGAACACACTCACATTTAAGCAGTACCCTGGTTGTTTTTACTGGCTAGTTTTCGTTGTGTAGACATTTATCTTGGGCATCTCTGTTTGCCAGGGCACTAGTGGAAGTCCTTCATCTCCCCTAGTCATTGTGCTTAGTTGGGCAGGGTTAATCCCTCATTTCCTCTAGGGAGCACAGGCTGTCTTCCAGCGTGTGACAGATTCCTCAACATCCCAGTCACCTTCTGTATTTAAGTCTGACTGGTTTAGCACTGATCTCCTCCTCAGTGCCAAGTTCTGTCTGTTGCAGGCAGCAGAAGGACCTGCAGGGGGCAAGGGCTGCTGAGTGCCTCCCTGATGTATCTTTTGGCCCTGTCCAGAAGTGCCTATTCAAGGATTTTGCATCTCAGGAGGTCCCAGGCAGGGGTTGGGGGAGACTGAAAAGCCTCTGTCCTCACAGGCTCCTAGCAGTGTCTCCTCTGCCAGTTGGTAAGATGGGCTGTGAGGCTGCTCACAAGAGACAGGTGCCAAGTGCCACCTCAGTTCTTTGGAAGGCCAGGTGGGGACCTTCACCAGCAAACAGAATGACAAGGAGTTGTGTGGGGAGTCAGCCCTTTTAGGAGTGAGCTACAAGGTGGTGCATACTTGCTACTTCCTTGTTGCCCCTCTCATCCATGGAAAGCTCAGGCTGCATTGTGTGACCCTTTCCCTGTAGCCTTTGCTTCACATTTCTCCCTGTTCTGTCACTCAGGGGCAGAGTGGTCTCTTTCCCCCACTGCTTGAATGTGTGTCCCATTGTGGAATGAGAGTCTCTTCCAGGAAGCTTTATCGTTTGCCTGTAATTCTCCCAGTCCCTTGCTCTCATTTAGCATTAAATGGCGATTTGGGGGGTGGGGGGAGTTCATGTATGTTATTAAGTTCTTTGCTGTGTTTATCGTAATGTGGTAAGAATTTTTGAAAACCCAGTTTACCATTCTATAGAAGTGTGCTTTCCAGTACACTTTTTTTTTTTTTTTTTTTTTTCTTTTTGGCAAAGCTGTAAAATTTCCTTGAACCAGAAGTATGTAAGAAAATTTGCACTTCTTGTGGCTTAAGAGAAGGGCACCAGGAGTGAGGCAAGCTCTGAAGCCTGAGGGAAAATCTCTGCAAGATCGGTCTCACTTCAGACACTAGCCATGGCTTGGGGCCTCCTGAGGGCCCTGAGTTCAGACTAGCTGACCACAAGTCTGAGGGCCTCTACAGCCACCATGTGTTCTGTAATTCACTAGAATGAATGGCAAAGCTCAGCAAAGTGCTGGATTTATCAACACTGTGTTATTACAGTGAAAAGGTGAGACGTAGAGTCAGTTAATCGAGGGCGCACACAAAGCAACACATTCCATGTGATGTATTATCCTGTGGGGGCTCATCCAGCCTTTGGTGTCCAGGGTTTGTAGAGGTTGCTTACATGCTTCATTTAGTTGAGTACTTCCAAGATGAGAACTGATAATTGTACGGCCTAAAGCTTCCCTTGTAACTCACGCTGGGAGGCTCTCTAGAGTCCTTAGAGCAGTGCTTCTCGACCTTCCTAATGCTGCGACCCTTTCATACAGTTCCTCATGTTGTGGTGACCCCTGTCTACTTAGTTTTTGCAGGAGACACTGTGGCCATGGCAACTCTTATAAAGGAAAACATTTCATGTGTGACTGGCTTACAGCTCAGAGGTTTAGTCCATTATTGTCATGGTGGGAAGCATGGCAGTTTGTAGGCAGACATGGTGCTGACAAAGGAGCTGAGAGTTCTGCATCTTGATCTGCAGCAAAAGGGGACCGTATGTTACACAGGCATACCTTGAGCGTAGGAGACCTCAAAGCCCACCCCCACAGTGACACACTTCCTCCAACAAGAGCATAACTTCTAATGGTGTCACCCCCTATGGGTCAAGCATCCAAACACATAAGTCTATGGGGCCATACCTATTCAAACCTCCACACCCCAAACTGTAAAATTATTTTGTTGCTACTTTGTAACTGTAATTATGCTACTATTATGAATTGTAATGTAAATATTTGATATGTGACTCCTCAAAGGGGTTGTGACCCACAAGTTGAAAACCACTACCTTAGATGTGCTTCCTGTCAAGTAGGGCATCTCTATATAGAGGCAGTTCTTGGTGTATAATTCTTACAGTTGTTTTAAGTGCATTTTCATGTGGATGCAAGTCAGTGTGTCAGTTCTTGTGCTTTACAACCATAGCCAGGCTTTTTTTTTTTTTTTTTTTTTACATGGCTGTCAGGGATAAACTCAGGTCCCCATGTCTGTGTGTCCTCATTTCCCTGATAAAACTGTCTCCCTAGCCCCGCTCTATAATTTCTGGTTATAGCCATTCTTGCTTCACAGTTACCTTCTGTACTCGTTGGTTTTGTGTCAGCTTGACACAAGCTGGAGTTATCAAAGAGAAAGGATCCCCCGCTTGAGGAAATGCTTCCGTGAGATCCAGCCCTAAGGCATTTTCTCAATTAGTGATCAAGCGGGGAGGGCCCAGCCCATTGTGGGTGGTGCCATCCCTGGGCTGGTAATCCTGGGTTCTATAAGAAAGCAGGCTAAGCAAGCCCGGAGAAGCAATCCAGTAAGAGGCACCCTTCCATGGCCTCTGCATCAGCTCCTGTCTCCATGTTCCTGCCCTGTGTGAGTTCCTGTCCTGACTTCATTTGGTGATGTGGAAGTGAAAGCTGAATAAACCCCGACTTGCTTCTTTGTCATGATGCTTTGTGCAGGAATACAAACCCTGACTAAGACACCTTCATTGCTACTAATTTATATGGTAATGTGTCTTGGTCACAATTGCATCTACCATTTTTATTATATTTTTATTTTAATTTTCAAATATTTTGATTCTAAGACATGACATGCTTTATTATTTCACATGATTTTTAAGCTTTATGTATTCCTATGTATTCTTATTTTACATTTATGTTAAATGTAAATATTGCACATTTATTTATTTATTTAATTTTCCCCTGGAAAGTCATATAAGGGGGGGTGGGCTGTGGACATTTTTGCTTTCTGAATGAATTAAAATCAAGAAACTTTCAAGCATACAATTGAAGATCAGCATTGGCAGTCCCTGTTGTCCTCACAACCACTGTGTCTGCATTAAGAGTTAAATGAGTAGCCATGTTTTCAGTTTGTTTGTTTGTTTGTTTGTTTGTTTCTTTCTTTCTTTCTTTCCTTCCTTTTCTTTCTTTCTTTCTTTCTTTCTTTCTTTCTTTCTTTCTTTCTTTCTTTCTTTCTTTCTTTCTTTCTTTCTTTCTTTCTTTAATTTTATGTGCATTGGTGCTTTTCTTGCATGTATGCCTGTGTCAGATCTTGGAGTTACAAACAGTTGTGAGCTGCTTGGTAGGTGCTGGGAATTGAAACTGGGTCCTCTGGAAGAGCAGTCCGTGCTCTTAACTGCTGAGCCATCTCTCCAGCCCCTCCTTCCTTCTTTTATCTGTTACCAATTTTAGTGAAAATAAATAAATGGGAGAACTTAATTCTAACAATTTTTCTTCTTCTTTTTTTTTCTTTTTGTTTTTTTACTGAACATCATAATCTCATTTCTCCAAACTGGAAGATTGACAGTGGATGGAGGGGGGCGGGGGGCATGGATTTCCTACTATGGAGGTGCAGTGGAAGTATTCACCAATGAAGAGATCTATTCTTCTGTACCTGGCTTAGTGAAACTTACATTCTGGAGGCAGAAGATTAAATATCCATTGTCTTAAGCTGTCTAATCCCCAGTGACATGCTGATTGCTGTCAGAGCATTTATAAGCTGGGAAGGCTTCTTTGAGGAGGAGGTGTATTAGAGTGAACAGGAAATAGTGAGGCAGGGGTCAGAGCAGTGACTGTATGTGGTGGTGGGAGCATTGAGCATTGGAACATTTCTGCTTGCTGGGCAGAGAGCATAAATAGGGGTACAGACAAGAAGAGTGTGTGTGTGGGTGTGTCTGTGTGTCTGTGTGTAGATTTTAAATAGCTCAGGGGAAGTGAAAGAAAGCTGAGGTTTGAGCAACCAGCTGGAGCCAACCCAACTCTATTCCCCTTTCCATCTTGAAGGTTTTCTGTTTTATCTTGAGAGTAATATGAAGACATTAAGGATTATTATTATTTTTAAAATCTTACTCACAATGTAATCTGATCGAAGCACTACTGTGACCGTGGAAAGCAGAGAAGTTATGTTGAGGTAGAATAGTGGAAGAGAGGAAACAGATTTCCCTACCCTTTCCTTTCATAACAAACACAAATCGTAAGAAAAGTCACTGAAACAGTTGTTCAGGGGCCTGTGAAATGGGTCAGTGGGTGAAGTGCTTGCGAACGACCAGAAACCATACAAGGGTGAAAGGAAAAATAAAACAGATTCTCTGAGGTTATTTTTTGGCCTCTATAGGCATGCTGGGGCGCTCTGATTTTAATTGTCAAGGATACCCAGGTGTGGAGGGAGCCCACACCCTTGCATAATTAGCCCTTGCCCAGTAGCCAGTGGGGAAATAGTCTGAAGTGAAAGAAAAGGGGTGGGGGTAAATGCCACGTTTTTTGGCTTACGCAACTGGCTTTGTGACTGCCCTTGCAGGGAGGAGTGAGGGACGTCAGAAACGTGTGTGCAGGTCAAGCATCCATACAGGACATGCAGGAGACAGGTAGCTGGGTTTGTAGCCAAAGGAGAGATGCATTTGACTGCTGAGAGTGGCTCAAGAGAGCAGGAAATGGCAGAGGACCAAGCTTAGGAATTTGTCAGTCTCCAAAGTCACATAGAGGAGATTGACCCAAGAAGGCAGACTGAAAATGAGAAAGGCCAGGGAGCTGATGGAAGTAACAGAGGAGTCTGTGGTACGGAAGGGAGGGGGAAAGGAACACTTCATTGCATCTCCGTCTAGGAAACCCACGGCCCCTCCATGACTACTTTTGAAAACACCGAATGGCTTCCTTCTCCCACGCTGGATAGATGATAGTATAGGGTTAATGAAACCTTTCTCCTTTCAAGCTTGAAAGAGGGAACAGCCATGCCCTTGAAGATTTCATGACCTTACTTCATTCAGAAGGCAAAGGAGGGAAGAAACTGAATGGGAGAGAATCCTGATGAGAGGTCAAAGAAGATGGTGCAGACGGCTTTCCGTGTGACTTTATGATACTAGACTCATGAGCGTGACCTTGGAGATCCTGCTCTGGGGTGTGGGGCCAGTGTAGAGTTCTAAGTTGTGAGTGGGAAGGTAGCAGTGACGTAAGAACTCTGAAGAGTTGTACCTGTGCAGACTCAGCGCTTAGGAACACTGACTGTGCTTCTAGAGGACCCAGGCTCAAATTGCTAGTACTCGCTACAGACCGTTCACAGCTCTCTGTAACTCGTGTCTCAGGGGATCCAGTGCCCTCTCATTCTCTGCTGGCAGCAGGCAAGCACATGACGCACCGCATAGTCATTCACAGAGGCAAAACACTTACATGCAAATAAGTAAATAAATAAATAAACAAATAAGTAAAGTGCTTTTGAAGGATTGCGCCTGTGAGGAGAGGAGCGAAAGTGGTGAGCCACAGGGAGAGCAGGCAGAAAGCTGGGAGGAGTGCAGCAGGCGTGGGTGGTGTAGGCTCTCAAGACAGTTCCTTGCTCTCACTTTTAGGTTCTCTCTGACTCTAGTAAGGTTAGGGGAATCTTGAACCTGGTAGAATGCATTTCAGGGCAGAGAAGTTTGAAGCAGTGTTTGTGGACACTGGGAAGCTGTAATGGACATAGCACCGCTGTTGAGAGGTCGGCTATGCTCATTGTCAGGGAGGAGGGCCGAGGAGGCCTTCATGTCAGCCCGGTGCTGTGAGGTGACCGAGTAGCAAATGTGGCCAGCGTGGCAGGAGAGGACTTGGATGACGAGCTGTGTTCTCCAGCTTGGGTGTGGAGAGATGGGGAGACAGGTGATGGGGGTGTCTTCATCAATTCATGTTATGAATACCTTAGCTAACTAAACCTATAAAGAGGTAACGTTTGTCCTAATGGTTCTAGGAAGTCTGTCACGAGGTTGGGCATTTACATCACCCTGAGCCTCTGGGGAGAGCAGCCGATCATGGAGGCACATGGTAGAGCAAGCAGCTGGCTTCCTTTATGAGTCAGGAAAACTGAGAGGGAGGTGGGTGCCCTTTTTTGAGAGTTACCCCACTAACCTAAGGAGCACTTCCTGGAGGCCCCACCTCCTCTCAGCATTACCCTGGAGTCAGGGATCACTTAGGAGATATGGCCCACATTAAAAACAGCAAGCTTGTGGGGGTGGGGGGAGCGGGGAGGGAGGGGGAGGGAGAAGGGAGGGAGAAGGGAGAAGGGAGGGAGAAGGGAGAGCTGCAGGATCTGTAGAGAAATCAGTAACTAGACAAGCTGCAAGAATAGCTGTGTGTTCTCATTCAGTTCCCTGGGGCAGAGGTCATGGCTGGGGGAGGAGTCAGTGGGAATATGTTTTCTTGGTGTCTGCAGCTTTGCCTTGGTTACTTTGGTGGTGTCCTTGGCTGCTTATATTAAGTTTAGAAGGATACTGCTTGCTCATGTGTGTTGAGGTACTGTCAGTGTATGGACGGAAGCTCCTTTTTGGGGTATGTGTGTTGGTTTAAATAGTGGTGTGCCCTGCTGTCATCAAAATGGAGCTGAATGAGCAGAACACTTTCAACACTTTCAGTAGGGTTTTAGATTCTGTGAATGGCTGCCCAGAGGGCTGCAGAAGAATTTCGGCAAGAATGAGGATGTGCCTAAGACAGTGAATTAGGCCGAGGTCACAGCACACTGTTAGGTATATAAGGAGCAAGGCTTCCGGGGATGAAGAACAGAGGGAGAGAATCTGTCATCTTGACCGGGGGCTGGCCGTTGAGTCCATTTGGTTACAGTAAGATTGAGGTGCTGGGCAGGCCACAGAGCATGTAGCAGGAGCAGGGGCGTGTGATGGCATGCCAGGAACACTGGAGGAGTGGGGTTCTTGCTGCTAGGCTTTTGGGGATGGAGGTGCAAGATACTGATAATGTTGCAGTTGTCAAAACAGCTGCTTTTTCCTCTTGAGACTGAGACTATGAGGGCTTATATAGGACCGCTTATTTGTTCATATGTATGCATTATCATACTATCGTATATATTCATGGGTTCTCTGGAATGTTCTAGAACTTGGATATAGTGTGTACTCATCAAACCCAGCCTTCAAACCCCTGCTTCCCGGCTGCTGTTGGTCACTCTTCCACATTGAGGCTCTTAGCAGCCGTGCTGGTGTGTCCCCCTGACCAGCATCCAATCACCAGGGACCCCGCTGTACAGACCGTCAGGACTGCAGGCTTCAGGACTGCAGGCCTGGGAGGAAGAGATTAAGAAGCCCCAGGCTAAGTTAGGGATGCTGTTGCAGATAATGAGTGGCTGGGGACCAAGGAAAGGAAAAGGCCAGCACTGGTTCGAGAGGGTGCATAGATTTTCACCTGGCAGGTGTTTGGAGACAGGCGCAGCCGGTGGCTCAGTGGATGTAGGTCTTGGCTCTTGAGGTCTCGGGTCACATCAGGCTGATATTAATAGTTTGTGAGTTCACATTACAGGTTTGTTCCCTGCCTGTACCCAGGGCTGGTTCTTAGCTCCAGCAGCTGGTACTTTGATAGTGGCTGTCAGTGTTTGCCATGGTGTTGATTTGGCATATACAAATCTAGTTTATTTTTTAAAAACTTTAGAAGAATTCTTCCTTATAAAAAAGTTATCATTACAGGTGTTTTCTTGAAATTTATAACTTACTTTCCCTGCAATGAATACATGAATGATTTAAAGTGGTATCTCAGCCATTTTCTCTCTTTACCCCACTGCACAGGTGGTCTGCCACCTTTGCAAAATTAGGCAAGGAAGACATTTTGTAACAATGCGTATTTAATTATTGGAGAATATAGAAGAAGGAACAGGTTAACTCTCTTAGATCTCCTTTTGCTGCATTGAAACACTATGACTGACCAAAAAGCAAGCTGGGGAGCCAAGGCTTATTTGGCTTGCACTTCCAGATCGTAACGCATCATTGGAGGAAGTCAGGACAGGAACTCACGCAGGACAGGGACCTGGAGGCAGGAGCTCACACAGAAGCCATGGAGGAGGGCTGCTTCCGAGCTTCTTCCGAGCTTGCTTAGCCTGTTTTCCTATAGAACCCAGGACCATCAGCCCAGGGGTGGCTCCACCAACAATGGGCCAGGTCCTCCTCCATCAGTCACTAATCAGCCTTGCCTACAGCTTGATCTTATGGAGTGATTCTCTTAACTGAGGCTCCCTCCTCTCAGATGACTCTAGTTTGTATCAAGTTGACATGATGCTCTCCAGCACATTAACTGTAACGTACATAGGGCCATGGCTAAGACATACACAAGGAATAACCAGCCCTCTACTGAAGAAGCCCGAGGCTTGCATTGGCCCTAATTTAATGGCCACGATTCTTATGTCAATGAAATGGCTACTGTCTTGGAATTTTTTAATGAGGCTGGCCCAGCACAGGCTGGGCAAGAGCTCAGGAGCATGTTGGCACTGGTCGTGTTGGGGATAGCTGGGAGTATTAAGATAGGTAAACTGAGAGAGTAGAAGCAGATCTTTCGCAGTAGTTCTGAGTGATTCCAGAAAATGCGGGGTGTGGATAGTTTCGGCAAATATGTGCATGCCTGGTGTGTACGTAAGCAGGAAATTGATACCTGGGATGTATGCTGACTGCCTGGGATGATGGAGACACTGATAAACATATCTCCATTTCAAATCCATACCAGGGCACGGCCCCAGAAGTGTGGCCACTCTGTGAGTCAGCTGTGGTATGTGGTTCCATGGTGTGCTCCTTGCCATCCTAGCACCCTCAAGAAGAGCTTCCAAAATATTTATTATAATAATTCACTATTATTGAGCATTGTATGATACTGTCATATTATATTCACAATATTTTATTAGTTACCAGAAGGTCATCTTTAACTCCTTCCTTGGAAACCAAGACACAGATTTTTCAGTTGCCTCTGGTACTTTCTTCACTCTGTCTTGTATCTGGACCGTCATATTTTAAGTTACTGACTTCTCTTCAGAGTGTTTAAATATTTCATTTGCTTATGAATACTTAAGTTGGACTGAAGAAATCGAAAGATGAAGAACAAGCAGCTTTGAAAGGTTGCTGCTTGCTCTAGATTCCCCTTGCTCTAAATTAATTTCATGTATTAATTAGAGCTAGAATGAATTCTGTAAACTGCTAATCTTAGAACAGTGAAAAAAATGATATTAAAATTGGGCCAATTTCATTTCCCAGAAGGGAACCCTTGGGTGTTGGATTGCGTAATCTCTGTCCAGGACCAGTTTTGGGGACCTTTTCCTCCCTTCTTAACCTTCCTGTCATTCCCTCCTCTTTGTTTCTTTCCTTCAGTGGCCGCAGTCCTCTCTTGTTTTCTAGTGAAATGTTTTCATACCCTGGCTTTAATTTTGCCATTCCTGGGATGATAGTGTTGTGGATCAGGATTCTAGGGCATTCACATTTCTTCTCATTTATCATTTGTCTTCCTTTAAGCACACTGGCTAACTAGTCCTGCAGACTTTTGATTGAAATTCTGGAGGGTTGAATCTTGCTGCCTCTGGTCTTGGGGCCACATGTGGGCTCCTTTAATTACACAGTGATTTGGTGTTAAAGCTGAGGCTCTGGAAGCCTGTTTGGAAGAAACACAAACTGGTGGGACAGTTTGTTTCCTTGTGTGTTCTGTCCAGCTGCGTCTTCATTTGGAGCCTGGAGTTGGAAGAGGTAGGGACAAGCCAAGCAGGGCATCCATACTGAGTGGGAAGGGCGCAGATTGTCAGGAGTGCAGTCTGTCTGCCTGAGCGATTAGCAGCATGTGGCCACAGGGAAGTGGTCTCTAAAAATAGCTGGTGAGCAGTTTGCAGTCAGGTCCAGTTTCAGCACTGGAGCCCTTGTCCTGGCAGTACTGGTAGCCACAGTTCTTGCAGGGAAGGACCACTGGGTGCCCATACCTCCCGGGGGCACCTTAGTTTTTTCCCTTCTGTGTATTTTGTGCATGGATTGAAGAAATCAAAATGGCTGAAGATAAAGGTATATTTCTGTTGTTTGGCATGAATGGGGCCTGGACCTAGCTGCCAGCTTGTTGCTTCATTTCAGCTGTGCTCCCTTCAGAGGCTTTTGGCTGAGTGCTTTTAGCCTTCCACATTTTCTGTCCTAAATTTCTGGAGAGATCGAGTATTCACAGTGGCTGGGTTTTCATGGAATGATCTGTCTTTAGTCTGAATAGGCATTGCTGTCCTAATAAACTGTCTTTTATTATATTCTACTATTGTAAACCTCATTGTATAAACTTCCATAGTCTGATATGACTGTTCCAATGAACCTAGAGAATTCTGTGTTCAGAGTTCATATAAAAGGACAGGGAACTTAAGGGCTGTGCAAGTCCAGTCTTGTATCAGTGAGTGTGCTTGGTTCGAGCAGGCTTGCCTAATATGGAAATTGACCTACTTCATGTGCAGCAGAGGGTAAATGAAAAACAAAATAGGAGACACTAGAATTTTGTTTCTTAAATGGATACTTTCATTCCCTTAATGTGTTGAATTTATTTTTTTTGTTTATATCTTTTATTTTTTTTTATAAGCAAAGATTGTCTTTTTATTAAAAAAAAAAAGTTAAAATCATGTGCATTGGTTAGGTATACTGAAACTCCGTGTAAGGAATTGCCGTTTGAATGTGTTAGATGCTCTGTTTAGATTCGCTGTGAAATGGCAGGCACCAAGCCCACTAACAGTTGTCCGTGAATGGTGTGCAGTTTGCTTAATGGCAAATGAGTGACTTGACCCTTCTGTTTACCCTTTCCTCAGCCAGTGTGCAGTGGCCCTTTGTCCCTAGCCCAGGCTTCACTTTGGAGTCTTTTCTCCTGATTGTTGGAACTCTCACTCTCCATAGTAATGTTCTGTCCAGTACTATGGGCAAACATTTTCTAATGTGGACATCATTTTGATGAGCCAGCTTGGATGAAAATGAATCCCATTTCATTTTCATTTCAGAAAATGAATTGCGATATTCTTAACTCTACAAAACCCTGGTGACCATGGTGTCCCTAGGACTGTAGTTTGGATGGAGAGCCAGAGAACAAGATGAGGGCTCACTCCAGATTTATTTTAATCTGAGAAAATAGCATCAACTGCTGGTGTTCTTCCAGAATATTTTTGTGACAACATCCTGGTTTTGAGTTTGTTCGTGGAGTTTGAAACTCAAGTATTTGCTTTACCACAGTTCTCTTGAGTCAGAAACCAGATCTTCTGCCCTTGGGGACTAGGCACAGCACATTCACAAAGGGACCGCCCCCGCACATGCTTAGCTTAGCGTTCCTCATGAGCATGTTTAAAGGGAAGACTTTGAAGTGCTGATAGAAAGATTTTCCTATGATGTAATGCTCTTAGCCTTTATGGAACTAACAAGTATTAATAGTAATAAGGTTAATGATGCTGGAGTAACACACTGATTGACTTTGTAAAGGGATAAAGTATTTTTAACAATTTGCTATTTTAGTTAATGAGGAACAGTAGGAAAAGGTGGTGTCTGGCAGAATATCCAAGAACAGATAAGACAAGAACCCAGTTTATTGTAGTTTTATCATTGATTTTAACTGAATGTATTTCATTTTAAAGAAAGATTTAGTTTTGTTTTTTAGTTATGGGTGTGCATACATGAGTTCAGCTTCACACAGAGGCTGGCGACCTTGCAGTCCTTTGAAGCTGAGTTACAGGCTGGTGTGAGCCACTGCTGTGGGTCCTGGGAAGTGAACATGAGAGCGGTGCACACTCGGTCACTGGGCCATCTCTCCATCATGGACTTCTCTGGATGTTATATAAGATTAAGAAGGGCCTTTTCTTATGGCTTAGGAAGATGTCTTCCTGTTTATAAAAGTGTAGTAAACTAAACCCTGAACACTGCTATTGATGGTGCCCTCCTGCTCCGAGGACTTAGTCATTTCTTCCCTCATTTTGAAACATTCCAGAGATAGCTTATTTTGTATTATTTTAATGATTTATTAAATTTTATAATGTGATTATTTATGACTTTTAAAAATATTAGAAACCATGTTCTCCAACAATAAAAGATCTTCTTTAGCCATAATTTTATAAATGTAGTTACAGGAATATACTTAAGTATACACATGTGTTTGAGTGTGTACACACACTAAGACTGAGTTAGTCTTTTGATCTCTTGAGGTTGTGATCTACTAATGGATTTAAAACGTGAATATTCTTGGGATTGGAATACTGGCTCAGTTGGTGAGAACATAGGTTGCTCTTGCAGAAGACCTGGGCACACCCACGTAGTAGCTTACAACCTGCCATAGCTCCAGTTCCGGATGACCTCTTCTGACCTTTATAGGCACCAAGCACTCATATGGTGCACAAAACACTCATAACGCATAAAATAAATCTAAGAAAAGAATATCCTTTTAACAAACAGTTTCAGTTCTCTTTCTGAGTAATGCATTGGAATTATTTAATTGCCTGAAGCTGCTAGTTCTTTTAGTAGCATGTGTGGAGGTAGAAGGTGGGTTCTGAGTAAAAGCTGATGGAGATGCGAGTCATGCAGGTCAGCCCTCTTTAGACGCTGAGGACTTAGGACCGCAGAGGTCATTTCCTGAGCTTTGCAGTGCCGATGAGGGTGAGGATTCCTGTCCTTGAGAATTCAGGGGTTTCTAGGCAGGAAATGCCCCATGCAAGGGATGCTTAGGGATACTGGTGAATAATCCCGGGACCCCTCTGCCTTTGGGCTGGGGAAACTCAGCATGTTGGATGTTGTGGCACGTGAGAAACAGTTGCACAGAATGAACAATGTCCTGCTTAAGCCTCTAGAAATACCTTTAGCAGAAATGTGGGCAAGTTGCCATGAGGGCCACATGTATGTAGCAGTGCTCGGGCCAGTGCTGTGGGAAGAGCCCACAGTGCCACTCATACCTGGCATTGTCCTTCTGTAAGATGGAGCAAGGTTTCCTTTTCCCAGATGCCCTTTGGGGATATGATATAACCTTCTAAGTATATTTGTTTATAATTGTGGAATATAACATTCTTTTAAAAGTGAATATGATGCTAATTTATAAAAAAGTATTGACTTTTTTTTATTAGTAATGACCAGTGACTTCTGTTTATTTGACCATTAGAAGAATATTTCTGGAGGATTATAAGGCACATAAAACATAGCAAACGTGATAAACGACACTTGGTGAACAGCAGTTTACAGAGCTGTTTCCTGCATTGAGTCCAGTTGGCAAGGCCTGCTTCCTGCCTTCCCACGCCCTACTGGGTCTCCTGGAGGAGGGAGATGGAACTGGGCTGGATTGCTTCTTTTTGTCTGTGATTTCTGTTTTTGTACCTCCTCTCTCTCACCTTTCCCAATATTGCATAATTTTAGAGGGAATTGTCTCCTTCTGTGGCGGTTATGACTCAGGACTGTGTACAATGTAAATAGGATATGGAAAAAGGTCCATAGGCACCTCTTGATTTCATTTAATTTATACTCACTGAACTTCAAGGGTTCTAGGGTGGGTTTCTGATTGCGTGTAGGCAAGAGATATCGCTCCATAAGAAAATAGCAACTCACCAGCACCAGGAAAAGCCAGCTTCCAGTAAAGGAGCCAGCAGAGCCGTAAGGCACCAGGAAGATCAGCACAGCCATTCAGGGATTAGAGAGCCATGTAGGACGGAGAGCCACAGAAGGGGAAGGCAAAACAGATTGCCTGTCCCCATGTCCATGCCACCTGCTAAAGACTTGGATGCTGTAGCAAAATGAAAACTGAACAGCTTTGGCTAGTTGAAAACTTACATTTTTTGATAATACAAGATAACAGTGAGAAATATCAAAACGGGACCAGTATTTTCCTTGGTACAGGAAGGCAAGAACCTGAAGTTTCAGGAAGGCAGATGACATACCAGTGTCTGCTAATTAGCACGAGAGGCAGGACATGTGGCCGTGCAGACTCTTTTGACAAAGGACTTGGGAGGAATTCTATTTAAAAGCAAAACCAAAGTGTAACCCAATCAGGAGTTTGCTTGTGTTCAAAATTAAGATTATTTAAGCATGGTGATTGAGTAAGCAGAAGCTTCTCGTGTTCAGAGTCATTAATTTATGGAGTGCACTTTGAGAATTTAGTTAAAACGTGTTTCTGAAATGATTTATCAAATTACTGTCAAAATGGTGTTCAGCCAAGTATCTTCTTCCGCTGTGATGACACATGCCATTTTTCTCTCTCCACACAGAGGCAAAGCACGGAGGACACAAGAATGGGAGAAGAGGAGGGATTTCAGGAGGGTCCTTTTTCACATGGTTCATGGTCATTGCATTGCTCGGCGTCTGGACATCTGTGGCTGTCGTGTGGTTTGACTTGGTCGATTATGAAGAAGTTCTAGGTAAGAACTAGGGTATGATTTCTCTAGTGAGCTTGTAAGAGTGAAAATCCAAGGATTGTTATTTCTTCTCTTGTATTATGACAGGTTGTAGCTTCCCACCAACTCTTGAAAAAGCAAAGGGCTGCCCCAGAGTAGTGACCTGAATCTTGAAGATTTCTGTGTAGGCTCTCTATTTATTGTGGTATATGGATGCTTCCATCAAAACAAATTTTGTTAAATTCATTTTCGCTATTTTCTGCACTCTTTATTTTCTGTTCAGGTTTATTATGAATTTTAAAAAATTCTAGATCATGAACTGATTCCTTTAGTGGGTATAGATCTGAAGTAGCATCTTATTGTATAGCCCAGGTTGGCCTGGAACCTACAATGATCCTCCTGCCTTGGCTTCCAAGTGTTAGGGTTACAGATGTGAGCTGCCGTGGTTGGTTGATGGCAAAACCTTTCTCTAGAGAGAGTTTTCAAGGAACACCTACCTGCCCATGTCTGATGAGATAAGAGTGTGTGTGCACGGCTGGGTGAGTTCTGGGTGGACCACGTGGTTAGGTAGGGGGCATCTCCATCCTCATTTGAGGAAGTTCCTGGGGGTACTTCCTGTTCTCTTCATATAATCACCTATGTGAGTGTATGCATGTGTGTGGGTCAGAATAGGGCGATGGGTCCCTTGGAGCTGGAGTTTTAAACCATCATGAGCCGCCTGATATGGGTTCTGGGAACTGAAGTTAGTTCTGGAAGAGCGGGAAGCACTCTCCATGCTGAGTCATTTCTCCAGCCACACTAATGTTTTTTAAAATGATTTGGTTTTCTTTCAATTATTTTAAAAATGGAGAGAAGTCACATAATTTAAATACTGTAAACATTTGAAAATCTAAAACTCACTGATTTTTAATATATTCCCATTTTGCGCAATCGTCATCTAATTTAGAGCGTGTCTATTGTGCACTGTTTCCCTCCAGTGAGATTTTGACTTTCTGTGATTGTTTTGTGTGTTCTGAGCACAGCATGTACGTGCGTGTCACATTTTGAGTTGCCTGCTTACATTTAGCACCATTATACATGTAAGGTCTAGAGTAATACTTTATCCTATGACAATACTCTGTTTATCCTGAAATCCGTGATGACAGTCATTTGTTTTCACTGTTGGCAATTATGCAGAATGGCCATCCCCTTTACTAATCCAGTTAATGAC
This sequence comes from Mus musculus, assembly GCF_000001635.26. Taxonomy (NCBI): domain Eukaryota; kingdom Metazoa; phylum Chordata; class Mammalia; order Rodentia; family Muridae; genus Mus; species Mus musculus. The sequence continues at coordinate 9,638,011 of NC_000070.6, read as the reverse complement.
AGAGAGATGTCAGTAAGAAAACTACGCAGTTGCTAATGTTGTGTTGAAGACCTGCCCTCTTACAGTAGACCTCTCTTGCAGTCATAGAGAAAAACAAAGGATAACACAAGATGCTTATCTAAATCTGTCACTCATTGATGTTTCTCCCTCTTACTGCCTCAAGGGAAGTGGCTCCAAATAGGTAGATTAAAAAATGGTTTACTTTATCATAAAGAAAAAAGTATGCTTTCATTAACATACAGTCTTGCTAGGTAATTTGTATACTTTTAATGATAAATAACAATTTTCATGTTTTTATATACATGCAGCCAAAGCAAAGGACTTCCGTTATAACTTATCAGAGGTACTTCAAGGTAGGCACTGGAGATGCAGCTTAAGTGGTTTTGCATCTGTCTCTAAGACCTAGTCATCTACAGCAAGAATGTAATGGCAGACGCAGTCTCCCCTTGTAAGATTCTTACAAGGTCCCCTTGTAATGTCACTTGCTGTCTTTAAAATGGCACTATACTATTGATAGCCTTGAATTACAGGCTATTACTTTGGTTTTCTTAGCGGTAAGGATACCATCTTCATCCCTGCTTTCTTACCAGTTTTCTCCTGGGTTTACTAAGTTAGACTTTTGTATAGTAAAACTAGATCTGGGAATTCTGTTCTGCACCAAAATTCCTGCTGCAATTGTACTTTGAATTAAAGATCTGGAAATAGTATTTTTTGCCATCTATTTTTCGTAAGAATGGTATACTTTTGCTCTTTAAAATAGTGCTGTGCAGTATGATTTTTCCCCATAGCTCTTGTTCAGTCATGAATTATAAACAATGTTGATTTTAGAATAATTGCTAGGGTATGGACTTATAAGACTTATTTGTTAAAGTTTGGTTTGGTTCTTCTGCCTAGCCCCATGCTCCTAGAAATAAGACTCAACTCAAAATATACTTACAAATACCTTGGCCATTTAGCTAGGCTCTTCTCTGACTAGCTCATAATTTAAAATAACCCATTTATTCTAATCTGTGTCTTGCCACATGGCTGGTTACCTGTGTTTAGGTACCATGCATTTTTCACATCTTCCCAGGAAAATCTTCTGTGCCTGGCATTTTCCCAGAATCCTTTCTGCCTCCCAGATGTCCCACCTCTTTTTTTCATGCCTAAGCTATAGGCCATCCATTTTATTATTGACAGGTGCCACATCCATACAGACACAGATATTTTCTCTCACTCATTTGAAATGCTAAGCCCCGTGTACAGCAATTGTTGAGTGAGGGCCGAGTGAACCTGGAGCCTGGCTTCTCACTGTTCCTTTTTAAGCCTTCCTTTTTTTTCTCCTTAAGTAATGGATATCTGGTGCCAAGGACATTTTTAAGTGGGTGAGTTTTCCCTCACCATTTCAGGAAGCCTCCAGTTTCACCAACTTTACTTCTGGAACTGACCACCCCACCTCAAGTTGATGCATGCTTTTTAAAAAATAATGTATTGTTAGATGTCAAACTATTCATCCTTCCCTTATCAAGTAATTATGCTCTAGTTGGTTTATTTATATTTGATCTTTATTTGAAGCTTGGGTTGCATAGATTGTTGATAGTTTAGTGAAGTTTTATACCTTAGAAACCTCAAATTATATGCAATTGTTAGACCGTTAGAGATGGGCTGATATTTTTCTTATATATGTCCCAATACTTATGTAAAATATTTTGGAGAGAATAGTAAAATTACTGTGAAGTGATAGGATCAGAGTATTCCTGAATCGTTAGGGCAAGCCTTTCACTCCTCTCTTAGGAAGTACGCAGCTAGACAGTTCTAAGTCTGTAGGTGTCTGCCCGTGAGCTTTGATAGTGTAGTCTTATAGTTTTGATTGTGAGCCGAGCCTTTAAGGGCTGAGCCATCTCTCCAGCCTTTGATAGTATATTCTTACAGTTTGGCTTTGCAGCAGTAAGTGGAGAGGAATCAGTAATATATATGGTGTCTAAAAACTGCAGCAAGAGACGATGTATTATTAAATTTGTTTTCTTTCTATTCCTGTGTCTATCATGTCTCTCCTGTTGTAGGAAAACTAGGAGTCTATGATGCGGATGGCGATGGAGACTTTGATGTGGATGATGCCAAAGTTTTATTAGGCAAGTACTCTTCTTTCTCTCTTTTTGTTAGAAGGGGTCAGATACTGAAGTCAGAAGAATACTTTTGCTATAATAATTATCTGTAGCAACTGTAAACATTTCTATTTATTGACTTGTTCATTTATTTACTTATTTACATCCCAACTGCTGCCCTCCCTCCCGGTTCCCCCTTCACAGGGTCCCTCCTCCCTCCCCCCACCACTTCACTTCTGAGAGGGTAGGACCCCTCTGGGTACCCCCCCCACCCTGGCACATCAAGTCTCTATAGGATTAGGCACATCCTCTCGCACTGAGGCAGAACAAGGCAACCTGTGGCCTCCATCCAGCCCATGCATGCTCTTGGGTTGGTGGCTCAGTCTCTGGGAGCTCCCAGGAGTCCAGCTTAGTTGTCCCTGTTGGTCTTCCTGTGTGGTTGCCATCTCCTTAAGGGCCTTCAATTTTTCTCCTAACTCTTCCGTAGGGGTCCCCAGCCTCCATCCAATATTTAGCTCTAAGTATCTGCATCTGTGTCAGTCAGCTGCTGGTAGAGCCTCTCAAAAAACAGTTGTGCTAGGTTCCTCTTTGTAAGCATAACAGAGTATCATTAACATGGTCAGAGATTGGTATCTGCAGTTGTTGGCTGGCCATTCCTTCAGTCTCTGCTCCATCTTTGTCCCTGCATCTCTTTCTGAAAGGGCAAAGTTTGGATCGAAAGTTTTGTGAGTGTGTTGGTGTTCACTGGGGGTCATGCCTGTCTACAAGAGGTGGCCTCTTTAGGTTTAGTGTCCCCACTGGTGCTAGGCATCTCAGCTAAGGTCACCTGCATTGAGTCCTGGGAACCACCCCCACCCCCTACCTCCCTCCCCACCCATGCCTGGCAGCTGCGATTTCCATTCATTCTCCTGGCCTTTCAGGTGTGGGAAATGTAAACATTTTATGGAAGATATTTTGCAACTTAATATTTCATTTTTATTGATATACTAAATGAGCACTCTTCCATTGTGACTTTTTAAATTGCTCTTATAAGAGCATGTAGCTCTTAATACATCAAATTTTAATAATTATAGCTTCATTTGTGTTTCCAGATTTAAGCATTTCATATTCTGAACTTAATGTTCAGAGATATAGGTAATGTCCTCATGTGTTTTCAAATGAGGAACAGATTTTTTTAAAGTACTATTTTTCATAATCCTGACTATAAGATGTAAATTTCTCCCATTAAAATGCTGATTAGGGCCAGCTCTGCTTAGCATACATAATGAGACCAAATGAAGGCCAAATGTTCAGTATGATATGACCATGGATGAAGCTGTACATTTCTCAAGTTTTACATAAGTTAGTTTTGAAATAAAACCATGGCAGAAAGTATCTTTAATGTCCTATTTGTATTTAAGTTTACATGAAAACATACACTAGTGGTTATTGATCACATTTTCCTGTTTTGACAGTCATGGATTCCTCTCTGTGTTTGTAACTACGTTAACAGCTAGGTTTTTCTTGAACTAAATAAAGATTGGTATTTCCTCATTGTTTTAAAATACTGTCTTAATAGGAAGGCTAGTGGTGACTTGAATGTGCAGATTTTGTGTACTCTGGCCAGTTTTGGCTGGTTTGAAGCAGCTTACTTCCTGTTCCTTAGTATGAAGCAATATATATTAAAGCTTCAGATGGAATTACTTAGCAAGGCAATAGCTGTGGCCTGGTATTATATATGCCCTAAGTTTAGTAGCATGCTAAATAAACCATCTTGTGAATTTATGATTGTGAAGCAATAGAAAGGTATTGTAGCAGGTTAGCAGCTTTGCATAGTTAGATTTTACGTCCTTTTAAAACAAACTCTAAGAATGAAGCAGTTTTATTTATGTCCAGCTGTAACAGAGCTCCTGACTTAGCCCTACCTTGGTGTATGCTTTTCCCGTATGCGCAGTGGGAGGTAGCGTTTCCTATTTACAGTTGGAAGTCCACTGTGCAGCTTTCATGATCTATCTTGACTTAATGGTAATTGCTTTCTGGCTATAATTTCATCATTATCAATCTAAATCAGAGTTTTAGTACCTACATTAAATCTTCAGGTGACGTTAGTTTAGGCAAGTGAAAGAAATGAAGTCATGAACAACAATCGTTAGGTTGGTAGCTACGATGGTAGCATGCCCCACTTGACAGCAGCCTTTGTTTTCTGTCTTGTTGAGATGAGACCTCGGCCCTTAGGGCGCAGTTTTAGGTAAAGGCAGGAAGCAAGGTGACGGAGAGGAGAGGTGACGGAGAGGAGAGGTAACGGAGAGGAGAGGAGAGGAGAGGAGAGGAGAGGAGAGGAGAGGAGAGGAGAGGTGACGGAGAGGAGAGGTGACAGAGAGGAGAGGACAGAGATTACTGAGAAGCACAGTAATTAATGTAGCGTTAAATGGCCACAGACCTGGCACGCAGGCCACACTTTTTTCCCCTGGCGTTTGAAGCCTAGCTCTAATACTAATTTGTGGAAAGTCTATATGCTGCTTTTCTTTTTAGATTTTCCTCAAGACCCATAGCTCCTACTGATCCTACTAATTCTAAGTATCCTGATGCACTTTGAAAATGCCCTGCCCTTGGACATAGAATTTCCTATTGTTTAGGCCAAGTCGTCTGAAATGCAAGTGATTTGGGTTTCAGTGTGTTAATGAAACCTATAGACACGTGCATATGCAACCACAATTAGAGAGAGGCAGTGAACTGGAGAGACAGCAAGCACTGGCTGGAGCTGCAATAGGAGGGTTTGGAGGAAAGACCAACTGGGAAGGGGAAAGTGATGCAATTGATTCATAATCTAAATAAAAGAAAAGAAAAGAAAAAAGAAAAAAAAATGTTCCCCACATACTGTCAGCAGGAATGCCCAGGACTCAGTTCTAGGACTAATGTCTTATAATAACCTCGCCGGAAGATGCAAGCCTGCCCCTCTGTTGTACAGCTAGCACGTGGCTGACCCCTGTCAGGTATGGCTGACCCCTGTCAGTCAGGTGTGGCTGCAGCACCAAGCAGAGGCACTCAGCCTAAGCAAAGACTGGAAAGGACCGTGAGGCCATATGAGGAGCATGGAGCTCGCCCAGCGTTTAGTGCTGTTCATTTGAGGCAGACTCAGCTCAGAGGAGGTCTGTGCCCAGGATCATTTTTCTTGTCAGCCTGGCATTCCTGCTTTAAGAACTACAGATACAGCTTTGGAGATGGAGTGGTTGGTGAAACCCTTGTTTCCCAAGCCTGAGGACCCAAACCTGGATTCTCACAGTGCAACAGTTCATTTCTCCTCAGGCAGTGGGGACAGGAGAATCCCTCAGGACTTGCTACTCAGTGATCTCCTTTAGGGAGATACCCTGTGCTGCTTCACTCGGCACCTACCTGGGCTCCCACATTCAAGGCAAACTCACTGTGAACCTCAAGGCCTCCCAGGCTCAGTGCTGGGTCATGAAGAAGATGCTTGACAGAAACTTCTGACACCACATATGCACACACACAAGTATGTGATGTTCACAAATATATACAGGACACACACACAAATATATACATCCATATACAGGACACACACAACTCTAGGCCGTGTAGGTAGGTCATTGTCCAAATGTTTGCTGCTCAGTGCCACTTGCCATGCTGAAGCTCGGAAGTTTCTTATTTTATATGTAGTAATAGGAAGCACTTAGAGCACAGAGGATAATGAAACACAGCAAGGGTTTTCTCTAAATACACGGTGGTAGTATTTAGGGTGGGGAGAAGTATCGTTCTCACAGGTCTTGGGTGGAAATGCAGATCTCTGTTCATAGCATTGGGAGACTCAAGTTAAATGAAAAAGCCCGGGACTTGTCAAAAACTGATTAAATACTGACTGCAGTTTGTGTCTTTCCTCTCTCCTCACATGTGGAAACTGATAGGGCCTGTTCTTCAGTTGACAATAGCAGAGAAGTTCACTGTAAGCTTGACAGGTAGCCAGGATTCTGTTATCTCTTGTATGTCGGTATTGCTGGTAGTTGTGGTACATGGAGAAGTTGTGTTGTAAATGACCTGAAATGACCCGGCTTTGGTTACGAAGGCGCTGGAGATTCTGATGCACATATTTCTTCCTGTCATAACTACCACCTGCTTTTCTTCCTCAAATTCTGGGGCCTTTCAGTGTATAGGGAACTGACTTTACATCTCAAGGGTCTTTCCCTACTTCGGGTCATTTCCCACTGGAGACGGTCATAATAATTTACCTCTTTATTTCTTCTATTCAGAGGGTCCTGTTTGGGAGCAGTGCTTAGAAAACAGCAGAGAACAAGAATCTTTGCAGTAAGAATGCCTTCTTTCATGGGCAAGAGGAAGAGGGGTCAGGGTTGTCCCCTATCCCTACCCCCCCTGCCAGTGGCTGCTAGAGCCTTCTCAGCCTTCCTCGGGGTTCTTCTAGGTAGGCAGAGAGGACTCTTATCAGCTCATTCTAACTTACAAGGCCTTGAACAAGTTGTAAGAGTGTATAGCACTAACTGAGTTAGGCGTTTGATATGAATGACCATATTTGAGCGTCTGGATACCAGATGAGATGCTGCAGGCTGTAATCCGCTGGCTTATGTACTCCGGAGCACCTGCAGTTTACTCCAGGGCGTATGATCAGGTCTGGCTCATCAGTGTGCAGATTGGGAGGCTGTCGGAAGTGTTTGCTTTGCCCTCTGTATCACTTTCTCCTATCACTGTCTGCAGAGTGTGCTGATACTCTGCAGGGTTTCCTGCCCAAGACTGTAGTAGGAAAAAGATGATCTGCTCATGAGCTGGGAGGAGCGTGAGGTTTGCTGGGTGGACTGAAGCCTGACTTGGAGGTGTGCTTCGTACCGGTCTCTGTATTCTCCGCATTACCTTTCTGTAAACCTGGGACCATGATACGCCCCCCTTTTGAGATCACTCTGCCTAAGCTTAACTTTTTCCACCTAACTGCTCTTCTTGTTTTCTCTTTCTCTCTTCCTTTATTCTTATGTAGGCCTGACCAAAGATGGCAGTAATGAAAATATTGATTCTCTTGAGGAAGTCCTTACTATTTTAGCGGAGGAGAGTTCAGATTGGTTTTATGGTTTCCTCTCATTTCTCTATGATATAATGACTCCTTTTGAAATGCTAGAAGAAGAGGAAGAAGAAAGCGAAACTGCAGATGGTGTTGATGGTACGTCACAGAATGAAGGGGTTCAGGGAAAGACCTGTGTCATTTTGGATTTGCATAATCAGTAACTTCAACTCAGGGACTGAAAAGCAGTGGGTTGGAAAACGGAGCTGCCTCCTCTTCCTTTGCTTACGCAGGGCTCAACGTGCAGTGGGGCAGTTGTGACTTCAGATAATGCCACCCATATGATCCTGATCATCCTGCCCAGCACAGCCACTTAGCTAGCCCCTCGCTTGGCTCCCTCCACACCCAGAAAGGAAGTGGTATTCCTCATTCCTATAGCTGTTCACAAAGTGCATTGGAAATGATGTTCTTGGTAGTATAATTGGTTTCTGTATCATTTTATCTCAACTTATGTATTCACTGAACTAAGTTGGAAATTGTGTTGTACTTAACCCTTGATGCTTGTCTTTCTCATACTTTTAATGATAGTTCTAATGGGAGTGATTCTAACAATATTTCTGGCATGACTAATCAGCGAATGCTCCTTTGTTGACCTTTAACTTGCCTGCTGTGTAGTGAAGCTGGTACTTTTTAATCTGTAATTTCTTTAGGTTAATTGACTAGTCATATAAGTTCCTACAAACTTGTTAAAGTTCTGTATTAATGGTGCTTTTGACATAATTTAAAAATCCTATGTTTTTGCCTTAGGGCAGTGAAGTTTCTGAATTCAGACACTAATAGGTTTGAATATGTCCATTTCTGAAATCAGAATTTGTTTTCAATTTTATTTTCAAATATAAATCTAGAGAAGGTAATTTGTAACTTTTTTTGGGGTCACCCTATTATAAAAGAGGGAGAGTGTGAATGTGCGTCTTGCAGAATGTTGTACATATTAAAACTATCTTTCCTGAATTAGGCTTTTCCATTTTTTACTAACTTATTACCTGTTGATTTGTGAGTTATGTATAATATAATGTGTAGAATTGTAAATTAAATTTATTGAACTGGTCCTTCATTTTTAGGAGAAAAAATTCTTTCCCAAACTATGAACACGGCAGTAGCTTTGTCTTAGCTTTTTGAAACTGAGTTCGCCTCAGTAATACAAAATCAGTTATTAAAAAAATCAGTTATTAGCTCTATATGCATCCATCTCTGAAAGGACGTGTTAGTGACTACCCTTGTGACTGAGCCGTGCGCCACCTGACAGGTTTACTGCTGCCCTTCCAATGACTCTCAAAGTGTCTAGCTCCCGTTGAGAGCCTCTAAAATTCTGCTCAGCTTTGGGTCTTCATGTGTTTTAAACCAGAGTACACTGGAGTTTCAGACAGTTTTATTTAAGTATCATTCCCAGATATTCTCTGTTTTTACATAGTTACCTTCATCAGCCATTTGCTCTGGGATGACGAAATGCCAGCTGAAGTAGAGTTCCTGAAATCAGAACACAGCAGTTCTCTCTCTAATGTCACTACTCTTGTACATGGTTCCATGTGCCACTCATGGGCCAGGGCTTCCCCAAGCTTCAATGGTTGTTAGGAGTTTTTCTCGTTCTTGTGTCCAGCGAGTGTTTTACTGTCAGTGAGGACTTGGTCAGAAGCTGCTTACACTCCAGGGTGCAAGCACTTCAGCTCAGGCCTTAGCAGCGTAGTGACTGAGGAGTCTTTAGTCATCTTCTCAGAGTCATTGTAGTTCTCCAGCTCAGGACTAAACTCATTTTGAATTTGAATGCTGTGAAATAATCAATGGTTGTTTGTTTTAAATTCACAACCTTAGGTCCTAAACACAATAAAAGTCACTTACCCAAATGGCTGAGAAACGGTTTTCAAAGCAGTTTTGTTTGTGTGCCATGACTACTAACTGTGGATGGTTTTAGTCAGGAATGAATAATTAAATTTCTGTGTTAAAAACGTTTGTAATTAATTTCTCATCAGGTTTTGTATCGTCATGATACTAATGCACATTATATGTACAGAAATTAATTATGCCCATCTTCCCAACTGTAAAGCAAGCGTGGTAACTTGCCAACAATTTTATACCACCTCCGATCAGTGCATCTAAAAAACCCTAAGTGATGATAAAATACAGGCAGCTGAAGAACCCCTGACTTCTCTGACTTCCTTCAACTTGTATCTGAGGCTTATTTGTGTGTGTATGAGAAAGAATAAAGTTATTGGCAAAAATGTGGTCTAAAGCAAATGTAACTTTTCTTAAGTGTTATTGATTACATATACTGAAGTTGTGAATTTATTTTGTAATTTTGTTTCATAGGTATTTTCTTACTTCATGTCTTACATTTATGGGCTGACTTTGAAAGGCCACTTTGTATGCTGTGTATATGAGTGTTCAATTAGTTACAGAGTTGTAAATCACTGTGTTAACTTTGCCTTTTCAGTTTTCATCATCTAAAAAACTGACCAGTGCTGTGCCGTCTATGTAGCATTGGCTCCCAAAGTGGCTGTCCTGCCTGCTCATGTACTGGGCCACTTTTCTGGTCTCAAGTTCAGTTAAATTGGGAAGGGGAGCTGGAGGTTGTGTGTGGTTCTTTGGCTACTTTCCGCTGTTCTTTCACTTGGAATGTTGAATGATGGTATGTAAGCTGGAGGGTTTTCCAGGAGCTGACCTTACTAACTCAGAAGCCTGGCCGTCAGTGTGCTGCCTGTGGATCCTGCAGAAGCCACACACGGGAGGGAGTGCTGGCTAGTCCTGCTTGCTCACCTCACACTTGAGTCTTTTTCTGTACAAGTTTCCTCTGCCTTCCGTAGCCCTGTCCAGACATTGTAAGAAAAGCCTTTTCTGTATTTGATCCTGGGCTGAGATGTATTTACCCTTAGTTATTCTAATTACAGTGGTTTTTGGGGGGTTTTGTTTGTTTGTTTTTAGCTCTCTTAATATTGGCAACTTTAAAGGACTGTGGAAGCAGAGAGTTCACTGCTCTGCTGCCTATCTTACTGCTGGGCAGTGTCTCACAGAGATTGGTACTAACAACCCTTTCTTAAGACTCTGGCTTAGCTCTGTAATGTGACACAAACTTTCTATGGTGTGGGCTGTGGGATTTTCATTAATCATGATGCATATTGGAACACTGAACAAGGAATTCAGTGACTCTATGTTCATATGTTAGTTGATAGGGCAGGCATGGCATAGTTTCCTTATATTTGCTGAGGTAAACCCGCCGTACCATTTGGACACTTTACACTTGGGTTTTGTGTAGTCCACATTGGGATTGGGTTTAGTGTTCCAGTGTAGGAAAGAGGAAGGTGAGGATCTTGGACTCAGTGCGCAGTCTCTTTAGGAAGCATGGGAGTGGCGAGGTGACCTCGGTGGGAAAGATAGGAATCTGTCCCCTGAAGGAGCTACTCGGATGCCGGATGCCATAAGAGAGCCCTTCTAAAGCCATGTGTTCTGCATGTGGCAAAACCATGGACCCAGCTTGGCTTAGTCATGCACACATTCTAGTCATAGCGGATATTACATTTTGGGATGGGTCTGTAGTAATGACCCTGTGGCCATTGCCAAAAGAGCATCCATTAGGCGTTCTCTCTAAGTGAAGAACATGACTACCTTTTCACATTTCTGTTAAAGAATTTGTAGCCATGACATGTGTACACAGTAATTACCACACACACTAGCAGAGCACAGTGACTGCTGCTGGCTTCCTTTTGTTGTTGTTGCGTTTTCTTTTACATTCACTTACTGTTTCCATCAAGACTGCCTTAAACGGGGACAGCCTCATCAGTACTTACATCCCAGTGGACTACAGGTGGCCAGAGGTTCCCTTCCCCACTGGATAGAACTTCTCTCAACAGTGCTTGGGGACTCTTTACAGTTGTAAATAGCAGAGTAGTATCTTTTATTGTTTAATGGGATTCCTTTTGTCCCTGGGGCACCAGTAAAGACAGAAAAGAAGGAAGTGAAGGTGTGTTTGTTGATGTGTCTGTCACTGTGAATCCACAGCAGCCAGAGGCAGCATAAAGGTAGTAACTTAACTCTGCTGATCAGTGGCTTTCATGACCACCTCTATTTCCTGTAGTGCTGTAAACACTAGCCAAGCTCTCCCGCCATCCACCATCTTTGCATTCTTCAGGAGAGGTGATTGTTTGATGCTTTGTTGTTGTTGGACCCTGGCTTGCTTGCTTTCCCTCACAGAATTTCTTCCGAGCCATTGCTTCTTGTCTTTCAGGCCTTTTATAGTATGCTGGTTCTAAACCCAGTCTCCCCCAGTCTCCCCAGCCTGTCTCCCATCCTTCCTCTCCCAGTACCTCGGCTCCCCCTCCCCTGCAGCCATTCCTGTTGCATGCTCTGCGCCTCAAATCCTGCGGCTTTGGATAGGCACTTCACCCGTGCTCTGTTCCCAGTCTGCTTCATCCTGAGGACTGCCTGCTGTATCTCTCTTCCTGCCACTCCTGAGCAAGCTGCGTCTCAGGATTCGCCTTTCTCAGTGCCATTGTCCCTTCTGCTGGGAAAACCAACGGAGGAAGCTCAGGCGACAAGAAACAACACTTCTTAGCAGCATGCAGGCTTCCCTCCTGCCCTGTTGTGACTTTTAGAACCCAATTTTCCTGGTCCTGCTCTTCCTCTGTTTTGGGGTGCTCGGGTGTTTATTTCTTATCTCCCAAGGGCTGGGATCTTTCCTGTCCATTCTCTCCCCTTAGAAACTAAGTAGGATAGTTGTCAGTTAATGGGCTGCCCTGATCTTCTCATTGAAAACATTCCTCCAAAGTCACTGTTGGTAGATTTTTAGATTTTTTTTAATTAATTATTTTTTTCCCCAGAGAAAAAAGTAGGTTAAGGGGATGCCTGTGACCTCTGGATGTTTGCTGCACTTGGATAATTTGTTTCACTTTGATGCCTTTCACCAAATCTAAAGTTTTAAGTGCAACATTCTTTCTTAATGTTTTACCACCCTGGCGGTAGTGCAGCTCGTTTGGGTTCTAGTGAGTTAGTGTGGGGAGTAGATTGATTTTTTTTTCCCCCTACCTTTCATTTTAGTGGGAGTCTAGGCTGCCATGGAAACAATATAGCAATGCAAGTGGACATCCAAGGTCCTAAAGTATAGATGCTATAGTCTCATTCCTTTTATACTTTAAAGGTTAGTGTTACAGAAGTAGGATTGGTATTTCATTCTGAATTAATTAAACTTGTTTGGCAGTGCTGACAGTATTTGTTGCACAGTGATACACTGTTTTTGCCTTAGAAAGTACTGGTTCTTCTGATGCTGTTGTTAGGTCTCCCACAGAGAGCCAGCAGCTAATCACTACTACCCTTTCCTTTTCCCTTTCCCCTCCCCCTTCTCTTGATGGCCTGGCATTCTCAGACTTTCCATCTCCAGAAAGATGATCATAAGACTTCAACTGACTAATAAATGACCATCTCAGATGCGCTATCTCGTTTGATGGACACAGTTGACTACAGTAGAGGTTAAAGATGGAGGATGTGAGCAAGAAAACTAACAGGAGCACATGAACACCTCATTCCAGAAATGGGGTTGTGACTGGAGTGTGGGGAAACAATGGCCATTGTAGTTTGTAGTATGGTAAACCTCAGGTTTGGGGCTCCTGTCTGATACTCCCCAAACTTAGCTGTTGGTTAACCATTTGTAAATTCTTATTCTCCCATGGTAAGAACTCAGTCTCCTACCTGATATAGCCAAGAATTGGATTGGCAGCTTAGAACACCACTTGAGAAAGCCTAACAGTATATGAATATATAAAATAACATTTATGAGAGTGGGAAATAGAAAAAGAAAGCCAATTGACTGAGATGTAAGTACAACCCTGTTGGAAAAGAGTATGTTGAAAGAAGATAGTGTTGATGTTTGTTATCTTACAGGGTTAAAAACTAAAACAACAAACAAAATCCCAAACCCTTTATCATGACTTTGATTTTCTAAGAGTGAAAGTACAAAGCAATTACAAAGTTTTTACAGTAACAAGCATGACTGATGTAATAATGCATTGTTTGCTTATGGAACTTTAAAACATTGAATTTGAAATGATAGAGAAAAGCCATGTGTGCTCAAAGATGAAGATTCTATGGGAATATGTGTGGTTAGCAGTGTGAAGCAGAAGGGAAACAAGGGTCCCAGTCCCCTGCAAATCGCCTGTGGCTTGAGAAGTCTACTGCCTGAGAGAAAGGCCATGGCAGTTGCAAAGCCGTGGAGGTCTAATGCAAATTACGCACAAACATCTTGAAAGTCTAATGTGAATTATGGTGCTGACTGGTTCTCAGGTTAGTTATAATGTGTTCCTCTTAAGACTATAGTTACTGAAGTCCTAAGGCTGTATTTCTGATTGATGTTTACTGGCCTTTAAATGGTAAGCCTAAGCACTTTAATTCGTTTCATAGAATTATCAGTTTAAATTATTTATAGGTACTGAATTTTAATTTCCTCAACATGTCTTCGTAACCTCTTTTTATCTTGTAAATACCAACAGAAGGACCTGGTGGGTTAGCCAAGAGGAAAACTAAGGCTAAAGGTATTATTTTCTGTGTTGTCAAGCAGCCTCTAGTGAGTGAAGTTCATGCTTGATGGCGCATGTTGTTTCTGATGGAGATGCAGCCACAGTTAACAGTACTGCTTTTTGATTTGGGCGCTCTGTGTTATGAAAAGCTTTTAAAAGACTAAATTATAGACTTTTGCTTCTTCTAGCTAGTCTGTAATTTTAATTAATTTCCCTTCCTTGTTACCAGACCTTTCTAACAGCCTGTACATTAAGAGTTTATCAACATAGCTGTCTATGTTTATTGGACTGTGCTTGTTAAATTACATATGCACATTTTCTCATGCTTCCTAAAACCTTTTATGGTCTGATTTTTACAACGGTGAGTCCATCAGCGATTGACTTTATTTCTCCCAAGGCTGTGGGGACGCTTTCCTAAAGCAGAATAAGAGCCAGTGTGCTCTTACACTGAAGGTTAGCTTTATAACCTAGAGCTCTGAATTGTTGATATAGGGTCTGCTGAGTTTGATATTCTAATGCATTACAATTGCTGTACCTGTGTGATAGTATATGTACACTAACATTGTATTATTACAGCCTGTATATCTTTACATGTAAGCACTGGTGCTCTTCAGGGGGATGCATGGAAGACATGCATGCCTTTCTTTCAAAATCTTAGGACAGTTTTGTGTGTGTAAGTACTTGGCGTATTGGTAATTTCTTGTGTGTTAAAATCATTAATATACAAGGCTTTTACTCTGGGATATGCGGGAGTTTTAGTTTTCATTTTCAGTTGTAGGTTGCGAAAACTTAAATTTCTAACTAGTATCTCACCAAAATAATTCCCAAGAAGAAAATCATTTTTTAATCATTTTATTTTTATATAAGCAGTTTTGAACTAAATTGCCAGTAAATTATAATCCTGCCTCATGTTCTGTTGATACAATTTAAGCATTAAGGATATAATTTTAAAAATACAGAACAGAATAAGGCCTGACAGCAGTGAGCAAGTGTCTTACAGTTTGCTTTGCCATTTTCTGTTGCTCTGTGGGCAGCCCTGAGGGGGATGCAGCCTTGCAGATGGTCCTGTCTGAGTTTGAATCAGTATTTTTAGAAGTTTAATGAGTTTTTTGCTAATCGACTTTCAGTAGACCACGTAGAAAGGTACTGTCTTTTGTGAGTACCACATGTCCAGAGTTCACCCTGAAGGTCCTAGTGTTACGTGGATCTTAGACACACTTTGTTAGGGCAGACATCTTTCACATTTTGTTAGATCTTTCGTTTTGTTTGTGGCTGTTTAATCGCTGTCTTATGCAGTGAGAATCTTTTATAATGTCCTGGTGAGAGCAGAAAGTGAAAAGTGAAACTTTTGCTAACTGCCCAGTTAAACTTTATAGAATGTAATGTGAAAACAGTGTTTTATCTGAGATTGGAAGTACCTGGACTTCCCACTTAACTGCTTTCTCGCATCCTAAGAGATGTGGAGGATGTGAGCATTGGCTTGTGTGGCCTTCCAAAAATTACCAGGGAAATGTACTTAAAGAAAAGAGTACTGATTTTATGAAGTTGACATAAGCATAAAAAAATTCATAAAATTGCTATTAAAATGTTACAGAAAACAAAATTAAAAATTTTTATATGGATTTTTTGTGTGTGTGTGTGTGTTGTGAAGAATTAAGTGGTATTTAACTTACCTGTATACCTTTGTTCTGAAGTCCTATAAACATAACGGTTAAGGGCATGACAGAATGTTGAAGCTGAAAGTTTTAAGTTATTGTTTAAAAACAAGTTAAAGTTTGTTTTCATAGTGCCTGTGTTCCTTTACTTATGACATTATAGTTAGGAGTTAACTCTTCACTGCCCTAACGGATGGGCTTACCTTGTTAATGTTGAATGCCAGCCTGTGTTAACACAAGTCAAGCCATATTTTAAGCTGGAAAATAGGATGAAATAGTCTTAGAATTTATTTCATAGCTAATACTTTATAGAGGTTTGTATCTCTTTTTACTCAACGTTTGAACTAGTAGGCTAATGCCTGAAGGAGGGAGTTCCATGCCCGGGTGGGTGGGAACAGGGCAGTGCATCTAACAAGGGCATCTAACATGCCGTGCCATGATTTAAGAGATGTGGTCAGTAAACATTTTTTCCTTTGATTGGAAAACCTGAAAGCTAAAGAACCCATCAAAGAAGAGCTGAAGAAGGAGAGAGGGAAAGCTGTGCCTAGCAAGAATGAAGAGCGAAGGCAGGGGAAGAAGGAGCAGGAGGATAGAGGGAAGGGGAGGAAGAAGCCTGACTCAGACACATCCCAGAAAGCATCCGCTGCAGGGAAGAGAGACAGAGACAAGGAGAAAGCCAGCTCTGACAAGAGTTCCAAGTCTAAGGAAAGCTGGAAGAAGGCCGTAGAGACAAAGGCTGTTTCTAGTAAAGTGGCTGCCAGAGACAAAGACAGGCGAGGAAGAAGCTCCTCTGGGCATGCTCACGTCGCCAAGGAAAATGGCCAGAAGAGAAAGAACTGAAGGCCTGTCAGAAATGACTCACCTTCCTCACTCCAGTTCGCTGCTAAAGGGCAGAGGAAATCTGGGATTGCTCCGACTGGGAAAATGATCCATATTAGCCACTGGATGTGTTTATTGGTGCTCAATAAGTAAATTCTGTGAATCAAGTATACTTTGTCATCTTCTCAGTTTCAAAAAAAAAAAATGAAAGTTTGTGTTATACAATGTAATGACCTGTTTTTATTGCTATGTGCGTAGTGTGAATTGTAATGGTTTTAATCCTTTATTAAATCCTGTATTGAGGTAAGTAAGAAAGAGTCTGGAGAGCATGAGAAGTATTAATGTGCAGCGAGGGACTCAGCCAGGCAGGGTCTTCCCTGCCTCCTCCCTTCCTGCTCCCAGCTTGCCCATGGCAGCCCCAGGCTACTGTCTGTCACCTCCCTCCTCATTTGTTAGGCCTTTGCCCTTTAGGCTCCATCTGTCCAGGTTGAGCTCGTGCCTCACACCTTATCTCCTACCTTCCTGTCCCCTTAGCGGCCTTAGTTGCCCTTCCTCTTCTTACCCAGCTTCCTGTTTTCACACCTTCCTTTCATTACATAAACAATAAGGATAAACCGAGAGCCTGTTCAGCCCACTCCGGACACATCTTTCTGAATTCTATGTATTGTCAAGAATTAAAGAGTTTTATCTAGGAGAACATTTCCAAATGCTTTTATTTATGTTAGCTGTATGGACTGTGAATCATCCAAAGACGTTGGCTTCACTGCGGTACTTGTGTGGTTCACTGTTTTTCAGTGGTGGTTAGCTGGCTTCCATTCTTATGTTTCAGTTGGTGTGGTTAGCTGGCTTATATTCTTATGTTTCAGGTGTGGTTAGCTGGCATATATTCTTATGTTTGTATCATGATTATTTATCATTTCCAGACGACCGCAAATTTGAGATCAAACTTCTTAGCCCATCACAAACAATTAATAAAAGAAATATCATTGAGGGAGACATTTCTACAAATGTGTGCTGGTCTGTGCATGATGCTCTAACTTATCTTTAGGTTACATGTTAATTAAAAAGTCTGACCAGGGTACGGTGGGTGCCTCGGGCCTGTAATCCCAGCACTGAGAGATGGAGGTAGGAGGACCACGAGTTTGAGCTCCTCCTTGGCTACAGATCTCCTTGGCTATAGCCTGTCTGGGCTATGTCAAGATCCTGTCTTGGGCGCCAGCGCGCGCACACACACACACACACACACACACACACACACACACACTCTTTCTCTCTCTCTCACACTCTCTTTCTCTCTCTCTTTCACAAACACACACACACTCTCTCTCTCTCTCTCTTTCACACACACACACACACACACACACACACACACACACACACACACACACACCAATAGTAAAAGTAACTTGATAATAGAATAAAACATTTTATCAAGAAGACTTTAAATTTTAAAAATAACTTTTTAGCTTTTCTATGAAGAGATTTGAAATAGAAATTTTTTTGGCCTAGTTAAAAGGCACTAAAACCAGATATAAGTAAACTTAAATGTAGAACAAACATCTCTCTCTCTCTCTCTTTCTTTCTTTCTTTCTTTCTTTCTTTCTTTCTTTCTTTCTTTCTTCCCTCCCTCCCTCCCTCCCTCCCTCCCTCCCTCCCTCTCTCTCTTTCTTTCTTTCTTTCTTTTCTCTTAAAAGCCAGCAGCTTTTTCTGCTTATAAACAACTAAATCCCAGCTCACTTAAAGGAATCACCAAAGGAGGCTTTTTGTACATATACCAAGATCTCTATTATATTCCTGGCCCAAAGAAATTACACTATGTCATGACTTGATTCTCTGTTGGTTAGTGAGGATATTTTGTTTTGTAATTTTTTTCATGAAATACCAGACCACATACACTAAAACCAGGGGTCTGTGACTGTAGCTTCAGACTGATGGCTTCCGCATTTCAGGTCTGTGATGAGAAGTTCCTCCTAGTTCAATTTCCAAAATCCTGGTCATGCTAATTTGGTCTGTTTTATTCCTTGCAAGATACAACCATGTGGTACGAAAGGAGACTTCGGCAGGCCTCAGAGACATTGCCTTATTTTTCTGGAGGGTTCTGGTGGAGCAAACTCCCTAGGAGAATCTGTTGAACATTCTTTTTAGATTATTGGTTTTTGAAACAGGGATTTGGGGGTGGAGCATGAATGAGTGCCAAAGTGTTTTGGCATTTTCCATTCATAAATGGACGTCTGGGACATCAGAGACCTTCAAGGATAACTGAAAAACAGCAAACCTGCAGGACAGTTTCAGTGTCTTCAAAATGTATTCTGATTTTACTGCGAGATACAGGATTTAATTAAAAAACATTACTTGCAAGAAATTTAATGATGTTTCTCCTACAGGCAATCCCCCCCCCCCCACCTCCCCGCCATAGAAGGACACAACTTTAGTGGAGGCATTTTTATTACGTTTACCTTGGTTTGAAGTTCAGTGGCCAGGGAGTTTAAAGTCTAGAAGTGCTCAGTTCTAGGCAATGAGAGGGCCTTAGGATCAGCACCAGCATAAGAAGGTGAGCATCGCTTGGACTTTGGGAAGATGCTGTAAGCTTCTTTGGATCTAGAGGTACTTTTTCCTCTGAACAGCAGCACTCAGGAATTGAAAGAGAACTCGGGGTCCACAGGCAGTCACAGAAGTGGCTCATAGCACCCAGCAGAAATACTGACCTGTTACTAGGCACTTCACATTTTGGGGAATGTCTGTGAGTGGGGACTGGATTTATTCTCCCTTTCTCTCCTTTCCCCAGCCAGTCTCTCCTTTCTCTCTATGCTACAGATGGTTATACTCGGTCTTTTGGCATTGTCTCACGATCCAGTATCTTAGCATCCAGATTTCAGTTAAAGAGCACAGGTGAGCCGAAAGAGGGAGATAAACCTGCGTGGTGACTGAGGTTGCCCATGCTGTGCCATTCCCAGACATACTCAGGATCATTCATGTGGTAGTTCTAATTCATTGTAACTGCTAGCTGAGGATAATTCTCAGCTAAACACAATCTGTGATTCTTTGTAGCTAGCAAACAAGACTTCCAGGATACATTTGAAAAGGAACAGTAAATTTGCAAGTTTTTGTCACATCTGTAACATTTTTATTTTCTGAGGTAATGCTGTAAAATTTGTAAATAATGACATTGCATTAAATTTATTTAGACCTTGGAGATCCATTACATTTAAGGAGCAGATATCCTTAAAGATTGCTTTCTCAAAATGTTTTCTAGCCTGTCAGCGTTTCTAAGAATCTCTCTTTTCTCATCGTCTGACCTTCAGATGACACTGCCTCAAAGCACTGTATTATCAGCATCTGCTCTCTCCCGTTGGCATTTCCCTGCCTGATCATGTTCCTTGTGAATTTCAGTATGTTTAATGTCACCTCATGTATGGTCAGTGTCTGGAGTCTGACTTCATGCTTGGTATACATGGTCTCATGAGACACACATTAGTAGGTGTAGCTGCTTGTACCACTCTGCAGAGCTGAGTGAATTCTCGAAGTTCACAGGGAACATGCTATGGGCGAACCGCTTTGCTCCCCAGGTGTTCAGCCTCTGTAGCTCCTGTGGGGGATAAGGATCCCCCTTAGGTGTTTCCATTGACGGAATGAAAGGGAATAAACAATAATGATTTATTATCTTATGCTATCTGTAATCCTTTTTCCATATGCTGGGTGTGTTGCCTCTCCTCATCTGCTAATGCCATTTGGAAATGTTCTCAAAATTGATGCCGTGAGTTATTGCAACACAACATATCCATGTTGGCACTTGTAGTTTTTCTCATTTGTTGATAGGTTGTGACACCTGTGTCAGAGTGGCTTCGAGAGCCCATGTAGGCTACACATGTGTGAGCCGTCAACATTCTTGGCTCCTCAGGTTCCTTTACTCCTGAAGAACACTGATGGTAATGGACCCGTGGAATCCCATCGAGGGGCTAAAGAGAGAGGCATGGGAGCCGAGCAATGGTTCATTCTTACTCCTGGGGACATGGTGTGAGCCAAGCGCCTAAGTTCTCAGTCCTTTGTACCGTGCATGCACATGTCTTCATGAAGGGTTCAGCTGAAATCCTATGTTTTCCTGAGCTAAGGGCTAGAGAAAACACTAGCGAATACCACACCTGTGAGGCCTAAGAATGTTCTGGTCTCTGCATCTGTGACTAACACAGAAACAGGATTTGAAAGAGTTGACCTTCAGGGAGCTGCATGTAAGAAAGAAAATCTAAGTTTTATACTCAGAACATTCCACCAAGCAGCTACATGCTTTGTAGGGGCTGTCAATGAAAACATACTCAGTCACAAGAGCCTGCTTCAGCATGACAGTTACTGCGTTACCATGAAATAGTGTTCTTCAGCAAGTTTGGGTATTTGCCATTACGTAGGGCTAGTCTCCTGGATTCTCTTGGTTACGTGGGGAAGTCCATTTCAGTTAGATTACATAGATAGCTCTGATATTTCATACCATTGTGAGGGCCAGGAGAATGAGGTTAGGTGGTTATTCTAGATCTCAGTACTAAACCTTGAGCCTCTTTGCTCATCTCTGGGCCCTTCCTCAATGTTGTCTTGCTTCTCAGACAGTCATGCACTCCTGGTCAGGTGAAACTATATGCATGGGTCTAGGATTGCTGCAGTCGATGAGACATGAGCTGTGAACAGTGTCCACTGTCACAGTGTGGGTGAAGGAACACTGCTTCCCTAGAAGAAGTTCCTCTCCCTCAGGGAGACAGGTAAGGAGCAGCCAGGCAGGGATGCCACATGGTCCACTGCGCTCCAGGCTGGCAGGCTCTGTGTTGGTTTCCAATTCTTTTCTCCTCCTCTCCTTTTATCTGCCCCAGTATAGAGAGTTGAACATGACTGGTCAGAATGGATATTTTACTGTAAGAAGCCATGGGACAGAGATCCCATCCTGACCCTTGACCTGCAGGAATTCTAGACAATGAGAGAACATGGTGGAATGACAATGTAATAATAAGTACAGCCAGGCTTGCTTTATTGTGAGTTTTCAGTTTCTTCCTGGTGTATCTGAAGAGAACATTTCTATCATTAGGAAGCTGAAGGGTAAGTATTATTTGGCAGTTATAGTTTCACACAAACTTTTTTTTTTCAGGGTATTGGGGATTGAATGCAGACCCTACCGATGCTTAAACAAAGGCTATTCCTTAATTCCTTTTGTTCTTATTTTGAGACAGACTCTCACTAAGTTGTCCTGCTGGCTGTCACCTGTACCTCAGGCTGGCCTTGATCTTGCATCTTCCTGATCTAACTTTAACCTTCTGAGATTATAGCCATGCACCACTACACAAGGTTTCATGAAAAATTGGAGAAAAAAAAAATCCTCTGTAGTAAACTGCATTCCCATATCCTGCTTGCCCA
Source organism: Mus musculus (assembly GCF_000001635.26). Classification (NCBI taxonomy): domain Eukaryota; kingdom Metazoa; phylum Chordata; class Mammalia; order Rodentia; family Muridae; genus Mus; species Mus musculus. The sequence goes on along the minus strand of NC_000070.6, from coordinate 9,616,509 downwards.
AGGATATAACCACAAAAACCAGATTTTTGTTTTTTATTTGGCTTGGTTTTCTTTTCACAGACATCAATTTCTGCAAGAGGTTTTACATTTGTAGGGTCTATTTAAAGCTTTTGCAATTTGTGATAGTGGTGTTTTCTAAATGCTGCAGCAGTATTTCTCACTTGCTGACTCACTCTCACTTGCCCCTTCCCCCCACGCCCCTGGGGAATCTGCAGTGTGTCACTGACTTGATGGGGACTGAGAGATGGGCTGTCAGGTAGACAGTCCCTCCAGTGAAATGCTGTGTGGTAACAAAGGACTGAGGTAGAAAGACAAAGTACAGGCCATGCTCCTGTGGCAGTTCCCTCTGCCGAGAATACCCTCGTGTGGGACCCAGCCCCCTGGCACATTGGCACCTATGGTGTGGCATGTAACTTATCTGGGAGGCTGGGCTCGGTGCCACAGCCGCAGTGCCCAGCTCCTGTTCACCCTTGCTCTCAGTCTGTGATTTGCACAGTACCTGGCCAGTAACCAACAGTCTATAGCCAGTGTTTGCTTGCTGAGTGGGGAATATACACAGTAGATAAGCTGAAAGGTTCTGGGTCTTTTAAGACCTTTGGAAGAGAAACGTTAGCTTTCTAAAAGACAAGCAAAGAAAAACTTGAGTAACTGCAATTTTTAACTGTGCCTATTGCTGTGTGCAAGGGGTGCAGCAGATTTGATTTTTGAATAAATGAAAAATAAATTGGGGCAAAAACCCCACAATTTTACTGGGTCTAAATGATCTGTCTTTACTGAAGGGATGCAGGTTTTTCCCCTTTTGTTCTTGGTGGAAATCAAAGGTGTATTGAGTGCCAGTTACAGATGCACCCTGCTTACTTAGGCCACAGAGCTCATCCATCCTGGGCACTCAGAACTCCCTTAGTCCTGTTCCCATGATGGTAAGGAGAGGACACTGTCCAGTCCTCGTGGAGTCTCCTTTCTGGTCCTGAATTCAGGCTGTTAGAGAGGAGCCTTATTGTCAGAGTCTGTACAGTGGCATGCATTTCCTCTTTCTGAATTTTTGTCTTTCCTGGATCCAGTAAAGGTCCCTTGAATGAAGAGCACACCTATTTTTATCAAGGGGGCAGTATTTGGTCCTGGTGATCTCAGACTCTTGCTTAGTTCTGAGATTATTGGTGTACTAATAAGATATGTACTTACCGACTGTACAGGGCAGGAACGAGAAGAAACTTCAGCATGATCGATCAGCATCTATGTCATTTTGGTGTATTGAGCTCTCGGAATATCTGTCAGGTTTCATGTGCTTGTTAGCCCTTTTCTCAGGATGTATTAATTTGTATTGTTAGGCCATATGCATGTGGAACAGCTGCTTGTCTTGGCATCCATTCTGCAAAAGTGACAATAGCTGGAGGAATCTGGAGGGGGTAAGATCAACTTTCACCTGGTCTCTACACCATAGTATTAGTACACTGAAGGCTAAATAATTTTTAAAGAAGTCTTAAGTTTTACATTTATGTAGCATTTCTATTGTGTTGGGTATGGTTAGCACCTAGAGATGACAGGAAGTGTGCAGGGGACATGCATAGGAGATTATAGACAGTGTCCAGTTTCTAAAAGGGACTTGAACATCTTTGGCTTTTTTATCTTGGAGGCCCTCGATCTAATCCTCTGTGAAAACTGAAGAACAGTGTAATTCTTAGGAAAGGCGATTCATTCTTTCTGGACGGGAGAGACCTAGTATCCTAGGGCATTTCTGTGTTTAAACCCTGTCTGCCTTTCCTGCCCCATTGACTCAGGCTTCTAAGTTTGCTATTCCGTTGCCTGCGGATTGTAGTGCGGCTCAGGGCCCTGCCCTTCTGCCCTTTAGAAGTCTATTGAGATCCAGTTGCTAAGCCCTTTTGTTTAGGTTGTCCTCTTGACGCAGCTTCTCCGTAACATCTGTGCCACCTAGTGAGTAAGCTGTGTGGCTTCTGCTCCTGGGCTTTATTTAGCTTGCTCCTTCTGGAAGGCTTGTACCGCACATGCTCAGCCACCATGGAAGAGTTCCTTACATTAGCAGCTGATGGATACTTGTTTGATGAACTGCTTGATGTAAATGAATATGTAAATAAATAACACATTTATGAAGTGTGAAGCTGTTATGTTTATGGAGGTAGATTATACCATTTTGTTCTCATTCTGGTGGGTATGGCTGGATAGCCTTGAATCCTGTAAAGCTTATCATTCATGGGCCCAAGAGAATTGTGCTCAGTGTCAAGGATACTGTGAATGGCTTAAATCCTGGCTTCATTTATATTTGGTAGTTTCTTGCATTTTTAATTAAAATGAAAGAAACAGATATTTATAAATGTAAATTTTAAAAAGCCTTCTAACTTCTGTAATGAATCTACAGAACAAAAACCAAGATGTTGTAAGAAAAAGTTTTACATTTGATCCCACTATTGTCATTGCCTGATGACATTTGAACCTCAGCAGTGTCAGTAAGCAGCTGCAGTGGAGTGCAACATGGCAGGAAGAGTCCCTCAGAAGTCTGGGGCAGCCAGGCAGTGGCCCCTTTGCTTCTGAATAGCTCATCTGGAAGAGGCTTGCCTTTGCCTCTGGGAGCTGAGTCGTTGTCTGAGGCTGTAGGGGCTGAGAGCAAGCCAGCTTGCAACTGCTCTACCAATTAAGTTAGATGGTAGAAAGAGAGACAAAGACAGAGAGACAGAGACAGACAGAGAGAGAGACAGACAGACAGAGACACACACACACACACACACACACACACACACACACACACACACACAGAGAGAGAGACAGAGAGAGAGACAGAGAGAGAGAGAAAAAAAAAAACTCAAGCTAGTGTGAATCTGGATATAGCCTGGACGTAGCGCTGAGCAGCTGTCTGTAAGTGTGTCATTTGACTGATAGTTTGGGTGGAAATGAAGCTGTGCAGTATTGTCTTTTGTGATATTTTCCATGTTTTTTATTCTTTGGATTATAATGATAAATGATTCCCAGTTGTGTTACAGAAAGCTGCCTCTTTGTGTATTGTGTCTGAAAACTTAAACTGGTACCCTTTGATTTCATTGTATGCATCCACAGGGACTAGACCACAAATGGATTACATTTTATAATGTAACTTTAAATATTCATTTCAAGTTCCAGCCCTAACCCTTTGTCATGTGTACTTCTCAATAAATGAATCAAGCTTTAACACAAACAAACAACAAAAAACCTCTTTCCTCTTAGTCTGAATTGGTCACATGTGTTATTTATGTCGGTTTTGTATAACAGGAGTTACTACTGTACAGGGATGGCCAGGGCTTCTCCGAGGGTTATTAAAGCTATTTCAGTGTGGCTTCCTTTGTTAAAAGTTTGTAGGGGCCCAGTAAAGGAGATGCATAAATATGGTTTTCACTGCTTTGAAATTTATAATAAAATTTATTTGTGCAAATGTCCCCTCTGGATATAGCACTGAATAGCTGTTTGAAAGTATGTCATTTGACTGATGGTTTGGGTGGAAATGAAGCTGGTTAGCATTTTCTTTTCATACATTTTTCCATTCTTTTTATCCTTTGGATTGTAAAGGTAAATGACTCCCAGTTGAGTTACAGAAAGCTAGCTCTTTGTGTATTGTGTCTGAAGACTTAGACTGGTACCTTTTAAATACATCATTTCTTCCTTTTTCAAATGAAATGGACTTTTCTAGGTTTGGTAAGAATGGAGTTTCTGGCACTTGCATCTGCCATTGGATGGGACTATTGTTGAAAACACTTTAAATGCAGACCAGTTTGAAAGCCAGTTGAGTGTATGTTAGTGAAGGGTGATGTTGTAGCCTTCCATTCACACTGAGACACTTCTGAGAATATAGTTACTGTTGCTTGACATCAGGCACATACTGATACCACCTGGGGAAAACTAGACACATTATAGAGAAATCGTGGATACAGTCAAATCTCTTGAAAACAGTAGCAGCAGGATTGTTGCATTCTTCTTAGGAATCCCTTGTAAACTGTAAGAGCAAGATTGTTGCAGTCCTTGTTTCTCCACTGACATCCCTGTGCCAACCAGGCATATCTAAGGCTCTTTGACCCTGCAGTGAGCCTCTTTGTAGTGGACTGGCAGAGTGGGCCCCACTGCATGCCCTCGCCCTGAAGTAGGCATTTCTGTAGCAATTGCTTTGGCCAACTGTCGACTGACATACTGAATGCAGAGACAAAGCACATGAGTCCATGGAATCCTAAGCCTCTCCTGATTGACTGAGCACAACTCACCTACTGCCAGTCAAGAGGTAAAAGGGCGGGCTACATCAGTGAGAAAGAGCTTTGTCGTTTTCATGCTGTATTTCAAGTAGATGTGAGGCACTGTAAGGATTTCCAACCCTACTCACACTCTGAGCAAGTGAACTAGTTTGAAATCTCTTTTATAGTTAGATTACACTGATGTGTAGAACAAAGCGGTGTGTGGTGGTGGTGTGTACAGGGAGTGTTGAAATTGAGGAAATAGAAGATTGCCAAGCCAGCCTGTTGCTTTTGCAGTCTCTGTAAGAGTACAGAAGTAACCTCTGGCAGAAACAAGAATAAGAGACCAGACAAAGAATAAAGTAAAATGCTTGAGTTGACATAAGGGGAGTGTGGGCATTAACTGTACAGTGGTACCTACAGTCTACAGAATGTGAGAGCTGGCTTGACCTTTTCTCCAAGGGCCACTGTGCCCATCTTCCCAGATGCCACCCTCGTCCAGCTCTCAGTGAGGGCAAAGAAGCTCAGACTCAGCAAACAGAATTGGACTCTTAGTCCTGCCTTGGTTTCCTGAACAGCTGTATTAAGGATTTATCTAATGTTCCCTTCCACATGCAACACATCACAGCACTACCTTAGTGTTTATGTGGCTCATGTTAACTTGCTTCCTGCCTTATTTTTTATTACCGTTTGTTTTGTTTTGTTTTTGAGGCGGGCTTCTCTGTGTAGCCCTTCCTGTCCAGGGATTGCTCTGTAGCCCAGGCTAGCCTTAAACTCATAGAAATCCACCTGCCTCTGCCTCCCTCGTGCTGGGATTTCAGGTATGCCCCTCCCCCAGCTCAGCTTTCCTTACTTTTAAACAGATTTTTTTGGATACCTTTTAGCTCTAGAAAAATAATATGGTTGCTTACAGGTGGTACTTTGTGAAACTTGTACTGCGTTACATATGATTTATTGAAAACTCTGGTATTCCCTAATCAAACATTACACATGAAAAGTGAACTCAGGTCTGGAGTGTGCACAGCCCAGCTTATGAGTGTCATATGGTCCCTTCTGCTGGGCACTGAGCTCTGGCTTACAAGGTCCTTAAACAAGACAGGAGTCTGGACTCCCACGCATCTTCTTTTGGCAAGGCTAGACATGGTTAGTCTATGTTGTGAATATTTATCAATCCCTTTTAAAAAGTTTTAAGTACACGGAAGACCCTCATGAGATGAAAGACCCTTTCCTCGGTCTTAAACACAGTACTGGGAAGCCCGAGCGTCCTGTCCCACCAATCACATGTTTGAAAGTTACTTTTTCTGATTTAAAGTATAAAGGTGATTTTTAAAGAAGTCTTAGTTAACACTGTGAATAAAAAATGCAGGCCTTAAAGAAAGATCTCCTTCTGAGAGGACATTTCCACCGGAGGAGGAGGCAGAGACTCACGCTGAGCTGGAGGAGCAGGCCCCTGAGGGGGCAGGTAAGTGTCACTGAACACTCTGCAGGGCTGCTTGGTCTGCAGGTATCTTTTCAGTTACCACTCATGTCTCACCCCATTGTTCACATCATTTATAAAACGAGCTGCCGTTTGTTCTCTTCTGGGATTATAATAAATACTCTTGTAGTGAAGATGTGTCTAGGGTTATTTTAATAAAAATTCCAAGGCACAGGTTATTGTTGTCCGTTGCCCATGACCATGCAGTTGGGAACGACAGAAGCCAAATGCGTCCTGACTTTAACTCCAGCACTCTTGCCTTATTATATCCAAAGTAGGAACAGGCGCAGACTGTACACAGCCTGTTTGCTGTCTGCCCCATGCACGATTCCACCAGGAATGAAGAGCTAAGCATCCCCTGTCCTCTTCCCATCTGTGCCCAAAGCAATAGCCTCTGTTGACGTCCTTGTTTTAGGTAAGCACTTCCTGCCAGAAGACACCAGAGACAGAAAGAAATGCTTCCGTAGATCAGTTCATATTCTTTCCACAAAGGGACTTTGACTCATAGATTGGGTATGCTGACGTATTTTAACAAATTGGCACATAAAAATATAATCTATCACCATTATTTTCTGATTGTGGCATAGTAATTTATAGAATATTAGCTTCTGTACTTTGTCGCAATAATTAAGAAAATTGGTTTCACTGCGCCACCTATTGGAAGTGCTGGATATGACACTTTATTGGAAACAATACATGGCCCCAAGTTGTGCTGGTGAATACTATTTGATTTTCTTTGCTTCATTCCTTTAAGGAATAGTATATTAGTCTGAGTTTTATTATGTGTTTATTTCTGAATTTCAGGAGAACTTACTGTATCCCTCCTATGACTGTGGAATTAGTGTAAGCCTCCAGAATCCACAATACTTTTTAAAAAGTTTTTTTTAAATATTTGAATTTAACACATAATATTTTACTTTTTAGCAAATAAATTTGTAGTTAAAAAATCAGTTCTTGAGCAAGTATTGGGTCTTAGATGTGCCACATGCCATATTCTTCCCTTTGGTTATTAGAATCATTCATATTCTTTGCAAATGATCGCTTACTCCAGTGAACTGTTAGCCTCCATTCTTTTTAACCTCTTGGCAATGTCCCTTCCAGGTTACATTCTGCTCTCTCAGCTGTTCTCTTGTTGACACGTCAGTTCTTCTTTTCCTTCTCTGCCTTCCTTCGTTTGTTTGACTATCACAGCTACTTATTATCTCTCATAAAATGCAGTAAAATGAAGCCCTCGGTGCCCTCCTAACACCACCTCCCCCGACTTCGCCTCTTCACTGTCGTGACCACACTTGACAGAACGCACTGTGCAGCGTTGCCTTTTTTTACTTTATTTTCTGTTCATTCTTTAACATGTTGTAGCCCAGCTTCTGGCTCTGTCCCATCTTCGAGGGAGAAAAAAGTCATGGATAGAGTCAGAAATGAAGTGGCAGGGAGTGCTTACCTAGTTCAAAACAGGCACTGGTAACAGATGAGTCTGGAAAAGTGTGGAGGACCTCATTTGTAGTTCTCAATCCATGGTGGCATCAGAGTCAGTAAGGAGCCAAGTGTAGGAGCAGAGCATCCCCACGACTTGGCTAGAGACCTTCATGTATCTCATAGGAGCAGAGCATCCCCATGCTTTGGCTAGAGACCTTCCTGTATCCCATAGGAGCAGAGCATCCCCAGGCCTTAGCTAGAAACCTTCCAATGATGCCCTGGATGCTTTCTCAGCATTAGTGAAATGGCCCGGTGAGGAGGCTGGCACAAACACTGGGAGACTGAAGGAAGAGCAGAGATTACGGACCTGTATATAATTACATCAGGGCATCAACATGAATGACTAGCGAAGCAGATATAGAAAATCTTTATGCTTTCGGAAGGTTTTAGTAAGTGACTAGCATAGAGTGTTAAACCCTCCCCCTGTCTCAACTTTGAATTTGTTCGGTCTGTCACGGGAGAGCTGTGCTTTGTAGCTACCACCATTGGCATTATCCTGTACGAGCCACTGGTGCTGCCAGGATTAAGTCCAGCACTGTCACCCACCAGCCTGCAAGTGTTGTTGTAGAAACAGCTTGCTGTGTAATGTTGGGGTGTATCTTATAATCAGGTAAGTGCTACGGTGCTGTGGCAATGTCATCATTAGTGGCCACTTTATAAGTCATTATTGTGTGAGTCTGGGGATCTGGCTTTCAGACACATTGTTGAGAGCTGCAAATGAGGTCCTCCACACTTCTCCAGACTTGTTCTGAAGCTGGTACAGAGTTCGTTATCATCACGTAAGCTTCATTTTTGTGTGGCCCGGCCCTACTCACTAGGATTCTCGCGCTTCCAAGAGTGACCTATTCCAGTCAGGAGGTCAGAGGTGGTCACATTGTTTAGTGTGTATTAAATTTGGTCTTTTTCAGTACCCCTGTTTATGAAAAGTTTGCTTCTAACATGAATGGAAATTTTATTAGTTAAAAGTTGACAGCATTTTCTCTATGACTATTTCTTTTTTTAAAAAAAGATTTATTTATTTTATGTATGTGAGTACACTGTAGTTGTCTTTAGACACACCAGAAGAGGACGTCAGACCTCATTACAGATGGTTGTGAGCTACCATGTGGTTGCTGGGAATTAAACTCAGGACCTCTGGAAGAGCAGCCAGTGCTCTTAACCTCTGAGCCATCTCTCCAGCCCCTCTATGACTATTTCTTAAAGGAAAACCTTACGCCTAAATTAGTTTCTTTAAAAGTCTTTTGGAAAGTTTCTTAATGTTTAAACCTACTGAACAAATAAGGCGAATTTTAAGTATTACGTTTCCTGATGTAGGGGAGTGAATAGCATGTGAACAGGAAAATACAGAGCCTCTCAGACAAATGTAGTCATTGCAGTATGTGTGTCCATGCCATATTTAAGTGTTGGAATTTCCTATTAACACTTCAGCATTGTTTGTTTGTTTGTTTGTTTGTTTATTTATGATTTGTAATTATTTTAGACATCCAGAATGTTGAAGATGAAGTAAAGGAACAAATTCAGTCCCTTCTTCAGGAATCAGTACACACAGACCATGGTATGAATTCAGTTCTGTTTTACACAAGTTTCTAAAATAGCTGGGTTTCTATAACTACATTCCAAGCAACTATAGCCTATTACTTCTAGGGGGAACACTGGGTATACTTTTCAAAATCCCCCCTCACTGTGACGGAGTTTTATGGACACTTTTAATTTAAATATCATATAAATAAATGTACATAAAAAAGTCCTGGATTTTATCAGGAATAAATGGAGAGTCAGAGTGGAGTGACCAACACAGGCCAGCGGCTTCTGGCTGCTTGTCTTAGAGTGGTCCTCTATCTTTGGGAGCCATCATGTATGCCTGTGTGCATCAGAGAGACCGAATTTAAAGTCAGCATGGCTCATGAAAGTCAGTTCTACAAGGATGGGGGTGCAGAAGAGTGGAAAGTCCAGCAGGTTCTTGTCGCACTGGCTCAGGGGCTAAGGCACACGTGATGAACAGCTAACCAGAGGAAAGAATCCATCCTCAAGCCAAGTTCCCTGCCTCACTGTCTTGGTTCTGTGTTATGTCCTTAGAGAGATTTTCTGCATAGATGGTTACACAGGTGGCCTGTGGCTTCAGACATCATTTAAGTGTTGTTACTCCTGTACATGTCACCAGTGACTCTTTAGAAGTTTTAATATACCCAGTTACAGCTCCATTTGGGGATGCTGTGGGTGACTCGGACTGCAGCTGTGCCTAGCACAGGCTTTCCTTCCCATGCTGTCTCTCAGCTCCTCGTTAGCCCTGCCCCATGCCAGTTGCTCTCACTTGAGCTTTTTATACGCTCGCTCGTTAATGACTTTGCCAGGTCTGTAGTGGCTCAAGGTTAAACTCCATGCGCTTTCTATGGTTTCTTTGCTCTTCTAGCTGCAAGTCCTGTCCAAGTTGCTCTTACATTCTGACTCTTGTTTCCAAACTGTGTCTGTTACTGCTTGTCATGGCCCTGCAGTGGCATTTGTCTAGGTGTGTTTCTCTTTTCTCTTCTCTATGCTGTGTCGGCTGTGGCTTTATTGGTTAGGCGTTTTCACACAGTCTCTCATAATAATTTCATCTTATCTGACCAGGGGCCTTTGCATCTGCTGTGTCATCTGCTTGGGTGTTTCTCATTCCTACCTCATCTTCACACCTCATCAGCTGAGCTTGGCCTCCTTGGGCTCCTTGTCACACAGCTTATTGCTGTACTGCATCTGCCATGTAGTAGCAGTGTGGCTTGAGCACAGTCGCTCCTGTTTTAGAGTTGTGTAGCAGCACTGGGGAAATGCAGTAGCACAGAGGGCTGGCAGTGCCTAGTGGAGTGAGTCCAGGATGTGATTTCTTTTCCTCACACGTGGCTGACACTGTCAACAGTAGGCTCAAAGCCACTGGACAGTGCTTTCATGGTTTCTCTCCAGGGAACAGTGACACGTCTATTGAACAGCAGTGCTGACAGGTAGTGATGAGCTTTTCTAGATGGGGTGAGGGGAGAAGGGAAGAGCGCTGCACTCAGTAGAGTCCCACCGTTCCCAGCAGTTGCACTTGGTGGGCAGTTTGCTGAGCAGCAGATCTGAAAGGAGGAGAGACTCCAGAGCAGCTGGTGATGAGAGATGGGAAGCAGACCCTGTGCCTCCTCCTGCAGCTCTCTGAGAACCCTTGCAATCTGCAAAAACAAAAACACTACTGAACCCTGCCCTATCGCTGAACCCCGCCCTCATCTCTATCATATACTGCGGCTGTAATGTGTTCTGTTAGAAGTACAATAACAAAATGAGCACCATTTTCCTCAACATGAAGATTTTATAGCTATCTCAAATCAACCTCTCTCGCTCTCTCGCTCTCTCGCTCTCTTTCCTTCCCTTCTTCCCTCCCTCACTTTCTGTCTTCCTTCCTTTTTTCTTTTTAAAAAAAAAATCAATTATAAAAACCCAGTATGGATATTTTTTTTGGTATAGTCAATATCACTGTTCTTGTGCTTTCGTGCCATTATTAAGTAGAGGTTCTTGTACCATAAATACGGTAAGTGCCATTAAATCTGATGACACATGGCTGCTAGATATCAAATAGGCAGGCTGTTGATACAGTGCTGATGAGCCTGGACCAGAGGGTGACTCACATCCCTAGTGTGATGGAGTGAGATGAAGAGGGATTTCATAAGTAGGAGTTGAAAACATATTTCAAAACTTATGACCTGTTTATTCCTGGTATTTTAAGGTCTCATATTATGGTTAGCTTCAGAGAAGTGAAACTGCAAAAAGCAGAACTCGAGATAAGGGGCAACTTCTATGAAAGTATCTACAAAAATCAGTCAGTATGACTCAGTGAAACCGAGCACTACCATGCTATTCTATACAGAATAACTAGAGGACTTCTTGTGATCATGGGGGTGATTCAATAGCAGTAGAAAGAATCCTATTATTCCTATAGTAATTGTAGTGGTAATGACCACAGGGAGATACTTCTCATGGGCCAGGCATATTTCTAACTATTTTCATCCTTTTATCGATGGCTATGAATAGATCATTATTATTCCAATTTTATGGAAGGGAATCTCAAGCATGGCATAGGTAATTTGTCTACACTCAGACAGCTGGTGTAAAAAGCCTAAATAAATCTGCCAGAAGCCATGTCATTGTGAGGTAATTTTAGGGCAAGATTTCAGTCCAAGGTATATTAAAATGGAATGAAGTAACAGACTCACTCAGTATATCCTAAAAAATAAAAAATAAAAAAATCAGCAATTAACTTTACATATCTGCTGACTAAAATGCTAAGCCTAGGTTGGCTTGAATGTACAATGTGAGGTGTAGCAATGTGACTGAGAACACAGCCAGTTGCTCTCCACATTAAAGCACTTGTAGTTGCTACTTGGAATTTGATAGTTCTCAATAAAAGTTCTCGATATAACCTGATGTGTGTATTAATAATCATAAATGACTTATCTGTTCATCATATTTAGGAGACCTCTATTGGCTCGTCAGGCTCCTCCCTGCTCAGTATTCAGTGTGAGCAGCACGGTGAGATGCCTGTCCTCCAGGAGGTCACATTGTAATAAGAAGTGACTTTCAGGCAGACTGGCACTGGCCAGAGTGAGAAAAATAGCTTTAGAGGGGACAGTGGCAGGGGCTCATGGGTGGCTGCGGATGAGTCTGTCTAGGTAGGATGCCAACGTGGCGCCTTGGTCACTGTATTTCTCCTTGTTGAAGACCTTGAAGCAGATGGGCTGGCAGGAGAACCACAGCCGGAGGTTGAGGACTTCCTCACAGTGACCGACAGTGATGACAGATTTGAGGACCTGGAACCCGGGACAGTTCATGAAGGTAGAACACATTTGTTTTAGACTAGTTGGTCATTTATAGTGTAATTATTAAAAAAATTCCTAAAATTCCTTTAAGAGCGATATTTAATCTTATCTAAATATTTTGAAGATGAAGCTCTAAAGCAAACTGATATCTGATTTGTTTCATTAATAAGTGGGTTTCTGATACTAGTAAGGGCAGACTTTTTTCTTGTATTCCTCCACCTCGGTGCTGTGTGTTATATGAAGTCATGATGAACTGCACTTGAACTCTGGCCCTGGCTTTTGTTCCAGCAGCGCTGTCTCCCCTACTGCACAATCTGTAGCTTCCATAGCATGTCCCCAGACTGTCTTCTTACATAGTTAGGGATCAAGTGTTCTCATCGAAAGGAGAACTTACTAGCTTCTAGAACCCTTAGCTACTATTGCAATGCAAAGACAGTCATCAACTGTCATTAACTGAGTATAGACATGGCTGTGTTTCCATGAACCTCTATCTACAAACCCAGCTAATACATAGTTGTAAAAATTGCAAGTCACAGAGCATGCAAGCATGTGGACGTCTGACATAATATGCTGGGAAATGTCTTAAGTAGTAGATAGGTCCTCATTTGTGAGTGTGAGTTTTTAGAAGCTATTATTCAAGTCTACTTAGAGCAGGAAAGGCATCCTTCATGGAAAGCATGGTAGCATTGCTGGGTAGTGGTGTCCCAGCAATCAGCGGTATCAGTAATCCATGTAGTATGCCCTCATCTTATCATTTCTACACGGACATATTTCTAATTTCTGAGTAAAGATGTTCAAGCGTCAGTGTCTCTGTTTTCAGGTACCATGCTTATCCCTTTGCCTTTGGCTAAGATGGCTCAGCATGGTGTACAGTGGCTCAAAGTTTTTACTGAGGTGCTGTTTATCCAGCAAATTGCAATCCACATGAAGCAGGGAGGACTTAAAATCAATGAGGTTAGGAGATTCAGCTCTGGGCAGGAAGAAACACTTCTAAGAAGTCTGTAAGTTGTAAAACACCTTATTGTCTAATATAATCTTTGATAAAACAGATTAAATATGGACCAAAAAGTTTTATCATTAAAAGTCTTTAGAGATTAAAACATTTTAACCTTCTATATCTGTTAAATAAAATATACAAATGTTAAATCATGAAAAACAGTGAGGAAGTATGGAGTAGACGTGTTGGAAGGAAGAGGTCCAGAGGGACTTCAGGGAACAGAGAACGGGTGACAGAGGGCGAACGTGATCAGAACACATTATGTACATGCACAAAATTGTCAACGGGAAACTAAGTACTCAAAGGTCACATGGGTGAGGAGTGAATGGTGGCATTTTTATTGTCTGCGTATGTGACCTCAGTGACCTGGGCATTTCCATGCAGGCGTGTGGCACATGCTTTTAGTTCCAGCACTCAGGAGGCAGAGGCAGGAGGCTCTCTATGACTTCTAAGCCATCCTGGTCTCTATAGAGAGTTCCACACCAGCAGTAGCCATCTAGTGAGACCTTGTTTGAAAATAAAGTAACAAAACCAACCAGCAGCCAATTAAAAACAAAAACAAAAAGATATCCTTTGTTTTTTTCTGCAGAGGTACCTCCCCCCACCCCATTCTTGTCTATGTTTTCATTAGTAGTCATGCAGTTTTCACTTTAGAGAGTTGTGGGACTGAACTAGTGAATAGAATACCACAGAGGCATGGGAAATGGATTAGCCATGAGCAGCTCCTGGGTTCAGCCCTTGTCCCTGTGGGCCACTGCATGAAGTGCCGTCTCCCTCTGTCGCAGAGGTTTTGGTGTGTCAACATTTTAGTGTTGAGTGGATACAGCAAGGGAATCTCGTGGTGTAAAGTGCAGCAATAAACTGATAGACATATTGGCATTTCCATCTTTATTTTAAAAGTTTCATATTAAAATCAATGAAAAGCATTGGGCTTACCTGAATTATCGTTCAAAATATACATATAGACACATTACCTATCCATATACTATATATTAGAGTAGTAATATCAACCAATGCTTTTTTTTTTCTTCAGAAATCGAGGATACTTACCATGTGGAAGACACAGGTGAGATTTTTATTAATCTTTAATAATTAGAGTGAACCTTCTAACAGCATCATGAGATAAAATACTGTTTATTAATTTTTAAAAATACTTAATATGCATATATATCATATGACATATAGCTAATAATGTTATTTGTGTTTTGTATATATTAATTTCCTAAATAAAAATCCCAAGTAGTGGAAATATGTCAAAATATGCAAGGGAAATGTATTGGCTTTTTTTTTGTTTTGTTTTTTGTTTTTTGTTTGTTTTTTGTTTGTTTTGTTTGCTTTTTTCGAGACAGGGTTTCTCTGTAGCCCTGGCTGTCCTGGAACTCACTCTGTAGACCAGGCTGGCCTCGAATTCAGAAATCTGCCTGCCTCTGCCTCCCGAGTGCTGGGATTAAAGGCGTGCACCACCAATGCTTGGCTGTATTGGGTTTTGATGGTATATACCTTTAATTTCAGACTTACATAGTTCAAAACTCCCCTCGGTTATATAGTGAGGCCTTGTCAAAACACACACACACACACACACACACACACACACACACACACACACACACACACACACCCTGCTACTAGCACCATACCAACAGCAACAACAAGAAAAGCAAGGTGGGCACTGTACCCCACACCTATAATCGCAGTAGTCCCAGCAACTGGCAGGCAGAGGCAAGAGAATTGCCATGCATTTGAGGCTAGCCTGGGCTATAAACTAAGACCTGTCTCAAACAAACAAAAGAAAGAGAAAGAAAAATAAGCAAAACCAAGCCGTGCACATGCATGCTTTATAGCCGTAGGTTATGAAGCCAGTGACTCTCCTTATCATGTGTTGCTGTATGGCCTAAACCCCAGAAAGCTTTGCGCTAGCCAGTGCCAGCCGATCTGTGCTGTTCATTGTGCTCTGCCCTCGTGGGTTTGAATGGCTGACTGGTTGAATTTGCCACATGAGACCTGGCTTTGCTCCTTTGTGCCTAGATTCTATATGCAGCTATGCTAGAAGCTACACTATCTTTCCACTGGGGATTAAGTACAGCTCATGCATGGGTGGACGTGGTGGATCTTAGATATGATACATAAGCTGATTAAGAGACATTTAAAAGGTCCCTTTTCCTAACTTATAGCATCGCAGAACCATCCAAATGACATGGAAGAGATGACGAATGAGCAGGAAAATTCAGGTATGTAAATAATAAAATTATCATTGTATATTTCTGTTGGAGGCTGTGACTAAGTCAGGGTAAATGGTTTACTCTGATTCCCACGGAGGTCGCTTCATAATTCTTACAGTTTCTACATGGTCCATCCTTTTATCTCAGCTCCAAACTTTGTCTCTGTAACTCCTTCCAAGGGTGTTTTGTTCCCACTTCTAAGGAGGGGCATAGTGTTCACACTTCAGTCTTCATTTTTCTTGAGTTTCATGTGTTTAGGAAATTGTATCTTATATCTTGGGTATCTTAGGTTTTGGGCTAATATCCACTTATCAGTGAGTACATATTGTGTGAGTTCCTTTGTGAATGTGTTACCTCACTCAGGATGATGCCCTCCAGGTCCATCCATTTGGCTAGGAATTTCATAAATTCATTCTTTTTAATAGCTGAGTAGTACTCCATTGTGTAGATGTACCACATTTTCTGTATCCATTCCTCTGTTGAGGGGCATCTGGGTTCCTTCCAGCTTCTGGCTATTATAAATAAGGCTGCTATGAACATAGTGGAGCATGTGTCCTTCTTACCAGTTGGGGCATCTTCTGAATATATGCCCAGGAGAGGTATTGCTGGATCCTCTGGTAGTACTATATCCGGGGATCCATCCCATAATCAGCTTCCAAATGCTGACACCATTGCATACACTAGCAAGATTATGCTGAAAGGACCCTGATATAGCTGTCTCTTGTCAGAGTATGCCTGGGCCTAGCAAACATAGAAGTGGATGCTCACAGTCGGCTATTGGATGGATCACATGGCCCCCAATGAAGGAGCTAGAGAAAGTACCAAAGAAGCTAAAGGGATCTGCAACCCTATAGGTGGAACAACATTATGAACTAACCAGTACCCCGGAGCTCTTGACTCTAGCTGCATATGCATCAAAAGATGGCCTAGTCGGCCATCACTGGAAAGAGAGGCCCATTGGACACGCAAACTTTATATGCCCCAGTACAGGGGAACGCCAGGGCCATAAAAGGGGAGTGGGTGGGTAGGGGAGAGGGGGTGGGTGGCTATGGGGGACTTTTGGTATAGCATTGCAAATGTAAATGAGCGAAATACCTAATAAAAAATGGAAAAAAAATAATTCTTACAGTTGTTTATATTCCCTAGACCACAGAGTTTTATGCATATCATTTTACATGACAAGGTAAATGAGAAAAGGATGTCTGTCTTAAACCATGACTGGCATTACCTGTTTGTCATAAGGAGTACTAGAAGCAGAATCGAGTGTGATGTGCTACAGTCAGGAAGGTACAAGCCTTTAGCCCTGCTCCGTACCATCTGCCACCCAGACCATAGCATGTGGGCCCTTCCCATGGTACATTTTATTAAAAGAAAGTGGTGTTAATGTGTGTTAGTTTTTATTGCTGTGAAAAAGTAACAGTTTTTGAGGGATGAGAGGTTTTCAGTTTTGGAGTGTTGACAGCTTTCTTTGTAATGCTTTCATACATTTGCAGAGTACGTTTTGTATTCACTCCACCATCTTTTTCCAGCTTCCCCACCATTGCTGCTTCCTTTCCTTTTTTCCAAGTAGTCCTCTTCTACGTTTGTGTTTTGTCTTTTCTCTTTTCTTTTCCTTTCTTTCCCTCGCCTTCTCCTCCCCTTCCTCCCTTTTAAAATAGAGTTTCCGTATGCGAGGATCATGGTTGGCTTTTCCAACTCTAGCTTACTTCCCCTGATGATCTTCACTTCAATCCATCTCAAATGACATAGTTTTGTTCTGTATGGCTAAGTAAAGCATCCGTTTTTATTTATACCACATTGTTGGCATCTGATCATTTGTGGGAGGACACCCAGGCTGATTCCATGGCTTAGCTTTTGTAAAGCAGGTAACAGCATACATAAGCATGCGGGTGTCTCTGTTGTATACAGACTTAGATCCCCTAAGGTGTATATCCTGGAGTGGGATAGCAGGATCCAGCCGAGGACAGGAGACTTCTCTTAGCGCATAGAATACGATTTTTATTGTTGTTGTTATTTTTAGTGGTGATGCTGGGGTTTGAACTGCAAACACTCTACCATGATACTACTTCCTAGCCCAGAACCATATATGTATCTGGGTTTGCTAGTGCCGCTGCTTTGAACCCAAGGCAGAGCGGTATATTATGTGGCAGGATCTGAAGGCAGAGTGAGGCTGCTTACATCATGGTAGCCAGGAAGCAACAAGCTCAGGAGGGGAGAGCAAGGTGTATTCAGAGACTTACGCCGCAGTGATACAATGACACATTTCCTCCAAGAAGTCCCAAACACCAAACACCATTCAGCTATGAATGCACTGATGGATTAATTCATTGATGGGTTAACACTTTATGATCAATCCAATTAACAGTCAATTGTGCCACTGACTGGGGCCAAAGCTTTCAATGCAGGAGCCTTTGCGGACATTTGAGATAGAAACCACAGCAGGATTTCTCTTAGAATTCATTCCTGATTTTAGAGTGGTGTCTGTGATGCGCATGCTGTGTGCGGTTTGCCAAGTCCCTCTTCCTTTCCTTTTAGATCCCAGTGAAGCAGTGACAGATGCAGGTGTGCTGCTGCCCCATGCAGGTATTAAACACGCATGTCAGTCACTGCTAAATCATGGGCGCTCTGAGGTCACTGTCTTTATTTGGTGACCTTTTTCTTTCATAGATGCAGCGTTAGTGTTTGGGTTTTTTGTGTATTATAAGAGTGTTATGAGCTTCTGTCTCATCTCCTACTGGAAGCCCCACGAACAGAGCAAGCCACTAACTCCTAACGCTAACACTTTATAGATTAATAGGAGGAATTTTATGAAAATCATTTTCCTTCTTTTATATTCATCCTTTTGGAACAAAGACACATATTTGCAACTGTAATGTTAATTAGAGTTCTGTATTTAAGAAAAGGTTTTTTTTTTTTTTTTTAGTATTTGTTTCTTTTTTCTTTAGTTACATAGCTTTAATGTTTTGTTTAATATTTATTTTGTTTTAAATTTCTATTTTCTTTTTTTTTTTCAGAGGAAGTAAGACACCAAGACTATGATGAACCAGGTTTGTAAATATTTCCTAGCCCTAGGCCAATCATTTGTTTAAAAATGTATCCATACTTTTAAATATAAAATATGGAGAATTGTATTTTAAGCCGTAATTATCATGCATCATCCAGAAGACCAACCATCTTAAAGGAACTTACTTGTGGATCTGGCCATTGTCTAAATAATACCTTCTTTTATTTTCTGCAAGTTGCAATTGCAAGCTATTTAAAGCATTGATATCATTTTGTAGCTATTCCTTTTGGCTAAAATATAAATGACCAGCATCTTCTGTCAGGGTTCCTTTCTACAAATCACTCCTCTCACGACTTGCCATGGCATTTTGTTCTGTTGGGGAAGACCTAGAGCTGGTTTCTTTTTTCAGCAGGCAGCAGAAATGTGCCCTCAGACTCAGGACCTATCCCCAACCTGCAAGTCATGTTGCAGGCTGGGTAGGGATGGAGCAGGCTGGCCTTTAGTGACTATACTGCTCTTGGCTCCAGGCATTTCCAGCATGGGTTCTTAAATTCCAATCTAGATTATGTTTTCCCTGTTTTCTGGGCAAAAGAAGTAAGGTTGGGCAAGGTAGGTAAGTTGCTCGAGATTTTATGAGTAAGAAGCAGAGTCTGTGATGTGTTGTCTTGGAACAACTTCAGGACCACTGTGTGAAGACAGAAGTCAGCTGACAGTAACCTGACCTAATCCTGACCTACATCAGGATCTGGTAGGAAGCTTCTGTCACCTTGCTGTATAGAAGTGAAGCTCTAGCAGGTAGAAACCTTGGGAGAACATGATGCACATTTTCCATCAAACTCCAGAGTCTGGTGAACACGTGGTCTGGCAGAACAAGAGCCGCCTTTTTACCTCCCAGAGGTCCTCAAAGCATCAAGCCTACAGGGCACACCCCAGGAAGTGATGGCACAGCTTTGTTATCCCACTGAGGTGTTTATGTTATCTATCTGTGTCCAGGACAAATGGCTGCTGTAGCTGCAATGAAGGGCCATGTGTTTGGCGTCCTTATGGACTCTATAATATAGCAGGAAGAGGAAGTCAGGCAATCATTCCAGTGCAGCCTTCTGCTACTTTGACAGGTGCTTGTGAGAGCCAGTTCATTGCGTGGCAAGTCTTTAATAATTGATGCATGCTGGCGTGTGGATTAAATGCCTGGAGATGAGGGTGCTTGGTAACATCTGTTTATGGATTCTCTGGGGAGAAAGAGGAATGAAGTTAAGAAGACCCTTTGATCCATGTGTAGGCGAAGTCAAGGACATTATCTCCATCTTGGGGTGCCACACAGGGCAATGTGAAGTCAAGTCTGCATTCTTCATAGTTTAATGAGTGTTTCAGTGGACGGATTGGATGGCAATGGTGGCAGTTTATGCCAGGAAACCAGGGTATTGCCAGCAAAGGTGGAGGGTGGCGAAGGTGTCTGAGAAATGTCTAGAGGGTCAAATTGTTAGGGTTTGCTGCATTTATGTGGAAAGCGAGTGGGAGAACAAGATGCTGGCAACTCTGACTCCTGCAGGCTTAATGGATATTAGATTTTTTTCCTCTAAGAAAAGAGAAACTGGGAGGCAGAGAGACCTTGGACCCAGTTTCTTACAAACTGGTAGTGGGGGTGCTTTGAGCCACCCAAGAGGTGAGACCAGAGAAGCCATTTGCTGGTGTTCAGCTTGCAGTGGAGTCCAGGGCTCCATGGGACTCCTGGGCACTAGCAGGTAATTGGAGCCAGACTGTGAATCTTGTAAGGAGAGGACGGTGAGGTCAGGGGTCAGGGGTCAGGGGTTGGGGATAGGTCCTGAGTCTGAGGGCACATTTCTGTTGCCTACTGAAAAAAGAACTGGCCAATGGGGAAGGCTGAGGACGAGGAAAGGGAGCCCTGCACACCCAGGGCGGGGGTGGAGAGAGACCTGCTGCTGAGACCCGGAAGGCTGAGCTTAGGAGTACCCTGGGTAAGGCTTGTCCCTGCCCTTCTCCTGGGCTCCTTTTCAGGCAGATGTGTGGGTTGAGGAGAGGAAAGGAGTGACAGTTTGCTTCTGGGATCTGCCAAGGGAGGTTGATTTGTACGTGTTTAATGCTAACGGCTCACTGACATGATTGTACTCTAATATCAAGAATAATGTCTAAAAGAATATGTCTAACATCAATATTCAAAAACAGTTCTTTGTTAATGTATCATTGCATTATAATACATTTTGGTAAGATGTATTACCACGGAGGCGGGCCAGAAGGTTTGGTTCTGGTGTACCAAATACTGGAAGCTTTTTCGAAGGTCAGTTGACTAAGGAGATTTCCTGCCGCTCTGTGTGGGGCTGTGGGGGTGTGGGAGCGAGCCATGGGACACCAGCCTTTGCATCAGAGCACAGAAACTCCAGTCCCCTGGGCCCTGGTTACCATGGTAAATTAAAGGTTCTGTCAGCCAGTTCCTGCTGAGAGGGTACCAGCAGGGGTGTTTGTCTCCAACCCAATCACTGTGCAAACTAAAGACTGCCTGGCAAAACTGGGATCCTGGGATAATTAGCAGGGGAGAGCGCACACAGACTGGAAAACCAGGAAAGGAGACTCCCTGTTAAGTCATCAGCAGATCTCGCTAACAGTGATTATGGGAGGAACTTATACTTGCCCCTGTAAGGGAAGGAGAACATGAAACTTCCATCTCCCATGGCTACCCACTAGCTAAAATGTGAGCCCAGATGGCTTGTTTTATAGCATTTAGCCAAATACTCCTGTCCCTGCCCTGTAATCTACATTGTTAGTGAGTAAGCCTGAGGCTTAAAATGTTTATAAATGAAATAAGGCAAGCCTGTAGGACACTGTCTGTCCTTATTTTTACTCAGTGCTGCATGATTTCTGTTTTCTATTTACTTCATAGTATATGAACCCTCAGAGCATGAAGGGGTCGCGATTTCAGGTGAGTTTTTCCTATAGTAACTGCGTAGCTGTGGAACAGAGAGTAGGAATAAGTATTTAGGAGTTGTCAAACATGGTTTCTGCCAGGAATTTGCTGCTAGGATGGCCAACAGATATCAAAATCCAAAGATACTCTAGGCCCTTGCATAAAACAGCACAGCACTTGCAACCAGTAATGAACTATACATTTTATATTTATTCAATATTTATTTTATGTCAGCAGGAGTGAGATTAAACTTTTGAATACAATTTAGCATTAAAGTGGATTTTGTGGAATAAGTAAAGACTCTTTATGGGAGTGTCCCATAAGGAGATCCAGCCTAGATAACACTTTCTGAGTGGATATTAGCCACTTTAGGTATCTAAGTCATTGGTTCTCAACCTGCAGTTTGTGACTCCCTTGTGTGTCAAGTAACCCTTTCACAGGGGTCATTGAGGTTTGTGACTCCCTTGTGTGTCAAATGACCCTTTCACAGGGGTCATTGAAAACCATCAGAAATAATTCATTCTAGTAGCAAAATTACAGTTGAGAAGTAGCAATGAAAATACTTCCGTGGTTGGGGGTCATGGCAACATGGGCTATATTAAAGGGTCATAGCATTGGGGAGGCTGAGAGTCACTGATCTAAGTGGAGCAAGAGTTAATGTAATGTGATTGGCTTATTCATTTATTTTCCTAGATAACACCATAGATGATTCCAGCATAATCTCAGAAGGTAAGGTTTTTTGTCTTGTTTTCTTTTGTTATTGTTTATGTTTGTTTGTTAGTTTGTTTTTGAGGTAGAGTTTCTCTGTGTAAACCTGACTGTCCTGGAACTTGCTTCGAAGAGCAGGCTGGTCTCACTCACAGATATCCTCCTGTCTCTGCCTCCTGAGTGATGGGATTAAAGGTGTGCGCCACCATGCCTGGCTGGTAGGTTATATTTTAGAAATAATCTTATATTCTACATTGAAGTAGATCAGTTTATTCAAATTCTGTGTCCTGATCTGTATGTTTACCCAGGGCTCGGGCAGGCAGTGCTGGGGTGGATAAAGCTAACAGGGCTCTTTCTATGAGGCTGCCATTCAGTGGCCAGACATAATAATGGAAGAGTTCAAAGATGGTGGTGGAAACAGGCTGCTGTGAGAGACATAGGTGTGGGTGCAAGGCCACCCTTGTTTATGAGTAAGCTACCACTTCAGAGAAGGCAACCTGATGAGAAAGGGTTACTCTGGGTGGAGATGGGCTGGAAGTTGCATGGTTTGTGATGTTACTGAGATGCTGAGAAGAAAAAGAATGCATTATTGCTTGTTTGGTAGATTTTGTTGGACAGGAAAGATTATTTTCTGAAAAGTAAAAGTAGATTTTGTGAAGTAGCAGTTTTTCAGTAGAACAGATCTGATAGTTTCAGAATTATGTTAGAAGAATTTCACTTGGGTTGTTTCTGTTGGTTCTCACAGTGCACACTGAGGAGGCGACAGGGCAAAGGTGTTCGTACATTTTTTTTTTTTAAACAAATGGTGTGCTAAAACTGAAAGGAGTTTAGTTCTGCATGATCCTGGTTCCGCAGACATAAACGGCTCACTGCCCTTCTCTCCAGGGTCCTTACGTTTCCTGTGTGGGCATGCTTGTGTTCTCATCAGAGGCCTACCATAGCAGATGTCTCCTTGCACAATTCCTCTTAGAGTTTTTAATTCACATTATCTGTCAGGCTGGAAATAGAGCCCCCGGCATGGGTAAGCATATTACGGCTGAGATGCACTGTGTTCATTGTCTAATGCTTATTGACTCCGAGATATTCAAGATACTGAAGGGAAGAGAAGAATTCTCAATGTAACCCTCACTGGTACCAGACGACAACTCCAATCTGAGTACAGAAGGCACACAGGGCCTGTGCAGGCATCTCCACATTGTATCCGCACAGGAAAGTAAACCCCGTCACCAGCCCGGCACACACATTTCCTCAGATTACACTTCCACACATTCTGCCAAATCAAGCTCATTTAATCCTGCCTGCGTTAATCACACCATAGCCTTGCCACTTAGTTCATCCCACATCAATCATGAGTAACCGTCGTAGTCACCATACATGATCTGACCACACAGTTCCAAGCTTGGAGACATGGTTCATTTCTAAGAAGTTTCAGACATTTTGAGAATATGCTAAGCTACTAATTCTTTCCGGTAGTCAGCGGGGCTGAGAGCCTTGTCTGTGGCTCTTGCTGGACTGTAACAGCAAAGTAGGAGTTTTATATTTAAAATCACAAACCCAAACACATGATATTTTGATGAAATTTTCTGATGAGTTTGTTGGATGCACTTTTACTGTTTTTCCAAAATATAATTAGCTGAAAGTTTAAGCTAGCTAGGAATAGTGACACTGTGATGGTGTGATGACAGTGATCAGGTGACAAGGAGACATGAGTGCGTTGATTGTACTGGATGGGAGGGTGCTTGATTTTAGTTGTTATCTTCTCTTTATCTTTAGATTTTTACATTTAATTTTATTTGTATGGGAGTGTCCCTGCATGCATATATGTGCAGTGCACATGTACCTGCTGCTGTGGAAGCCAAAGGAGGATGCCGGACATCCTAGCACTAGAGTTAAAAACAGTTGTGAGCCTCTATTTGGGTGTTGAGAACTAAAGACGTTTCCTCTGGGAGGAACACCAAGGATTCTTTTTTTTTTTTTTTTTTTTTTTTCCATTTTTTATTAGGTATTTAGCTCATTTACATTTCCAATGCTATACCAAAAGTCCCCCATATTCACCCACCCCCACTCCCCTTCCCACCCACTCCCCCTTTTTGGCCCTGGTGTTCCCCTGTACTGGGGCATATAAAGTTTGCAAGTCCAATGGGCCTCTCTTTCCAATGATGGCCGACTAGGCCATCTTTTGATATATATGCAGCTAGAGTCAAGAGCTCCGGGGTACTGGTTAGTTCATAATGTTGTTCCACCTATAGGGTTGCAGATCCCTTTAGCTCCTTGGCTACTTTCTCTAGCTCCTCCATTGGGAGCCCTGTGATCCATCCATTAGCTGACTGTGAGCATCCACTTCTGTGTTTGCTAGGCCCCGGCATAGTCTCACAAGAGACAGCTACATCTGGGTCCTTTCAATAAAATCTTGCTAGTGTATGCAATGGTGTCAGCGTTTGGATGCTGATTATGGGGTGGATCCCTGGATATGGCAGTCTCTACATGGTCCATCCTTTCATCTCAGCTCCAAACTTTGTCTCTGTAACTCCTTCCATGGGTGTTTTGTTCCCAAATCTAAGGAGGGGCATAGTGTCCACACTTCAGTCTTCATTCTTCTTGAGTTTCATGTGTTTAGCAAATTATATCTTATATCTTGGGTATTCTAGGTTTGGGGCTAATATCCACTTATCAGTGAATACATATTGTGTGAGTTTCTTTGTGAATGTGTTACCTCACTCAGGATGATGCCCTCCAGGTCCATCCATTTGGCTAGGAATTTCATAAATTCATTCTTTTTAATAGCTGAGTAGTACTCCATTGTGTAGATGTACCACATTTTCTGTATCCATTCCTCTGTTGAGGGGCATCTAGGTTCTTTCCAGCTTCTGGCTATTATAAATAAGGCTGCTATAAACATAGTGGAGCATGTGTCCTTCTTACCTGTTGGGGCATCTTCTGGATATATGCCCAGGAGAGGTATTGCTGGATCCTCCGGTAGTACTATGTCCAGTTTTCTGAGGAACCGCCAGACTGATTTCCAGAGTGGTTGTACAAGCCTGCACTCCCACCAACAATGGAGGAGTGTTCCTCTTTCTCCACATCCACGCCAGCATCTGCTGTCACCTGAATTTTTGATCTTAGCCATTCTGACTGGTGTGAGGTGGAATCTCAGGGTTGTTTTGATTTGCATTTCCCTGATGATTAAGGATGTTGAACATTTTTTCAAGTGATTCTCTGCCATTCGGTATTCCTCAGGTGAGAATTCTTTGTTCAGTTCTGAGCCCCATTTTTTAATGGGGTTATTTGATTTTCTGAAGTCCACCTTCTTGAGTTCTTTATATATGTTGGATATTAGTCCCCTATCTGATTTAGGATAGGTAAAGATCCTTTCCCAATCTGTTGATGGTCTTTTTGTCTTATTGACGGTGTCTTTTGCCTTGCAGAAACTTTGGAGTTTCATTAGGTCCCATTTGTCAATTCTCGATCTTACAGCACAAGCCATTGCTGTTCTGTTCAGGAATTTTTCCCCTGTGCCCATATCTTCAAGGCTTTTCCCCACTTTCTCCTCTATAAGTTTCAGTGTCTCTGGTTTTATGTGAAGTTCCTTGATCCACTTAGATTTGACCTTAGTACAAGGAGATAAGTATGGATCGATTCGCATTCTTCTACACGATAACAACCAGTTGTGCCAGCACCAGTTGTTGAAAATGCTGTCTTTCTTCCACTGGATGGTTTTAGCTCCCTTGTCGAAGATCAAGTGACCATAGGTGTGTGGGTTCATTTCTGGGTCTTCAATTCTATTCCATTGGTCTACTTGTCTGTCTCTATACCAGTACCATGCAGTTTTTATCACAATTGCTCTGTAGTAAAGCTTTAGGTCTGGCATGGTGATTCCGCCAGAAGTTCTTTTATCCTTGAGAAGACTTTTTGCTATCCTAGGTTTTTTGTTATTCCAGACAAATTTGCAAATTGCTCCTTCCAATTCGTTGAAGAATTGAGTTGGAATTTTGATGGGGATTGCATTGAATCTGTAGATTGCTTTTGGCAAGATAGCCATTTTTACAATGTTGATCCTGCCAATCCATGAGCATGGGAGATCTTTCCATCTTCTGAGATCTTCCTTAATTTCTTTCTTCAGAGATTTGAAGTTTTTATCATACAGATCTTTCACTTCCTTAGTTAGAGTCACGCCAAGATATTTTATATTATTTGTGACTATTGAGAAGGGTGTTGTTTCCCTAATTTCTTTCTCAGCCTGTTTATTCTTTGTATAGAGAAAGGCCATTGACTTGTTTGAGTTTATTTTATATCCAGCTACTTCACCGAAGCTGTTTATCAGGTTTAGGAGTTCTCTGGTAGAATTTTTAGGGTCACTTATATATACTATCATATCATCTGCAAAAAGTGATATTTTGACTTCCTCTTTTCCAATTTGTATCCCCTTGATCTCCTTTTGTTGCCGAATTGCTCTGGCTAATACTTCAAGTACTATGTTGAAAAGGTAGGGAGAAAGTGGGCAGCCTTGTCTAGTCCCTGATTTTAGTGGGATTGCTTCCAGTTTCTCTCCATTTACTTTGATGTTGGCTACTGGTTTGCTGTAGATTGCTTTTATCATGTTTAGGTATGGGCCTTGAATTCCCGATCTTTCCAAAACTTTTATCATGAATGGGTGTTGGATCTTGTCAAATGCTTTTTCTGCATCTAACGAGATGATCATGTGGTTTTTGTCTTTGAGTTTGTTTATATAATGGATTACATTGATGGATTTTCGTATATTAAACCATCCCTGCATCCCTGGAATAAAACCTACTTGGTCAGGATGGATGATTGCTTTAATGTGTTCTTGGATTCGGTTAGCGAGAATTTTATTGAGGATTTTTGCATCGATATTCATAAGAGAAATTGGTCTGAAGTTCTCTATCTTTGTTGGATCTTTCTGTGGTTTAGGTATCAGAGTAATAGTGGCTTCATAAAATGAGTTGGGTAGAGTACCTTCTACTTCTATTTTGTGAAATAGTTTGTGCAGAATTGGAATTAGATCTTCTTTGAAGGTCTGATAGAACTCTGCACTAAACCTATCTGGTCCTGGGCTTTTTTTGGTTGGGAGACTATTAATAACTGCTTCTATTTCTTTAGGTGATATGGGACTGTTTAGATGGTCAACTTGATCCTGATTCAACTTTGGTACCTGGTATCTGTCCAGAAATTTGTCCATTTCATCCAGGTTTTCCAGTTTTGTTGAGTATAGCCTTTTGTAGAAGGATCTGATGGTGTTTTGGATTTCTTCATGATCTGTTGTTATGTCTCCCTTTTCAGTTCTGATTTTGTTAATTAGGATTTTGTCTCTGTGCCCTTTAGTGAGTCTAGCTAAGGGTTTATCTATCTTGTTGATTTTCTCAAAGAACCAACTCCTCGTTTGGTTAATTCTTTGAATAGTTCTTCTTGTTTCCACTTGGTTGATTTCACCCCTGAGTTTGATTATTTCCTGCCGTCTACTCCTCTTGGGTGAATTTGCTTCCTTTTTTTCTAGGGCTTTTAGATGTGTTGTCAAGCTGCTAGTATGTGCTGTCTCCCGTTTCTTCTTGGAGGCACTCAGAGCTATGAGTTTCCCTCTTAGAAATGCTTTCATTGTGTCCCATAGGTTTGGGTACGTTGTGGCTTCATTTTCATTAAACTCTAAAAAGTCTTTAATTTCTTTCTTTATTCCTTCCTTGACCAAGGTATCATTGAGAAGAGTGTTGTTCAGTTTCCACGTGAATGTTGGCTTTCCATTATTTATGTTGTTATTGAAGATCAGTCTTAGGCCATGGTGGTCTGATAGGATACATGGGACAATTTCAATATTTTTGTATCTATTGAGGCCTGTTTTGTGACCAATTATATGGTCAATTTTGGAGAAGGTCCCGTGAGGTGCTGAGAAGAAGGTATATCCTTTTGTTTTAGGGTAAAATGTTCTGTAGATATCTGTCAGGTCCATTTGTTTCATAACTTCTGTTAGTTTCACTGTGTCCCTGTTTAGTTTCTGTTTCCACGATCTGTCCTTTGAAGAAAGTGGTGTGTTGAAGTCTCCCACTATTATTGTGTGAGGTGCAGTGTATGCTTTGAGCTTTACTAAAGTGTCTCTAATGAATGTGGCTGCCCTTGCATTTGGTGCGTAGATATTCAGAATTGAGAGTTCCTCTTGGAGGATTTTACCTTTGATGAGTATGAAGTGTCCCTCCTTGTCTTTTTTGATAACTTTGGGTTGGAAGTCGATTTTATCCGATATTAAAATGGCTACTCCAGCTTGTTTCTTCAGTCCATTTGCTTGGAAAATTGTTTTCCAGCCTTTCACTCTGAGGTAGTGTCTGTCTTTTTCCCTGAGATGGGTTTCCTGTAAGCAGCAGAATGTTGGGTCCTGTTTGTGTAGCCAGTCTGTTAGTCTATGTCTTTTTATTGGGGAATTGAGTCCATTGATATTAAGAGATATTAAGGAAAAGTAATTGTTGCTCCCTTTTATTTTTGTTGTTAGAGTTGGCATTCTGTTCTTGTGGCTGTCTTCTTTTTGGTTTGTTGAATGATTACTTTCTTGGTTGTTCTAGGGCGTGATTTCCGTCCTTGTATTGCTTCTTTTCTGTTATTATCCTTTGAAGGGCTGGATTCGTGGAAAGATATTGTGTGAATTTGTTTTTGTCGTGGAATACTTTGGTTTCTCCATCTATGGTAATTGAGAGTTTGGCCGGGTATAGTAGCCTGGGCTGGCATTTGTGTTCTCTTAGTGTCTGTATAACATCTGTCCAGGCTCTTCTGGCTTTCATAGTCTCTGGTGAAAAGTCTGGTGTAATTCTGATAGGCCTTCCTTTATATGTTACTTGACCTTTCTCCCTTACTGCTTTTAATATTCTATCTTTATTTAGTGCATTTGTTGTTCTGATTATTATGTGTCGGGAGGAATTTCTTTTCTGGTCCAGTCTATTTGGAGTTCTGTAGGCTTCTTGTATGATCATGGGCATCTCTTTTTTTATGTTTGGGAAGTTTTCTTCTATTATTTTGTTGAAGATATTAGCTGGCCCTTTAAGTTGAAAATCTTCATTCTCATCAATTCCTATTATCCGTAGGTTTGGTCTTCTCATTGTGTCCTGGATTACCTGGATGTTTTGAGTTAGGATCCTTTTGCATTTTGTATTTTCTTTGACTGTTGTGTCGATGTTCTCTATGGAATCTTCTGCACCTGAGATTCTCTCTTCCATTTCTTGTATTCTGTTGCTGATGCTCGCATCTATGGTTCCAGATCTCTTTCCTAGGGTTTCTATCTCCAGCGTTGCCTCGCTTTGGGTTTTCTTTATTGTGTCTACTTCCCCTTTTAGTTCTAGTATGGTTTTGTTCATTTCCATCACCTGTTTGGATGTGTTTTCCTGTTTTTCTTTAATGATTTCTACCTGTTTGGCTGTGTTTTCCTGCTTTTCTTTAAGGGCCTGTAACTCTTTAGCAGTGCTCTCCTGTAATTCTTTAAGTGACTTATGAAAGTCCTTCTTGATGTCCTCTATCATCATCATGAGAAATGTTTTTAAATCTGGGTCTAGATTTTCGGTTGTGTTGGGGTGCCCAGGACTAGGTGGGGTGGGAGTGCTGCGTTCTGATGATGGTGAGTGGTCTTGATTTCTGTTAGTAGGATTCTTACGTTTGCCTTTCGCCATCTGGTAATCTCTGAAGCTAGCTGTTTTAGTTGTCACTGTTAAGAGCTTGTTCTTCAGGTGACTCTGTTAGCCTCAATGAGCAGACCTTGAGGGTAGCACTCTCCTTAGTTTCAGTGGGCAGATTATTCTCTGCAGGCAAGCTCTCTTCTTGCAAGGCAGGTACCCAGATATCTGGTGTTCGAACCAGACTCCTGGCAGAAGTTGTGTTCCACTCACCAGAGGTCTTAGGGTCCCGTGGGGAGTCCCGTGTGGGCCCTTGCGGGTATTGGGCAAGACTCTGCTGGCAAGGTAGCCCGGGGCTCGAGTCTCGAGTCGAGCGGAAGGGACTTGTGCCCCAGATCAGGCCCGGGTAGCCTGCTTCCCTATGTACCGCAGTCTCATGTTCCGTGCGATCGGATTGGGGCAGGCGCTGTGTTCCACTCACCAGAGGTCTTAGGGGCCCGTGGGGAGTCCCGTGTGGGCCCTTGCGGGTGTTGGGCAAGACTCTGCTGGCAAGGTAGCCCGGGGCTCGAGTCTCGAGTCGAGCGGAAGGGACTTGTGCCCCAGATCAGGCCCGGGTAGCCTGCTTCCCTATGTACCGCAGTCTCAAGTTCCGCGCGATTGGATTGGGGCAGGCGCTGTGTTCCACTCACCAGAGGTCTTAGGGTCCCGTGGGGAGTTCCGTGTGGGCCCTTGCGGGTGTTGGGCAAGACTCTGCTGGCAAGGAAGCCCGGGGCTCGAGTCTCGAGTCGAGCGGAAGGGACTTGTGCCCCAGATCAGGCCCGGGTAGCCTGCTTTCCTATGTACCGCAGTCTCAGGTTCCGCGCAATTGGATTGGGGCAGGCGCTGTGTTCCACTCACCAGAGGTCTTAGGGGCCCGTGGGGAGTCCCGTGTGGGCCCTTGCGGGTGTTGGGCAAGACTCTGCTGGCAAGGTAGCCCGGGGCTCGAGTCTCGAGTCGAGCGGAAGGGACTTGTGCCCCAGATCAGGCCCGGGTAGCCTGCTTCCCTATGTACCGCAGTCTCAAGTTCCGCGCGATCGGATTGGGGCAGGCGCTGTGTTCCACTCACCAGAGGTCTTAGGGTCCTGTGGGGAGTCCCGTGTGGGCCCTTGCGGGTGTTGGGCAAGACTCTGCTGGCAAGGAAGCCCGGGGCTCGAGTCGAGTGGAAGGGACTTGTGCCCCAGATCAGGCCCGGGTAGCCTGCTTCCCTATGTACCGCAGTCTCAGGTTCCGTGCGATTGGATTGGGGCAGGCGCTGTGTTCCACTCACCAGAGGTCTTAGGGTCCCGTGGGGAGTCCCGTGTGGGCCCTTGCGGGTGTTGGGCAAGACTCTGCTGGCAAGGTAGCCCGGGGCTCGAGTTGAGCGGAAGGGACTTGTGCCCCAGATCAGGCCCGGGTAGCCTGCTTCCCTATGTACCGCAGTCTCAAGTTCCGCGCGATTGGATTGGGGCAGGCGCTGTGTTCCACTCACCAGAGGACTCAGGGGCCCGTGGGGAGTCCCGCGTGGGCCCTTGCGGGTGTTGGGCAAGACTCTGCTGGCAAGGTAGCCCGGGGCTCGAGTCTCGAGTCGAGCGGAAGGGCAACACCAAGGATTCTTAACTGATGACCCATCTCTCCACTGCTGAATTCTCTCTCCAGCCCATGTGTCCTTAGAGGCGTGGAGCGAGTTAGACTTGCTTATTTACTTTTAAACATGGATTTTTCTCTGTAGCCCAGGCTGGCCTGGAACTTGTGGCGAGCTTCCTGCAGGAAGGAAGAGTCTGGGGTTTGGGATCACATCCAGCCTTCTGTTTCCTTTTATGTAAAATAGATTTAATTATTTTGAGCATGATTTATATAATTAAAAATAAGTTACACCAAGCACAAAAATGAATAAAAAAGGCATATCAATATTTTGAACATTAGTTAGAAAAATGTAAAAAATTAATCTCCCCCTATTATTATTATTATTATTATTATTATCACTTATTTTGTTTGTTTTTGGAAACATGGTCTCTCTATATAACCCTTGCTGTTCTGGAACTTGCCATATAAACTAGGCTGGCCTCAAGTCACAGAGATCCTCCTGCCTCTGCCTTCCCAGTACTACTGTGTGCCATTCACATCTGTCTTCTTACAATTCCTAAGGAATAGAACTAACAATCTCATGTAAGGTAGTGTTAAGTGGGTTGCTGGGTTTGATGAAACTAGTATTTCAGGTAATTTATAGAGTGATTCTGATTGGCTGGTGATGGCTGCAGCCTCTCTAGCTCTCGAGAAGGAAAGAAAGCCAGCTAAAGTTCACATCCACAGCTTCAAGTCAGAGTAGGACATCTGAGAATTCAGCGCTAGCTCATGCTGGAGTGCAGGGTTCCGATTCAGTGTGTGGCTGTTATAGCTCACAGGGCAAGGGCTTCTCTAATGGAAGTGGTTCAGAGCTCTTGGGGAAGGGAGGCAGTCAGGACCCACGGAATACCACAAGTCGCATTTCACAACCAACCTCTCGAAAGAGAGTGATGAGTTTTCCTGCCCAGGGACTGGTACAATTTTAGCTCAGGGACTGGTAGATTTTGGGGCCCATGGATTGGAAGGTTTTGTTGAGTTTTCAAACCCAGAAGTGGCCTTGGACCTTTTACTCTATACAGCACATAGCACCTAAAACATAAAAATAAAATGCAGATTCATCTTAAAGATTATTTTTTTCCAAAAGAGCTTTTCCGAGCATGGTGTTTGATTTCAACATTCATTTACAACTTAATTTTGTAAAAATGTTATTTAGTGTTACAACTATGAGACAAGAAGAGTTTTTAAGCAGAACCAGGTAGAGTGCCATTCAGCAGTGGTAGGGAGAGTCCACGCACACACTCAAGGTCCTGATTGTGTCCACTGCTCCAAAGAGAGGAATGGCAGAGTTTTAGTGGCGGATGCTCTATAAAAGAAACAAGGTGCCCAGCTGGTCTTCCCTCCACTTGCTTATTGAGTCTGATGCAACACTGTGGGGAAAAGCAAAGTCATGGTGCCCATCTCTGACTGAAGCCTGTGTTGTACATGGCTGAGAAGTATGCAGCCTTGATCAACTGTAGCTAATTCTTTTGTTGTCATGTTATCAAAACCTAATATACTTATGACAATCATAGGTGAATTCTCTACAAATGATTAGCTCAGCCCATAATCTGCCACATATAATGATTATTCCTTTGTTTAATTTTAGAAATAAATGTCGCCTCTGTTGAAGAACAGCAAGACACACCACCAGGTATGACATTTCCCTAGATCTAGTGCGTTTTGCTTTTTTTGTTTAAATTTAAAATACTGTTGGTGTTAAACTGGCCTTGAGAAACAAAACTACAGTGACTAAGACATTTGCAGACGATTTCTGTACTTAAAAAAAAGACATTTGTGTTTTAATGGCATGGCAGAGTCATGGAAAACACACCCTGTGTTCAGTGTGAGCTTCCCATTGCAGATGGTGGTGGAAACATAAGTTAGGGACATGTGGCTTTTCCTTTTTCCCTCTTTGATTGTCAGGGTGTTTGATGGTGGATATAGAAATGGTTGTCTTGGGTGAAAGTGAAATAGTGTGTATGTTATGATATTATCCCTGGTCTTCCTTCTGCCCAGCCTTCTTGAGAGTGACAGCAGTGTCTCGACAGCCTGTTCAGGGCTGCTCAGGACCCCATTTTTCCTTAGCCACTGCATGGAGCCCCCTGCCCACATTCTTCTTTGTTCCCATAGTCCCCTGTCAACAGTGAATTAGGAGAGTGGGAGTGGCCCTTGAGCCAAGACTGCTGCTGTCAGGGGCTTTTCAGAGGTGACAGAAACTATGGTGGTCAGACTGGCATAGGCAGGGGGAAAATGTTTTTACCAGATTTTCCCTTACATCTCTTCTCCATTCACATTTCTAATAAAGTCTGGATTTTATTGTTTTTCTATTTGTGTCTTCTTGGTTCCGTTTTACTCCTTTTCAGATTGAGTGTGGTATAGATCTTTCCAGTGATGTGGATAATAGTCATAGATTTTGTTGGAAGTAATTGAACCTGCCAAAAAGAATTCAATACTGACTTTCAGAATAAGGAATAGCTAGTGAATGTCTTTGTATGGTGGATGGGATGTTTTAGGTTTTGGCAGTGTTCACACCCTGTTCATGATGTTAATTAACATGCAGAAACATTTCCTTTAAAGATCTGCCTCGTGGGCATCACGGCATGATCACAGTATGATGGGAGGAGCTGACATGATGAGTGCAGAGCGGCGTAGATTCTGTTTTTCAGAACAACAGGCTTGGCAAATGAAGCTGGAACTTTTGTTGTTGGTTTTCTGCTTCTTGTTGAATGCTGCTTGACACTGGCAGACGGAGCAGACTATAAAATCAGCACTTTGATGATTATAGACAAATACTTTAAAGAAAAGTATTTGGGAAATAATCTTAGAAATGAATTTTCAAAGAGTATTTTTCTAGTTGTCATCTATACCTTTTAATTTCTTATTGACCTAACCACTGTGAGAGGAATTGGGCCTATAAATGTCTGTACTTTTATTTCAGTGTCCTACAAACTGATGCCCTAATTATTTTGGCACATAAACATAAAATACCCAGGGGTTACCAGGGTAGTGGAGTAAGGTGACTTGTAAAGATATTTATCCATCTCAGTAAAGCACATAGAACTAAAGATGCGATCCATGACAGAGTTCCCAGAAGGATGTGACGTCTCCGTTAATGGTGGATGTAGCAGTTTCTGTTCCGGGATTAATCAGCTTGATGTGTGAGGTGGAGCAAGAGGAGCTGGAGCACTGAATGAACTAATCAAGTTCTGTACGTGGGTTTCCTAAAAGCTCCCTAGACCCTCTGCATGGCTGTGATCAGACTCTGCTACGAGAAAGTGTAAGGCTCAGAGTCAACAGTGACCATGCTGAGCCTTTACACTGGGCTTTCTCATCTCCTGTACCTGGTACTTAGTATTACTTCCTATTACAGTTTGTATTGTGTAACTGTACAGGGAAATAATCAACCTATATTAATGATATCTTGGTTCTGTCAGTTGATTGCTTTTGCCAAAGTGTTGCTTGTCTGATGGAAGGAACTGTGGCAACGTAGCCAGCCATCAGGCCTGACCCCACACTAGAATCTGTCTCGGGAAAACTGAGTTGGAGGCCTTCTGCAGAATGTTGTGTTTTCCTTCCTTGGTCATTCCAAGACTAGGTTACGCAGTCCTGCTTACTAACGTTCATGGTGACGCATCGTGTTAATCCCATGAGACTTTACTGCTATAGAAACAGTCACGAGGTAGGAAACCACTCATCATGCATTAGATTGGTGGATTTTTAGGACATTTCATGGACTAACATAATAGCTAACAACACTGAAGAAGCTAGATTTGCTGGTGTGTCCATTTCACATGGGAGGATGCCGGGGTATGGCAAGGCAGTGGCCTTCCCCAGGCTGTGGAGGTGACTAGTAGACGTGCAATTGACCATCACACGGTGATTCTAGAACCTACAGTCCCCATGTCTTCTAGCACATTTCAAATAAATGAAGGTCATGGAGCTGATGGCAGTGTCTCGAGCTTTTTGAGTGTGATAAACTAGACGAACTTTGTTTCTACATGCCTTTCTCAGTCTTCCTTTGTCATTTAGACTGGGGATGTGAAAGACTGGCTCATGATTGTGGCATAAAGCAAAGTTGTCTTAATAACGTTAACTTTCTCTTCCTTTGTAAATGTGTTGGTGCTTTGTAGTGTATGAAAATCGGTCTTAAGAAATTATCCCTCTGATAGTAGATTTTGAGTGCCAGATATTTTTAATTGATTTATTAAAATATTTACTTTTTTCCACAACTTTTAACCTTTCTCGTTAAACTCGTATTTTTATTTGAAGTCATCCGGCATATTCCTAGTCACTTCAGAACGTGGACCCACATATCCACCTAGCACCAAAAGAATGGCTTGTGAAGGGGTCATTTATAAAGTTCCTTAGGGTAACATTTTTGCCAAACAATACTTAAGGTTTTGTGAATTAAGTGACCCATAAAGTTTCTGTCTCAAAGTGCGCACGAAAGAGTAAAAGCACATCCCGTATATTCTGAGAATCACTGCACTCAGAAGAGAGCTATGGGGGCGCTGTGTTTTCTGAGGGATTCTTCTACTCTTGGTTGCCTACAACTGGGGATTATGCTCTTGTCTCAGCCCACTGTGGAATAGTCCAGCAGTAGACAGAGTTCTTCTCAGTTACATCCAGCCAGCCTTCCCAGCACATTAAACTCTGGCAGCTGTAGAAGAGTTTGATTTCATGTTCATAGTAGGCAGTGTTTAAAAAAATCACTTCATAGTTTTTGTTATCATTGTTATTGGTCATTCATTCACAAATCATATGTTGAATAATTACTATGACACAGCTGTGCACTGGTCAGTCATCCTTGGCCTGGCCGGGGCTAGAATCTAATAGGAGTATGGTGTGATCAAACAAACGTGATAGCATTAACTTCTGAGTGGTGTGAAAGATGGCTCTCAGTGGGGGTGGGTAATTTTCTTAACTTCCAAAGGACTATACACAGAGAGGGTTCGCCCCCAACTGGTCATTGTGCATTGGCAGGTGGTGTGGAGGTAGAGGCAAGTGCTGCCTGACAAAGGCTAAGACAGTGTGTCCCCAGGATATCAGAAGACACGGTGGAAAGCAGAAAAGCAGACAGGCACCTGACAGTGTCTT
This sequence comes from Mus musculus, assembly GCF_000001635.26. Classification (NCBI taxonomy): domain Eukaryota; kingdom Metazoa; phylum Chordata; class Mammalia; order Rodentia; family Muridae; genus Mus; species Mus musculus. Next base: position 9,580,365 of record NC_000070.6, on the reverse strand, counting down.
TTATATGGTCTTTGAAAATTTATACTTGGAGCCCAGAATAGCCAAAAGGCCACTACATTTTTTTTTTTTCAGATAGACAATTTATGGGATCAAGTTCAGAGTTGAAAAGGGTCGTGCCGAAGAAAGTGGAGATGTGTTAGGGAAAAGTGAGTCCAACTCAGTGTGAAATGGTGAGGCCAGGCCGGTGCAGTGACTGCAAGGAAGGCATCAACGTTACAGAAGCTAGAGGTAGCAATAACCAAGAGTTCAACTCAGTCTGAAATGGTGAGGCCGGGCCAGTGCAGTGACTGCAAGGAAGGCGTCAACGTTACAGAAGCTAGCGGTAGCAATAAACGAGCCATTGGGATGGTACAGGGTGGTTCTGGGGTGAAGGACTCGATGGATGCATAGGACGGGGGGATGAAGGCAGCAGGGACAGAAAGTAGCTTTGTGTGCTTGTGTGCGAGGGAGCATATGTGCACCTTAGTGAAGCACATGTGAGTGGCAGCTTTGAGTCTGTGCAAGCTCATACTTAAGTTGTGGAGATTGCATTGGCAGTTTTAGGGTGTTTTAAAAGATTTATTTTATTTTTAATTGTTTGTATGTCTGTGTGCATAAGTAGGAGAGTGTGCAAGTATGTGTGGATGCCAGGGAGGTCACAAGAGAGCAGCAGATCTCCTAGAGTCAGAGTTCCGGGCCTTTGTGAGCCAGCGTCACTGCTGGAAACCAAGCTTGGCTCCTCTGCAGGAACAACAAGCACTTGTAACTGCTAAGCCTTCTCTGAAGACCCCTTACTATTACTTAATGAGTATATTCTGTAAACTCTGATCAACTTCCTATTGTCTCAGTATAATTCAAATATAATTTTCTCAAAGTCTAGCTAGTTGTTAAATTCTAAATTATAGCATGCAGTCAAGTTGATGTTTTTAAATGTTCCTATTGAAGTATAATGTGCATACTGAGAAGTGCTAAAATGTTGAGATTTTACAAGTAAACAGACCGTATTCCAGAAAACCTCTTGTACCTCCAAACTCTATTTCTTGTCAGCAATCTTGAAAACTGGTGTTCTGACCTACAACATCTAGACTGGTTTTGTCTTCTTTTGAATTTAATATAATCTCTCACACACACACACACACACACACACACACAAATGGGGAGGGAGGGGAGAAGAGAGAGAGAGAGAGAGAGAGATGTTTTTTGTGATTGGTTTCTGTTTAGTATAACATCTGTGAGCTTCAATTACTTCGTTTTAAAGTCTAGTAATTTAATCTTTTTTTCTTGATATTTAGTTTTGTTTATTCTTTAAAATTTTTTTATTAGATATTTTCTTTATTTACATTTCAAATGTTATCCTCTTTCCTAGTTTCCCCTCCAAAAATCCCCTATCCTATTACCCCTTCCCCCCCTTGCTCACGAACCCACCCACTCCTGCTTCTTGGTCCTGGCATTCCCTGTACTGGGGCATAGAACCTTCACAGGACCAAGGACCTCTCCTCCCATTGATAACTGACTAGGTCATCCTCTGCTACATATGCAGCTAGAGCCATGAGTCCCACCATGTGTTTTCTTTGGTGTTTTCTATGAGCATATAATGTTTTTATCATTTTGAGTTTGACAGATATAATAATCATTTCTACTTTTTTGGCTACTATAGAGGAGGCAGCTCTATTCTTGTATGTGTTTTTCAGTGTTTATTAAACACTGAGTTTTGTTGGATATATAAAGGTACACATATACTTTTTAGGTGCTCTAAATGAATAATAAGAGTTCTTGCTTACAGTGGTTTGGGTTTTGTTTTGGCTAAATAGAGATAGATAATTCATGGATTAATAGATAGTTAGATGGGTGGATGGTGAGTAGTAGCACTTCTGGTGCTGTGATAAACCATTCTGACCAAAAGCAACTTGGAGAGGAAACGGGTTTATTTCACTTTACCCATTACAGTCCATCATCAAGGGAAGACAAGATGGGAACTAGAGACAGAAGCAGATAATGAGTGCTGCCTGCTGGCTTGATTCCCATGGCTTGCTCTGTCCGTTTTCTTCTTCACTGCAGGCCCACATGCCCAGGGATGGCACTGGCCACCGTAGGCTGGGCCTTCCCACTTTCAAGACGTATGTGCCTACAGGCCAAGCTTTTGGACGGATTTTTCAATTAAGATTCCTTCTCCCAATCTATTTCTAGGTTCCTGTCAAGTTGACAAAACCCAACCAGCACAGATAATGGCATAGTCATAAAATATCTTACTAATTTTTTAAAGAGCATGCATTTAGCTCACAGTCCTGCAGAATGTCCATGCACATGGTATCAGCATGTGCATGGCCTCTGGTGATGACTCTTTCACTACTTCCTGTCAGAGTGGAAGAGATCATGTGTAAGTCTAGGAAAGCCTTAGAGTGTGGCTCTCTCTCCTTGTTTTCAAATGACACCAATTCTGTCAGAGGTCCCTGACCTGCTGACCTCTTCTACAGTGGCCTGTCTCTGAAAACCACAGCATACATGACTTTATATTAAATTTCGGACACATGGGTTTATAGGAAGCATCCCCAAGCATCAACGGCACTCTGTCTTTAGAAGCTGTATCAGCATTTGCCTGGGCCATTAGAAGTAGCCACCCTCTTTCTTACCCAGTGTTGTATATGGACCCAGCATTATTTAATGAAACAAACCACACACTAAAATATGGAGCAAAGATATGTATCTAAAGTTGGATACTAATGGATTTTGCATGCTTTAAAATACATTACACTTGTCAACAGTACTGAAGATTAACATAAAGTTACTCTCTCTTTTGTTTTTTTAATGATTAAAAAATATTTCTGTGTATATGTGCAGATGCCTGGGGAGGCCAGAAGAGGGCAGCAGATCCCCTGGAGCTGGAATTGCAGGAGGTTGTGCGCTGCCCTACATGGGTGCTGGGAACTAAACACGTGTGTCCCTGGAGGAAAAGCAAGGACTCTTAAACCCTGAGCCAACTCTCTAGCCTGCATATTAGATACCACATAAATATCTTTGAAAATTCTTCATGTTCTTGTTTTTCAAATACCAACTCTGCTTTGTATGTCTTTAAAGTCATTGGTAGGAGAAAGCACTTTAATGCTCATGTTTCCCTTCCCTGAGATTCCTCCATTTGGTGTTATGAGATAGTCGCAAGAGTCCCAGACCTCAGACAACAGCTTTGTCAAGCAAGGGCCAGAGGTTTCTGGGTTGTTAAACTATTCTCTTTCCACATTAGCCTTAAAAAGAGACACAAACATTTCCTTCAGCTGGTGTGTGTGGTTTGTTTTGTTTGTGTGTGTATGTGTGTGTGTGGTTTGTTTTGTTTGTGTGTGTTTAGTAGTATGAAAATGAAGCAGTTTCCTGGGCTGTCTGACTGGTCCTTTAATTTAGATTTCCCCTTATTTTTACAGATACTTAAAGCTTCAAAAAGACTGCCCCCACTACCACAGGAGGACCAGACTAATACGCTCCAAAAGATGGCTGTGATAGATCTTGTGATGTAGTTACTGGCAAATCAAGATCTTTGGGAATGAACACTAAAGATGTTTAGAGTGAATTACAGTGGCATTTTAGTGAATCTTTTTTTTTTTTTCTTTTGAAATCACATGTTACTTTGCATTCCTGTTTGTCCTTATTTGAGAGCATCTGTGGCTCAGTTGGGTTTCTTTTTTACTTGTGGTACAGTTTTAGTTTTTCTATGTTTATGTGTATTTTTCAGAGAAGACTTGGTAATTACATTGATAATGTAGCAAAAACTGACCTGACAGGATTTTAATATGTTATTAGTAATTGGAATTAACTGTGTTGAACTGATGTTTATGGGCACTGTTAATGGGGACTTGAAGCCATTGTGGGCACCTTGTATTAATTAGCACTGTGACTTCTGTAAGCGAGGCCCTGGTATGCTGAGAGGGTAGGGGTTGTGCATATCTGTACTGATATTCTTATCAAGATTGTTCACATTAGCTTCATGTGGACATGTTATAGCACTGGCTTTGATTTTTTTTTTTTTGGTAGTGTTTAGATGTTTTATTTGAAAACTTAATATTTTGGTTCATGATACAAATGATCAGTAATATGCTTTTCAAAGTAAGGAGAAAATTAAACTCCTTGTGGGGACACAGGGTAAACAGTAGTCTGCAATACATACACGACCTCATGCTTCAGCTAAATCAATTATATAACAACTATAGTCTGGTCAGTATCTATTTACATCCTGACAGCGCTGTAGATTACTGTCCTATAGCTTAAGGGCTGCCCTGCATTGGTCTAAATGAGTACCACTCGCTTAGCCCTGTTGTCTGCTCAGGGCTCTCACTAGGGGGAAGTCCATGATCCCCTCAGGTTGAGGGAATTCAGGGTGTATGAGAAACAGTCACTAAGCCCAGAGTTTGCTGCTGGGTCCAAGGGATGAGCCTCTTCCTTTATACACTGGTGTTTTTATTATATTATTAGTGTGGTTTGTGGCTAAGAAATAGTGTTGTGATGAAAATTTGATTTGTTAGCAAAGAAGACAGCTAGCTGACATGTGGTTTGAGGAGAGCCACCGGCCATTTAAACAACGTCATAAGGCTATTTCTTTTGTGGGCCAGGGGCAGCTCTTGATTATGGTAACACTGTTTTAAGGTAAAGTGATTTTTTTCCCCTTTCTCAAGGATAAAATCAGAGTAAGTTTTATGATTGAACATTGTGACCACAGTGCACTGATGTCCACCTGCTGGCACCTCAGTTAAGTCAATAAGCAATAATTTTTAAAGCTGTGATATGTATGCTATAGGGCCTAAACTGAATTATATTAAAGCTCTTCATATTGCAAGTTGTAGAACACTACTTTTTATAAAGCCATATTTTTTTAGTGTGACTTAGAAGTGACATATTACTGGTAAATGGCTGAAATCAGTTTCTCTGAACTTCTGTATGTAATCTGTTTCAAAACTCTGGGAAGTGAGGGTTCATTGTGGCCAACTTCAGATACTTTGATAAAAAATAATATGTGAATTAATTAATGAGCCTTGTCTCTACAAATATGTGCCATGCTATGCAACAGGGGTGGGTTGTCTGAAAATATGTCTTTTGTGCAATGTTGCTTAAGAGCAATAAAATGGAGATGAATTCTTCTCTAGATTGTCATTATTTTGAACTATTTTAAAACTTTACATGATATAATTAGCATATGTTATTTAAAATTACCACAAACTTATTGTCCAAAATCATAAAGAAATGCACACCTTCATCCTCTTTTCTTAACCTATGAATTTTTTGCCTGCAGTACTAAGAGTCAAGACCAGGACCCTGCAACTGTTCTACTTCATAGCACACACACACACACACACACACACACACACACACACACACACACACACACATTCATTTCAAGTCCTTTAGTTACTTGAGACAAGGACTCTTTTAGGTTGTGTAGGCTAGTCTCAAAATTTCTGTATAGCCCAGGCTAGTTTTGAACTTGTAACTTCCTGTGTTAGCCTTGCAAGTATCTGGGACTACAAGGGGGAACAATGTCACACTCTGTTTTTAATCTAGGTTCCATGAAGTGGGGCAAGTTTGTTTGTACACGTCCTACTGTGCTACATTGCCAGAAAACAGAGTTCAAGTACCATGGCTGTTCTTGCTTTTGTCCTGGATAGGCGTTTGCCCTGCACTGGGAGGCTGTGTACTCTTAACTCTGGTGACCACCAGGCCATGATCTTACAAACCTCACTAGGGAACACTTGTCAGGGTCGTATGGCTGGATCTTTGTTCTTCCCATTTCCAGTCTTTGTTTCCCAACAGGTAATTCTTTACCATGTCAGATAAGTAAGGACCGTACTCCTTGGGCTTGAGAAAGGTGGTTTTCCCTTGTAATGTTCACAAGAAACCATAAAGTAGATCTGCCTTTTAAGCGACAGAGCATCTCTAAGTGAGCCTAACCCATTCTGCTCCTGCTTTGCATAGCTTAGGAAGTCAAGCTTTTCTATGTGGCTGGATATTATCCCTGCTTCTATATAATAAACTTAGAACCAGAGGGCTGGGAATGCCTCCTAGCCTGTGGCTTGGTTCCAGAGTAAGCATGCAGGTAGCAGGTGGAAGGTAGACATGGTGAGGGGAAGCCATTGCGTGAACAGGAGACCAGGTAGGGAACTGTCAAGGCAAAGGTGTTGGTGCTGTGTTTCAGCTTGATCTGAGGCAGTGTGAGTAAAGACAGAAGCCATGATGAAGGGTGGGACTTACAGATGGGCAGCCTAGGAGCTCAGGAAGAGACAGACTTGGTCCAGTGTTTCAGAATGAACAAGTGCCTGCGGTGAGGCTCTTGAGTGAGCGGGTGGGCCTGGAGCAAGTTCAGTTTTGACTGCTGGGTTTAACAGATCTCCTTGATAGGGACATTATTCACACACACACACACACACACACACACACACACACACACACACACGAAATATGGCAGGATATAGAATATTCCAGTCCATGAGTGGCTCCCTGTCATGATTGCAGAAAAAAACTGTAAAGATCAAGATTTCATTCCATTTAATATTTCTTCATGGTGATGAAATAATGTAACAGAGGAAACAAGAAAATTATCAGGACAGATGAGGATTGCATGACACCATTGTTGGACAAGAGAATGTAAACACTTAAGTGTCAGGGTTATCAGCTTTCAGGGGGACCCAAGGTTATCATCCTTACTACTGGAATGTTCATTATTATATGAATAAAGTCATAATGTGAGAATATGGACTCTGAAGTTGATCATTCTCGTTTTTTACCCTGAATGGGATTCCTTACCTACTTTATGCCTCAGCACCCTGTCCTCAGAGCTGATAAGGGAGTTAATGGGGGTAACCCGCACAGTGCTGAGAGTAGTGTCCAGCGAACAGTAAGTGCTCACCAAGCTCTTTTCTTTTTGGGATAGAAAGGTCCATATAGGGTCCTTAGCGATGCACAGGACAGAGAATACGATAGCAGACGGCTATAAGGTGAGTTGGATCTCCTAGGAAACTCATTAAGCACTAAAATGAATATAGCTGAAATATTCTTACATTTCCCCCACTCCTAACTGGAGCCTCAGAACTCAGCTTGTTGAGAAAGGGACTTTCACTCTGGGGCCTGGTAGATTTGGGTAGAAATTAGGCCTCTTACCATTCCATCCTAGGTGCTGCTTGAGAAAGATGGTGTCCTAGTTTCTGGCATTAGTCCAGTCATACTTGCCTTCCGAGTGCCTGAGGAACCTAAGGGGACCTGATATTGTGGCCCACGGCATGCCCATATGGGATTAGCACCTTCTACTTGTATTGAGGATGTAAAATCCTGTGTATAGTTTTTCTCTAGGGGTGGAGAGACCCCTTCATAACCAGTACCCACCTGATTGATATGTGTGTGTTCTTTGTGTGTGGCTTTTCAAGTCACTTTAACCCAGTGCGATGGCTCTAGGATTTAGTGTTGTGGGTCCATTGGAGTACTATGGATCCCATGTAAGAGAGTAATGTGGGGATAGAAATTGTTATGTTTTTCTTCTTTGTCGTATCCTTATTATCTACAAGGATATCAGGCAGCTATTCTGCCCAGTTGGTGTGTACTGTTGGGCCTGGGGAGATGGCAGCATCAGTAAAGGACCTGAGTTTGGATCCCTAGCACCAGTGTAAAAGCCTGACACAATGACATGTGTTAATGCCTCTGGCACTAGTGCAGGTAGAGATGTATGGATCTCTGGCTCTGGTATACTCAAGTCAGTGTGCTGTAGGTTCATTGCGAGACTGCCTCAAAAACTAAGGTGAAGACAGACTGTGGAATACACCCAGTTCTGACCTCAAGCTTTCACATGCATGTGCACATGTGCATTTGCATGTGTCTATATATAGAAACCACACATATACTGCAAAAAAAAAATGTTCTAGCTACTGAGTGAATTGTCTGTGCAGCTGCCTAGTTTTAAGGATGTTATTGGTCAATTAGCTTCCGAAGTTCTGGGACACTCAACAGGAATCTAAGAAACACTGTACCCCTTCTTCTCATTTATCTTGACTGCATCTTGTAGATTTACCGAGAGTAATATGCAGCGAGTCAGCTTTATTATAGCTACTCTTAGCAAGAGTGAAGACCCGTGCCCCTCTGTCCTTTCATATCTCTTTCAGTGAAAGGTGCAAAGGAGCAGAATGGCCTGGGATTCTGTACTGTCGGTCGCTATGGCTGGGAAAACTGTGATTGCTCACTCTCTACTTGTTTTGCACGCAGACACCTTTGTGATCGGGTATCAGGAGGCAAGATTATGGAAGCCATGATTTGTAGATAGTGCCCAACTTGTCACCCTACATTTCAAAGTCAGGTTTTTTTTTTTTTTTCCTGTACTTCAGGTCTCAAAGACGAAGAACCAATATTACCTTTCCATATTGGAAGGTATTCTGTGACTGAATCTTAGATATGCAGAACTCGCAAGTCGAGTGATCCATGTGACTGTACTCTGGATTACAGCATTAGTTCTACCTATACACTCTCTGATGTCTGCCGTAGGGAGAGGATGGCATCTCAGACTTCGTATCTATTGCCCACTCCGCCTCATTACTAGGTCAACACATGTGTATACACACACGATTCCAGAGATAACCAAAATGAGTGTCCATAGTAATCAACCTCATCTACCTAGAGAACTAGCTGCTTCAGGTTTTTATTAGATAAATATGCCTGCTCTCAGGCTGTATGTACATAAGCAACATTACAGTAGGTGGTTCTTGTTGTCCGTGGGAGGGGTGGATTTGACTAGTATTCCAGGCACCTGGTGGGTTTATACTCCTCATTTCTGGGAGTTGCTGCTTGTGAGACTGACACAGAAAGACTTTGGGTTCATCTTAAACCTCTTAGTAGTTGCAAATATACATCTGGGATCCAACGTAGGCACCTCCAAGGAGTCATCGGCATATGCTTCAAGTTCTTGGAGGAAGGAGAATCATATCCAAGAAGTGTGCCATGCAACATTCTGTTCGAACATGCTATGGCTCTCATCAAAGTAGTTGGGGTTTTCTGAGACAATGCAAATAGTGAATGAGCTTTGGTAGTTGTATCTCACCACCTTAGTTTCTCCTTGGAGTGGATGTCTGTCACCCACAGGCATAGTTAGTGTTGATCAGTATTGCCTACACTACTATCTCCATCCATAAGGGATGCTTAGCCTGACATACTGATACAATGACTATTGTTCAGTGACATCAAAATGATTCATAGGAACCCAAATCTTGGTATTCTGTAATGAGGTTTGAATGTGAAGAATTCAGCACTTAGGAAAATTGAATCATGTGACTGGAAATAATTTTCTTAAATTACACTCACTGGACTTTATTGAAATACATAGTCAAGTGTTTTGGGATATAGAATAGTGACTTGCTCATGCTTCATTTGTTCTGTCTTTAATGAAACAAATAGAAAGGCAAATGTGATACAGAGTAAAGAGAACATATGAAATTGTCTAATAAGCAGCCTTTAAAAATATATAGAGAAAAAAGTCATATCTTAATTCAAGAATAACAGAAAATTTTATTTTGTGCCATAAATTGAAAGAAAATGGCACTGGGTCTTTTGTTTTGTCGTTTTAATCATTTTATCAACAAATACTTATTTATATTCTACATAAACATTTAAGAGCTAAGGCTCCAATGACAAGTTAAGTGTATGCTTGGAACGTCATGGTTGGCTAGGGCCAGGGCTTGGTTTTGCCTATTCACTGATGGCTGTTGGACATTGATAGTTGGTAGTTAAGCAGTAGATGTTAGGTACTAGTTAGTTAAGCTTGAATGTTGGTTGACCAGTGGCTGTTGTTTTTGGCAATGGGGCAATCTCAATGCAGTATAGGTAATTGAGCTTTAGCAAGATGTGTGACCCAGGGAGACGACGAGGCTGCCCTTTGCTAGAGTATTGGACTGCACCCCTTTGGCCAGTGTCAAGATATCCATGGCAAAGATAATAGGTTAGCATGAACCTATGGTCTGTGATGCGCAATGAGAAACAGATGTTTGTATTAGAAGTGCCTTTGGTTCATGAACTGCAGCATCCAAACCGTTGTCCATTATCATGATGAGCCTATTGATCCATACATACAACCCTGTGCATTTTAATGGAATATTGTGAAGGAAAGCTAGAGTCATTACAGAGGGGGAACAATTTGGACAATACATAAGTGAAGAATTTGTCCTTTGGGTGGCACCTTAGTTGATGCTGTCACAGATCAAGTACTGGTTGTTATATGGTGCTGCTTCAGGATCTGAAGGGAGCCAGTGTTTTCCTGGATGGCAATCAAAATGCTACACTTGAAGACTTTGAACTAGCTAGAATATCAAATCATTATGGAAACGTTGTTGGCACACCTGAAAAAAGTAAACAGAATGGCCGGTATTGAGAAATTAGGTATATGGTCACTAGGCTGCTTGTTATGAGTTGTGTGTGTTAATCCCTATCTCAACCTACTGCACCCGGGCACTCAAACACCCGTGTGTGTGTGTGTGTGTGTGTGTGTGTGTGTGTGTGTGTGTGTGTGCAAGTACATAGTGAACATACATGCATTATGCTACAAAGTCTGGCATTTTTGTGGTTCTGGGGATGGGAACTCGTGCCCTCATCCTTGTATAGCAAGTACATTACCTGTTGATCTGTCTCTAACCTTCATTTAGAGCTTGTAACTTAAAATAATGCTTCTGGAAAAAATGAGAGAAGGCAGACTCCATATCATTACTCTGAGGAATAGCACCCTTGCAGGGATGTTAAAGGATTGCCTTTGACTTTCTGAGAATTCTAACAGCAGACCCGCATAGAGAACTCCTGCATGCTGGAACCCAGCATTGTGCCGAATAAACGAAAGCTGCGGGACATACAGGTGAGAATGAGAGCTCGTTCTCACAGCTGGAGAACAGACTGGAGCAGAAGGAACATGAACTCTGCGTGTAGGACCAGGGGATCATGGACTGGTCAGAGAGAAAGTCTGTCAAAGAGCTAAAGGGAGTGAATTGCTAATGCAAAAGAAGTCCAGAATTTCTTGATCCTTCATCCTCAGAAGTTAAAAGGATGCTCATTTCAGTGGGGGAAACGTGGAGAAACATGATGAAGAGCACATTTCAAGTCAACAAACAAACAAACAAACGAATAAACACATCTGTAGTTAGCTCACTTCCCAGTGCAAGGACCTGAAGATGCTTTGTGGAACAACTACAACCATGAACTAAAGAGAAAACCATCCTATGGATCACAAGGCCAGCAGAGAGACGCAGCTGGCTATCATGTTTGCTGTGGCCATTGGCTTTAAGGTAGCTTTATGTACTTGGTGTGCATGACGCTAGGATTGCCTTTGATGGATTTTCTTCAACTTTTGTGCAAGATGGCCACAGCTTTAATCTCCACTCCTACAAAGGCGTTATGGGAAGAATGGCACTTTCCTGACTGATTGGTCTTTTAATCCTGTATGTGATTACTACTATTACATGACATGGGACATTTCCATCTTGGGAAAAAAATAATGCAAGGAACAGACTACTAACCAGGAAGGAGTGCTTGCTGAGACGTCTCAGTGTGGCACCTGCCACCATCACACCAACTTTCAAACTGGAAGTTGAGGGTAAGAGGAGGAAGCTTGTGCCCTGGCACCTGGTGGCCATGGCCGTGGTGTCCACCTGCCTCTTTAAATGCATCCTCACTGGAGATGCTGTTCTTTTAAAATCCTGCTTATTGCTACAGAGGTTTTAGCTGCTCTTGAGGTCTGTGCTTCAATAATAACAGTTGGTGGGAAACATGAGACTCCAGGTGTGGGAAGCAGTGGGCAGAGCAGGGATGCTTTTGTTGTTTAAAGATCACTCTGCAGATGTACCACAGGCCTTTACTAGCGTACGGTCTATAACTAGTGGCCCATTCAACCTCATGACCATATGATATCTGCCAGTATCCCAATTCCGATATCCTAATTATACTTCTTGGGGGTAGGAGAATTTTATTTCAATGTTGAGGAATAGAGAAAGAAAAGAGATTTAGAATCTGAGAGAGAAATGCAATCAGGAAGCAAACCTTTTGTACAAGAATAGGGACTAATATCCAGGAAAGCATCTTTGAAGACTGTGTCCAATGGAAGAGATGCTAAGAAGCCAAAGAAACTTGCTGAAGATTCAAGGACTCTATGACCTTAATAAGGAGGCAAACATTAAAATTAGCTCTTAGCATGGTGCAACTCCTGCAGGAAACCAGAGAGACTACAGGTTGGAGGCGAGCTGGAAAGTGGATTGGGGTGAGACTACTGTTGAGTCTGTTGTTAAAGTCTAGCTACCCAGTGCAGCCACCCATCTGCCACCCTCCTCATGAACAGCTGAGACATGAGACTATCTGAACTGGCATTATGTCACAGGAGACCTTAGTCCTTTGGATTCCTGTATAATGTTGATGGTTGATGTTCTCCCCAAAAGACAGGTTTTGAAGATTGTATTCATATCTGTTAGCATTTGATTTCTCAGGCAATTGATGCAATTTTTGTGGAATGTTGTCTTGAGCCCTTAACTATTAAATCAGTTTGTATAGTTAGGTTTTCCAAGTGTGGTTACCTAATGTTTAGTATTACTGGATAGTCCTCAGGAAGTGTGTTAGTTTTCAAGGCTATGGGGAAAAACAGAAAGACTTTTCCCTCTCCCCACAATTCCCTTACCACCTTTTTCAGAAGAGGATATGTTTACCATTTCTTTGAATCATGGCTACTCCTGTTCTCCCTCCTAACGGGTAAGCTTTACTTACAAGCATTGTTTGGTTGGCAGTGACCTCAGCTACGATTTTACTTAATTTTGATTTTTTTTTTTTGAGATAGGGTTTTTATAGATCAGGCTGGTCTTGAACTTCTGATCCTTGCCTCTCCCACTCTCCCCAAGCAGCTGTGGATGTGGAGCCCAGACTGGGCCTCTGCTGCCAATGAAATTGAAGGTGCTAAAATAGGCACCAAAAGCTGCTGCATTGTCCTGTCTGCAGCTCCAGAGACGCCAGGTCCCACACTCCCTGAGATGACCCCTTTAGGACTTACAGCCCTTGAGAGATGGACTTGTGCAGTACACACAGGACTGTATGGATGGAAGGCAAGGGTAAAACTAGAGCTAGGGTGTGTGGGACAGCAAGGCTCACCCCAGTGTTGAGCTATGGATTTCCAGATATTTTTCTATATCTACAAGGAGCTACCACCACCACACTCTCACCTCTCATGTTCTTCCTCTGTATAAGAACAATGGGGGACTTCCTAAAAGCACACACTCGTGTGGAGGAGAGAGGGCTGGGGCAGGAATAGCATCTCACTCATGGACTAAAGTGTTCTTGCTACCATGCTCTGGCCTTGGACTTTCTCTAGCTGCCCATCTCTAACTCTCGGGTTGCTCAGAGTTCTCAGTTTCAGGGGCTTTCTTTTGCTTCTCGGGACCAGTGCAGGCTGCTCCTCAGCGAAAAAATGGCCCTGGAAGGCTTCACCAACCTTAGGGACCTGCCTCTCTCATATCTGACAGCCCACTCCTGCCATGTCTTCAGAGAACTGGTTTCAGCTCTCCTATGAACTGCTTGTGGGAGGCAATTCCTAGACAGCACCTCGCTGCTGTCCGCTCTCAGTAGCATCCTCTTCATAGAAATGGCACACAGATATTTAGGAAGACAAAGCATGCCAAGTGGGTGTCTTCATAAGAACAGACACTTCAGTGGCCTACCTACTGTGATGCTAGGGACGACTGTCAACTTGGCAGAATCTGAAATCATGTAGGGGACAAACTTCTATGCACAGTTATGAGGGGTTACTTAGAGCAAGTTAACATGTGGGCATGTCCGTGGGGCGTACATTGATTAAGTTAACTGAAGTGGGAAGGTCCACCTTAAAGCAGTGTGGGACCAGTCTCTGGGCTTCGGTCCTAGACAGCATAAGGAAGAAACTGGCTGAGCACAGACCCTTCAGTGCTCTCCTTCTCCAGGCTGAAAGGCCAACATGGCTGGTTGGGTCAAGCTCCCACTGCCTTGACTTTTCTGCCATGATGGTCTGTACCCTTGAACGTTGAGCCTTTTCTTACCTAAACTGCCTTTGTCAGACTGTTCTCTTACAGCAGCAGGAAAGATAACTAATACACCCAGTGAACTGCTTCTCCTCCAGTCTTAGCCATGGTCTTAACGGATGGATGTTGAGTGTCAACTGGAGACAAAATGAGTAAGATACTGCCCACAGCTGCTAACTGCCACTTATTCTCAATATTTAAGTTCCTTCTCCTCCTCCTTCTGAACAGCATCCCTTTAACAAATTTTGTCAGTTAAATGCAGCACTTCTAAGAAAGCCGTTTTTTTTCCCAAGCCTCTTTCTCCTTACATAGGTGTGGTTTCAATGGCTGAAAAATGATGGCTGAATAGTAAAAAAGACACTAAGTCCCTAGGAGATGCTAGAATGGTCACGTGCATAACGTAAACATTTACGTCATTGGAATTTGAAGTTTTTAAATTACCCATAACTGGATCTAACTGCTATAGGGATGTTGTGATACCCAGGATGGGTCTGATTGTGATATATAACCCAGTTCATAGAGATGTGGGATGACACAGCTTAGGGAACTACTAAAAAAAAAAAAAGTGAAAACAGGATTGCTCCAGACCTTTATCCTAAGGATGGAGGTTTGCAAACTGGAGATAAGGGATAAAGACAAGGGCGTTTTCTGTTCCCCACTCTCCAGGTCCTCTTGAGCAGGGCGGCTTGGCTGACTCAGTATTGACAGTGACCGGCATCTACCTCTGCCCTCGGTCTCTTAAAGACCTGGCCAATCCTGATCAATGTGGATCACATGAGACACTCTCTCATAAAGCTCAACTTATTCAATTTTTAAGATTTCCTTTATTCTGACATATATGTTTTATATTGGGGGCTAAAACACCTTTGTGTCTCTGTGATAGATATGGATCTTTAAAAGACCCCCTTAGCTACATTAGCACGCTAAGCAGCTAAGTTAGACCTCCATGCCAAGTAAATTGTGATTGAAGTAACCCATAGTCCAGGTCTCTGGATAACAATAGTTGACTGGATTCAGACAGTAACAGCAGTAGTTACACTTTTTACAGGCACTTCTACTCTGCCATGCGTGACGTGAGATACAGGAATCATTAGAGAGTGTCACTGATGAAAACAAAACTCAAAATCCAAAAAGTCTTCACCGTTAATAAAAGCCAACAGCATTAAAATGACTTTGTCTCAGAATGATTTATCAGGTTCACTGGTTTTCTGTGCACTTTATCCCACACTGGAAGATTAATGACGATCAACTGTGGGTCATACCTGTAATTCCAGCACCCAGGTGACTGTGGCAGAGCTATCATGAGGTTGAGGCAGCCTAGGTAGCATAGTAAGATCTTGTCTCCCAAATGAACAAACAAACAAACAAAATAGACAAATGACAAAAAAAGTACTAATAGGAACAGGAAAAGGACTGTTTTACTTGGAACTTGTAATTCTGTGACCGTGTTAGAAAATCAAATCTTATTTTTAGTTGTGAGTGCATGCTTTGCTTGTGTGTGCTCACACTTGCCTGTTCTGTGTGTAGAGGCCAGTGGTTGATGTCAGATGTCTTCTATCGCTTTTTACCTTATTTTTTTTTCAAAGTAAAATGTTATAGGATGATGATGATACTGACTTCTACTTTGATTACTTTCTTTTTTTTTTAATTAGATATTTTCTTTATTTACATTTCAAATGTTATCCCCTTTCCTGGTTTCCCCGCCGAAAATCCCCTATCCCCTCCCCACTGCCCCTCTCACCAACCCACCTACACCTGCTTCCTGGCCCTGACATTCCCCTACACTGAGGCAAAGAGCCTTTACAAGACCAAGGGCCTCTCCTCCCACTGATAACCCAGTAGGCCATCCTCTGCTACATATGCAGCTGGAATCATGAGTCCTACCATATGTACTCTTTGGTTGGTGGTTTAGTCCTTGGGAGCTCTGGGAGTGCTGATTAGTTCATATTGTTGTTCCTCCTATGGGGCTGCAACCTCCTTCAGCTCCTTGTGTCCTTCTCTAACTCCTCCATTGGGGACCCTGTGCTCAGTCCAATGGATGGCTGTAAGCATCCACTTTTGTATTTGTCAGGCACTGGCAGAGCCTCTCAGGAGACAGCTATATCAGGCTCCTGTCAGCAAGCACTTGTTAGCATCCACAATAGTGTCTGGGTTTGGTGATTGTATATGGGATGGATCCCTAGGTGGGGCAGTGTCTGGATGGTCGTTCCTTCAGTCTCTGCTCTGAATTTTGTCTCTGTTAATTCCTTCTATGGGTATTTTGTTCCCCCTTCTAAGAAGGATCGAAGTATCCACACTTTGGTCTCCTCTGAAATCTGGGGGTCACAAAATGGTTAGTCTGGCTGACCAGCAAGTCCCTGGAATCTGCCTGTCTGTCCACAGCACTGGGGTTGCAGGCATGGGCTGCTTTTGTATGACTGCTAGGTATCTAACCCCATGTCTGTAGTCTGCCAACCAAGCACTTTACCCTCAGGCTGTCTTCCCAACCCTGAGATGCCCAAATTTAAAATGGAATCAAATTATGTGTCTGCTTTAGATAGAATTGCTATATCAGTCTCTCTCCACTGGATGTCATCTTTCTCCACATATTCATATTCCAGAGCCTAAATCAAGTGAGAGCTACAAACCAAAGCAGTGCAGACAGTTGACTGGATATCACTCAAATGACTTTTTATTCCTCCATTCGTTCAACACTTATTCAGAATCTGCTGCCAAGCTCTCCTCTGTGCAAAACAGCAGATATATGCATTCACACACAAACACGAGGGGAAGGTATATAACAGGAAAAAAAACATTGTTTTTTCTTGCTCCTTACTGACCAGTCAGTAGAGATTAGAAGACTTCAGAGAGGGAGTTTTGTTCCTTCATGTTGGAGGAAAGTCTGAGGCTCACAGAGAATACTCTGAGGCCGAAAGGCATAGGTGCTCAATGCCCTTGAGTATTGGTTATTGATATTTACGGCTGAAGAATGTGAGGAGGGGGGCAGTGTTGGAGTGGGTAGATCAGAGCGGTTGAGAGTCCACAGAGAGCTTTGAAGGTCACAGCTAGGACTTCTGTCTGGTCTCCAGTAAGAAGGGAACCCAAGGGATTTGCTGTGTTTTCAGAGCCTCGTTCTGGCCAAGGGAGTGAAGACAGAAGCTGGGAAAGCAATTAGGAGACTACTGCAGACATCCAAGTGACCAACAACGACCAGGATTAGCAAGGAAGTTAAAGGGCCAGGGAGGGAGTGAGAGTGTGTGTTGTTAAATAAAATGGTGTTTTCATCGTGGGCATTTCTGTAATTTCCTTTGATTTAAACCAATACTCAATTATGTATATGTATATGTATATGTATATATATATATATATGTATATATATAATATATATATGTATATATAACCATACTCATTATATAGTATGCACAATTAGTGATGTGTTTTAACAATATATATTGTGAAGGCTTCTAAAAAGGCATTTAGAAGTTTTCTCTTTATAGTATTTTAAGAATAAACAGCACTCCAGCAAAACACCAGATGGCAGTAGAAAATAAGTCATATTTTTGCTACCAAAATAAAAAAATCACATTTGTAGTGCAGCTTAACGAAAAGGCCGAGGCAGGCAGCTAAGTTGTGGCAGTTTGGCACAACCGGAGCCTTTTGTGGAGAGTTTCTGCTCTTTTGGATAAAGGGAAGGAAAAATAAAACTGACAGGAAGAAGAACCAAGCCTCGCGCTGCTGGCTTATGCTTCTGAGATTGTGTGTGTGTGTGTGTGTGTGTGTGTGTGTGTGTGTATGTGTGTGTGTATGTGTGTGTGTGTGTGTGTGTGTGTGTGTGTGTGTGTGTATGTGTGTGCGCATGTGCGTGTGTGTGGTTAAGGGTGCATGTGTTTGTGTTTGTGTGTGTGAGTGTGTGTGTGGTGTGTGTGTGCATGTGTGTGTGTGGTGTGTGTGTGTGTGTGTGTGTGTGTGTGTGTGTGTGTGTGTATGTGTGTGCGCATGTGCATGTGTGTGGCCAGGGGTGCATGTGTGTGTGAGTGCATGTGTGTGTGTGTGTGTGTGGCGGGGGGATTTTATGGGTAACTATGTTACATGTATGCTAGACTTTGGGTTAATATCTCACTAGTCTCCGAGTTTTAGTTCTTGCTACCTTTTTCTTTGCCCTTTAGCCTGCTGTTTCTACAGTATCTTTAATTAAGTTCACTGGGCTTTCCACTGCGGCATGCATGGCTGGAACACTCCACCTTGGAGCAGAAACAGTCTTCTAAGAACAGCACCTGTCAGTCTCTGCCTGCCCTTGCTCCTTCCCTGTTGACTTCAAAAGCCGTTTAAAAATATTTTGATGACATTCCATCAGTTTAATGAAGTGCTTATCCCAATACGTTTAGTATTTGGCCGGCTGAGCATCTCAATGTGAGCTTCCCTGGCTGAGCCCCTCACCCGTGTGTTTTTACTCACTTTTCCTTGAACCACTGGACTACCTTTTCTTGTTGATTTTAGTGATGTTGATAATAGCTCCTCACTGCGTTTTGACAGTGTCTTTCCCTGATTTTTTTCTTTACATATCACCTTCATGTATGATGCCGCAAAGATGAAGTGTTTGTATAAGGTCGGCACACAGATGCATGTGTACAAGAAGCAATTGCATTCTCTACTGCACTAGAGAATTTAGACTGGGTGTGATGCTATCGCATACGTCTCTATTCCATAGCAACAGAGTATACACAAAGACACTAACAGGCTTGATGAACTAGGAAGCATGGGAGTGAGAAGTGTGGTACTTCCCTTTATAATCACCTATGGAGACAAGAACGCACACTTGGCTATGAAGATACCAGTCACGAAGGGGCGATCAGCCCACCTATGTGGATCCTTCACCTCGTATGCATGAGCTCAGTCAAGGCTTCTCTGCCCTGAAGGGACACACTGTCACTCTATGTGGTTTAGCTGCTCACGACATGCTTTCGCTCACTGTCTCTAGCAGTCCAAAACTACAAGGTACTCTTCGTTATTAGTGCCTGCATCCGATCTGGGATTCCTTGTGCTGCCTGGTGCTTCAGTTCAGACCACATCCCTTGGTCTGAGTGATCTGCCCATATTACAGAAGAGTGAGGTAGAAGTAGCGCGTTTAAAGCAACTCAGTCTGAAAGCTTTGAAAAGTAATCTCAATACTAGCCTGCAGCTGCGACAAGAGGGTCTGAGATGACTGCCGTGCAAGATTTATTATCGTCATTACACTCAACAGCCACGGTAGTGTCAGTGCCTCCTAAAATACATCGGCGGTTATTGTCTGATTACTTCTACCGATAAGTTAATTATAGGAGATTTCTGACTCTTACATAACTGATTTAGAGAGAAGTTTAATTACAGCAATTTCTGTGATTTAAATAAGCTCAGCATATATTACCAGTCTCAGCGAGCATAGTAGAGGTTCTTCAGCTGTGTTGAAATACGCATTTGCTTTGTTTTTAGTTTTCATCGCAGGATTTTAGCACTACTGTAGGTCACGTGACAAACCAGGACACCTGTTTCCACCAGAGTGCTGCCTCTGTCAAGCACTCTGCAGGACCGTAATAGCAACTTCCTCCTTATCATTAAAATCCCATTCCAGTGTTTCCCAGTGAGCTCTCTACATTTGCCAAGACTAATTTGTGTAATGATTGTGACAATGTGGGCAGGAAAGGAAAACAGGCTTCTCAAGGGGAGAAAAAGAAAACGTTGGGGTATTTTAAATGGTCTGTTAGCATCTTGATTTTTTTTTTAAATCGATGAGAATTGTGACATGCTAAACCAGAGTAACTCACATGACTTTATCACCATTCTATCAGTATATTTAGTCAATTAAAGGTTAACATATTAGTTATGGATGCCTAGACTAACTTAAAATTAAACTTGTAAGAAAATGTGCTATAAATAGAATGATGGGTAGTTTATTTAAATCAGATGTAGAATTAGCAGCGTTAACGTTAGTTCAAAAGGGACAGTGAGAATTACTTTATTCAGCATGCCATAGGCTTTTTCCCGTAGTGTTTTCTATTTTATGGTTCTACAGGTAGCTTCTGATGGCATTTATAGTAACTAACTCTTACCATATAATTTTATATTTCCCTTAAACATAAACATTTTATTTACACTAGACAGTGCACAGTCTGCTTTTATCTGTGGTTTTGCATACTCACGGTCAATGATGCCCACATGCATTAATCACTGCCGTCTGAAGGTCACTGTGCACCAAGGTCTAAAAGAGTCACCTCACTTCAGCTCATCACCTGGGTACCGGCTCAGCGCACATCATCCCGAGAACAGTGTAGTACGCTAAGATATTTTGGTAAAGAGAGAAAGAGAAAAAGCCCATTGCCATAAGATCTATTATAATACATGGCTATACTTGTTCTGTTTCATTAGTCCTCTTTGTTAGCCCATTAGTGTGACTGTTTGTGAGTTACACTCAAAAATGGAAGTTCACATACAGACAAAACATTCTCTATGGGGTGAGCTGTGTCTGCAGCTTCAGGCATCTGCTGGGATGTATCCCCTGTTGGTAAGGTCATGCTAGTCACTCCAATCATTGACAAAACACACATGATGCTGGCTGTTCTGCTCTGGGCATTCTATTTCATTCTTCCTGGGAAGAAATCTGTCTGCCACCTTCTGTAGCACCGTGAAATGTCGAGCACACATCCTTTTATTAGAACAACACTTCTTTCCGCACCTCTTTGGCCCTTCATCTGTCTCACCTACAGATCTCACCCTTTCTCTTCCTTTCCTGTGCCTCTCAAAACTGTACCAGAAGAAAGGGAGAATGGTTTGAGAAATTCCCAGCTGCCGTCCTCATGTCCTCTAACCTCAGACGGTAGTAGCTTCAACTGGATGCTAGGATAGACCAGCTTTGTGTTTCCAGAGAAGACTTTGGTTTGTTTGTTAACATACTGAAATAGCAAGAAAACACAACCAAGGAGCTGGCACAGTGGCACACACCTGTAATCTCAGCTCTATCAGGGCAGGGGCAGGGGCAGGGGCAAGGGCAAGGGCAATTGTCGCAAGTTTGACACCAGCCTGATTTGTATAGCAAGTTCCAGGACAGGTTGGTATCAAAAGAACAAAAATTAATAAATAAAAATAACCAAGATGGTTAAAGTATCTTTCATGGTTCTCTTCTATTCACTAATAGGTATATTGACCATTTAAGGCAAATGTGTACACAGGTTCAGTTATGTTATGAGTTTGTGCATTTGTCCATTTGGCTATGATTGAAGCCGAGAATATAGGATTTATTTATTTACTTAGTTGCTTACTTTTGAGTTAATCTCTCTGTCTCTCTCTGTGTCTGTGTCTCTGTCTCTCTGTCTCTGTCTGTCTGTCTGTCTCTTCCTCAGAAGACATCTGTACGTGCAGGGAAAGGAATTAAGAGAATAATTTTCGTGTATTCTAACATTTTCCTTTCACTGTGTCTTGGGACCACAGCCATTCTTGCACGGCATTGCCTTGAGGGCTGCTCCTCAAGTATCCAACAGGGGTTATATTCATGTAAACGTTCTGTGCATTCTGATAACCTCTTATTTTTAATGGCCAGGTAGTAGGTTGATACAGGAAGGAACTGTAGGAGTTCTTGCACACAGCAAACCCATCTCTATTGCAAAGAACATCACTACCGCAATGTGAGGGATAGTGCTCTCTGCAAAGCAGTTTCTCCAGGATACAGTCCCTCAGCCCTGGTGGCCTTACTCCTAGGAAGGCAGGCACCACATCTTTCTTCCAGTGTACAGCGTGCTACATACTTTCTCTGCTCTGAGTCCCCTGCACTGATGGGACTGCCATCTTCTGTCCTGTTCTGGGTTTTGTTAGCATTCCCCCTCTTTAAGACTAAGTATTTAATGTCTGGAGCCTAGTTAACTAGGTTACTACCATCCTAACCCTGTTCACATGTGCAGAGCACTCTGAAAACTGGACTCAGATTAAATGTTTATCCAGCATGGCTCCTTCAGTTGTTACCCTTTATGTAAAAGCCAGTGTTTGATAAAGTTGTGCTTCTGGTAATAAACCTTAATTTTTATGCTTCCTAGAAATTTGGCTCCTCTCCCCCTAAAGATCACTGGCTTCCAGTGTGTGTACCGACGTATCGGCGATGTTATTACTAGTGTTATTCAGCGAGCCAGAGACTGGACATAGCATTAATTGCAAATTATAGCCTGAAAATAAAACCAATGAACTTGGGTGAGCATTTAATTTCTGTGCCCTGTCACTTTGATTCATACTACATCTTGCTTTTTAACTGCTGCCATGAACCCCGCATGCATTTCTCTGCAGTATATTTTTTTCATGGCATTTGCAGACAGTTGCGAGAGTCAAGCAGTATAGGACCCAGCAGGGTATGTGTTGTTGTGCCATTAATTGCATACCTCTGTGCCTCCAGAGGAAGGAGGCCAGAGGCAGACTGTCTTTTACCCCCTGAGAAGTATGATAATAGCTTGACAGTGTGCTTCCTTCAGTATTTCTCAGTGATTATAAAATACAAGTGAAGAAACTTGTTGGAAAGCAAAAAAGAGAGAGAGAAGCAGCTTTAAATCACATCTCAGATTAACAGCATCGAGCAAGGTTAGTGCATCGCAGTGGGCGGGTACTCATTTCCGCTTTCTCAGGCACCAGGACTAAGTCCTGTTGAGTTTTTAGGATCAGGGGTGAGCCTGAAAGTGACTTTGGATGTTGCAAGTGTCACTGAGAGCGCAGAAAATTTGAGAGCATTAACCTGTTCAGCCTTTACCGTAGTCCATGCCCCCCCCCCCATCATGATCATGTTCTTTCCTGCTATTTGTGTGAAATCACTTATTTTAAACTAGAGAATCGATTTCCTGAAACACAAAGGATCCTTGAGTGGAGCCAGAGTCTCTGGTCTACCACTTCCTGTTTGTCCTTTGACTCTGGACACATCCCTTGGGCCCAGGGAACTTTTCTTTCTTCACTTGTAAAATGATGCATATTCTCACATTCCTGCAGTTTCTGCCTACTGAGCGTGATTGCGTGGCTTTGCTCCTGGTGCCTTGCAGGGCAGATATGACTAACTCTCACGGTCCCTCTCCCTGTGATGGATTAAAGACAAACAAAATGAAACAAAACAAAAGACAAGAAGCCTAGTGACCTGGCACAGTGGTGAATATCTTGAATCCCAGAACCCTAAAGATAGATAGAGAGAGGAGTGTCCCGAGTTCAAGATCACTCTTTGGCTCTATATAGAGTTTCAGACCACCAGGGCTATGACAGATCCAGCCTCATAAGAGAATAAACCCAAAATGTAGTTTAAGTCAAATTTACATGATCTCCAAATTTAAGTATTTTAGAAAAGAGGTCTAATAATCTGTATTTGTTCCTGCTGCACAAGGCTCTGGATGAACACGATAAATTACTGACATGACAGCCTAGTGTTCTTAATGTCTTAATTACAAGAGAAGGACGCCAATTCTCCAGGGCTGGTTCTCTGTGAAGTGTGTATTTATGGAAAGTGAGCATCAACAAGCTGAATGAGGTGCAGGCATGTTGGGGAGCCATTAGTGGGATGCTTGTGATGGCATCTCATTAAATAAACAGCAAGTGAAGTTTTCTTCCCACCTTGGGTGTTAACGTGGAGTTTGAAAACAGCCAACAGAAAAAGCTAAATGCTTGAGGGATTTATGGTAAGACTCAATAGTGCCATTAATTTCCATGTATGCTTTAAATTGCTGGAGTAAAATAATGTATTCAGCAAAGAAGCAAGTTCTTGCTTCCTCCCATGAGTCTCCTTGATTGTGCAATTGGTATCTCATTCTTTAATTAAACTTGTCCAAAGATAGGATCAGCTAAAGTGTTTACTGTATAAATAGTTTTCATTCCCAGTGTGCAAGCTTAAAACCGGGGTATAAAGAGTTTGCCATCTGTTAAAAACCAAAACATGTGGCGTGCTGTTGCATAAAAATAAACCACACATTATTCATATAAAGGATTACAGTATAGTATATCTTGGGGGATGACAATAATTTGTGATACTTTGGAATGCCACCACATTCTCTCTAAGTGGTGGTATGTTCAGAAATGCATTATGAAAAGCAACATGACCATGTATAAGCATAGGAAATCAAGTTTTATTTTCAATACTTTTTGCCTCTCTTAACATCTGGTCATTCATTTATGACAGAAATTTAAATAATTCCTCTCCCTTTGCTGCATCCTCTTGGCCCTGTGGTTATTGTATCTCAAAGGATCTGCCCACTACTACGTTATTTCTGCTTATGCATGTGCCCAAAAAGCTTCAAGCTGATCCGCCATCTTCACCATTAAAGCCATAGCAACACTACAGCGTCTGCAGAGCAGAGTCTTCCTTCAGAGAAACAGGTCGTCGGGCTTCAGGCCACCGTGTAGTCCTGGCCCTCACCCTGGAACCCCCTCCATGGTCTCTCTGAATCCTGGAAGTTACTTCCTTTCTATTTCTGTGTTCACACTTCCCTTCTACTTTGGAATCAACTTTCCTCCCTCACGCACCCCAAATTAGATCTGTGTTTTAAAGGCTCCAAACATTGGATTTGTCTAAATTTCCTTTCTCACTGGCACAAGTAGAAGCAGCTGTTTATGTGATCATACTATAATTCCTATTATGACTGGTTGTTTCAGCTTGTTCTACTCATTATGGACTTCTCCATTATCTAAGGCATTTGGGTTTGTATTTATATTTGGCCTGGTTTTGAGTCTGTTACCCTACCTGGCCTGAGGAGAGGCCTCAGTAAGCATGGGAGCTGCCCTTACCATGGCTCAGGAATACTGCCATATCCTGTATTGGAGTTTCCCACCACACCGCAATGGCTACAGTTGTTTAAAGTGATTTGGAGATTCAGTCATGTCTGACGGGATTGTGTGAGGAATCATGACACTTCAGACAGAACCAGCATACGGTCTTTGGACTTTTTAGATTCCACTTCAGAACAACAAATAAATTATAAACACTATCCAGAAAAAGTGTTCAACTGTGATAATCAGAATTATTCTTTCTTAACTTTAAAGATTTATTTTTAATTCTGGACTCTGTGTGTGTGTGTGTGTGTGTGTGTGTGTGTGTGTGTGTGTGTGTGTGTACATGAGAGCAGGCTCCCATGAAGGGAAGAAGAGAGTGTTCTATACCCCGGAGCTATGGGTCTAAGAGCCGAATGTGCTCTTAACTGTTGAGCCATGTCTCCTCGCCCTCAGAATTATTCTGAGTTTTAAAAAATAGAATCTATTGTAATTATGTTGTACATGTTTATTATAATACTTTTATTGGATAAAGGCAGGATAAACTTCGATCAACACAATCTGAGGGTTTGACGTGTGTCCCAGCAAAGAAGTTATCACCATGAAGACAATACTCACACCCAGGGACTTAGAAGTTCCCTGTACTCTCTGCATCTCATCTTCTGTCCCTGGCACACACTATATCGTCACCAATAAACCCAGGTTCCTGGGCATTCACATTCCTCTCCCAGGACTCTGAGTTAGTGGAATTATTCAATGTACAATATTTGAAGGTAGAGGGTTTTTTTGTTGTTGTTGTAGTTAAAGAGTGATTTATTTATTTATTTATTTATTTATTTATTTATTTATTTATTCTATGTGTGTGAGTATACTGTTGGTGTCTTCAGACACACCAGAAGAGGGCATTGGACCCCATTACTGATGGTTTTGAGCCACCATGTGGTTGCTGGGAATTGAACTCAGGACCTTTGGAAGAGCAGTCAGTGCTCTTAACTGCTGAGCCATCTCTCCAGCCTGAAGGTAGAGTTTTATTCTGAGATTTATGTAACAGTATGAAGTAATATCTTATTTTAATTGACAAGTACTATGAATTTTATTGTTACACCAAAATTTGTTCATCAATCCACTTACAGACATTCAGCTTAGTTCCAGCTTTGGGCCATGGCAAAGCTATTAAGAATATCCATGTACAAGTCGATGTGAAGGCGCATGCATTCACTTCCCTTGAGATGTATAGGAGTAGAAAGGGTATATTATACGGTGTATCTTCAACTTCTGAAGAAATTCCTAGCCTATTTTTAATGGATGTATAAATTACTTTCATACTCTCGATCACACGGAGTTCTTCGCCATCTTTGCCAACATTTGTTACACCACAGCAACTGCTGGCCATTGCAGCCACTTTGAAGGTCTGTGTTTACTTCCCATTTGGTTTTAACTTTCATTTTTCTTATGACAAATGGTTTTGAACATCTTTTGTTGAGCTTTCTTATGTTATCTCTTCTTGGAAGAAGTGTTTCTTCAAATCTTGCCTTTTTCTTTCTTTTTTTTTTTTTTTATTGGTATGCCTGTTTTTTAATCTTGAGTTTGGAGACTATGTCATTGTATTTTTAAAACGTAGAATACAGGTCTTGCAAATGTTTTCTCCCATTTTTCATATATCTTGTATTAGTATGATAAGTATAGCATTGATTGATTTTCAAATGTTAGACTCACAATGTACAGCTCAGAGTTAAGCCTTACTGTATGGTTTCCTTGTTGGATTGATCTTGTTGGATTGGCCCTGCCAGATATTTCTTGTGTTAATAAAGCACACCAGTTTTTAGTGTTGTTTTTATATAATGTCTTTGTCTGCTCTTGGTCTCAGGAGTAATGCTGGCTCATGGCATAAGTTGAGAAACAATCTGTTTTCTTCAAGGGTTTCTATGTCCCCTCTCCCTCAAATACTTAGGAAATTTCTCCAGTTGAGGTTATCGGGCCTAGAATTTTCTCTGTGGGAAGATTTTGAACCACAAGTTCAATTTCTTAAATTGACATATATATTTAGTTTCATTCTTTTTGACTTACTTTTTTAAGTTTGTGACTTCCAAGACTTGGTTCATTTGTTCTGGTTTCCTTAATTCATTCACATAACATTGTCTGTCCCTATCTTATGATCCATTCACCTCTCCTTCCATTTTCTTCTGGTTGAAATGTGCTCTTCATCATTATTTTTGTTTCCTTGAATAGGATCTGGCCATTCTGCTGTTAGGATTGAGAAGCTTGACTTGTGTCCCCTCACAGTCACTGCCTTCTGTTGTCATATGTACAGTTTCCAGGGAACCATTGTTTCATGAGCTATAGAAAATATTTAAGACGTCATCATATTTGACCATAACTTTAGTATTTGAAGGAAGTATCACCTTCTGCTGTATGCTCTTCTTGTCACCTCTGTCTAGAGTGGCACTAGCTTGCTTCTACATTATATCAACTTATAGATTTAAGTCTTGTATTAGTCTCATTCTAGTATAAAGTAAAATCATGTATGTGTATAATGAGAAATGTACCAGTTAAACACATAACTTTCCCCCTATTTGTTGACCTATCAGAAATAGTTTTATCCCTTTTCTGTTGCCTGACTAAGGGTAAGCATTTCTCATTCTATGGAGACCGATAGTCACAGTTGGGTTGCTTGCCAGAAGTCTGTGGTTGGTCATCTTCTATCAACCATCGCTCCTAAAAGCTAAGATACATAATAACTTCTGTAACATCAGTTGTTCATTTTTGTTTCAGGGACAAATCTGAAAGGCTCCATTGAGATGTCTCTTATTCTGATCATATTTGTTTTAGAGCTTGATAGTGTTACATATATATATATATATTCCCATACACCTAATGTCTTAAAATACATAATAATTGAAGAAAGTCACTACTATGTGTTAAACACTTATCAAACCTACAGAACCTTTTGAGAGCTAGGAAATTCAGTGAAAATTAAGCACCAAGAACTCTCTTGCAAATCCCTAGGACATTACCGTGACATACACTCCTCTCTGTGTGTAGCTGTATCAAGAAATGCCGTACCTCACAGTCACTTGCTGCTTACCCATCATAGGGTTTGGGAGTCCCTAATCATTTTAGGTTCTCTCAGAGATGCTGGTGCCAAGCCAGGCTTGGAGATTATATGAAGGGCATTGTTTTGACATTAATGGGAAATCACTTTCACAGAAACAAAGCTTTTAAAGGAAGAATTCAAGTACCTTTAAGCACTATTTAAACAAAATTAATAGTTTGGAAGATAATTTTCTGACATATGTCTTTGAAAGTGAGGGTTTTACAGAATTTCCTGGCTGGTAATTAGAGACTACAAATCTCATTTTAATGAACACCAGTTAGTTATTGTATTGAGCAGTAATGCTTTGGGGGTTGTTAATATGGGCAGCCCCATGCATTTTCGCCACCTGTGATGCTTTTTGAGCTCATGCTTGTTCGGCTGGCTTTTCTGCCTTCCCTACATTGACTATGTTGGTTTGTGTTTGCTGCTGAGTGTGTCCCTGTCCAGCCACCTTTACCCTTACCCATTTACTTGTTGAGGATGGCACCCACACCTTGCCTGTGCTGAGCATGTGATCTGCCCTGGGGCTGCACTTCCAGCTCCTGGCTTGTGTTGCTTAGATACTCAGTTAATGGTTAGGGAACCAGAGGATGAAGATTGTCAGAACGGACTCTGGAGTTAAGCCAGAGTTGAGCTCTTCCCTCCTGAAAGGTGCCCACGGAGATAGCATTCATAATGACTGTGTAAGAGTATGGACTGCTTTGGCACTGATGGGGTTTCTCTTACATCTTAAAAACTGCATTACTTAGTGTCTAAAATTTCTAATTTAACATATGGGGTCACATCTGTTAAAGGATTATTACTCTAGAAGGGGAATGATGTATAATTTATTAAAATAACCCTATGGGGAGACAGCCAACTCCATTTAATGAACTGAAATACTTGCCGCCTCCATGGAAGGCTCCCAGCTGCATCTCACAGTATTTCCATCAAGGGGGCAGAGGAAAACAATTGCCCTTTATAGAATGTTTACTGTGTTGGATTAGTTAGTGTCTCTTAGCTAAAGAAATATTTATGTTCCCTGTTCAGTGTAAGCTTTGAATATTGGACTCCTGCTGGTTTGTAGTTGATATTTAATTCTGAGGAGAACAAAGGTCCATTTTTCCTCAGCTGTAGGAGGCCAGGAAGGAGGCACTGTCTACCCTTCCCAGCTCACTGCTCCCCGAAGGCTGGCAGCTTAGACAGAGCATCTCCCCAGAGTGGTCCAAATGTACCCCTTCTCCCACTCCTTATGAAGTGTGTAGTCTTGGAGAGTGAATCCCTGCAAGGGGTTACTTTTGGATCAAGTACATTAATTTTCTTTTCTCACATAGCAATAATACAGAGAAAGGCTCCTGCCGGAAACACTTCCATGTCTGGCTGCTGATTGGGTTTCTCAGCAGCAGAGAACGTGTCTGTCACTCAATTTACTAGCAAACTGATTGCAGAACCAGTGGGATGCTTAGCAGTAGGGAAGACCTTGCACAATTCCCACCTTTAAATGAAAGAGAAAATGGCTGTGGGCTCCAGCCCACATTCCCTGCTGCTCTCCTAGGAACACTCCAGTGTAGGCACAAGCGTGCTCATCCCGTGCTCGGCAGAGAGATTTCCATCAGAAATCTGAATGTAGGACTCTGTACGGGCGTACTCGGTTGTTTACTCTTTCTTCTGACTTGTCTTCATGTTTACCTTTTGCTGAAATTTATCAGTGATTTTGTTTTACATCAAATGTAACTTCTGATTTTAAGTCAGGAAGATTAATATGTATATTAGAATTTGTCTTAATTGATATTTACCAAGATTACTGTAGTAAAATTGCTTTATATGACTGTTAGCTTCATCCTGCATCTTAGGTGGGAAGCACATTTTCCTTAGGTACCATAATATAATCTCATATTTCTTTCCTCTAAATTAATTACTTTAACTTGTTGCATTTGTATTTTTCATATTTCTGAGGCATAGCTGTAGAAGTTGAGTATCCTTTACTTGAAATATTTGGAATTAGAAATGTTTTTGATTTCTACCCTTCCCAGCTCACTGCTCCCCGAAGGCTGGCAGCTTAGACAGAGCATCTCCCCAGAGTTTTGGAATATTTGCATATGCATAGTGAGATGCCTTGAGGATGAGACACAAGTCTTGACATACAACACTTATATTTCATATATACTTGATTCATATAGACTGAAGTTATTTTTTTATATTCTGATGGTTAATCTTAATTGTCACCACTATGAGATATAAAATCACCTGAGATATAAGCCTCAGGGGCTTTATCTTGATTACTTTAATTAATATTGGAAGACTCACCCATAGGTGGCACCATTCCCTAAGCCAATTTCCTAGACTATATAAGAAGGGGGAAGTGATCTGAGCACAGCGATTCTTCACTCTTTGCTTCCTTGAGGTGGGTGCAGTTATAGCCTCAACCTCTAACACCCTGCCATGGTCCTTCCCTGCCATGATGAAAGCTGAAACTGTGACTCAAGATGAACCTCTTCATCTTTGATTTTGTCAGGATATCTTATCATACTAACAGAAAAGGTAAGACATACATATTTAATTTTTTGCATGAAACAAAGTTTGTATGCATTGAAGTATCAGATTTGTAACATGTGTTACTCTGGGCACCAGATTTCTGGGCATGTTACTAAAATTCCTTTACTTGAGGAAGATAGAACAACCAGTATCCTTCTTTTTTTTTTTTTTTTTTTTTTTTCCAAGACAGGATTTCTCTGTATAGCCCTGGCTGTCCTGGAACTCACCTTGTAGACCAGGCTGGCCTCGATGTCAGAATTCCGCCTGCCTCTGCCTCCCAAGTGCAGGGATTAAAGGCATGCACCACCACACCTGGCTAGTATATCCTTGTAAGGTCCTAACATAAACCAAGTTGGGATTTCACTTGAGTTCACCTGAGGGAGCTAATGAGATATTTAGGTTTTCTTAGAGCAGTGGGTGGGGCATTACATTCATTCAAGAGCATGGATGACCCTAGAGAATCCACACTGGAAGGTATATACACAACAGGAATGATGGCTGCCTGTGTAGATGGAATCCATTCCATTCATCCTTCCTGTCTTAGTTTGGGTTTTACTGCTGTGAACAGACACCATGACCCAAGCAACTCTTATAAGGACAACATTTAATTGGGGCTGACTTACAGGTTCAGAGGTTCAGTCCATTATCATCAAGGTGGGAGCATGGCAGAGTCCAGGCAGATGTGGGGCTGGAGGAACTGAGAGTTCTACATCTTCATCCAGAGGAAGCCAGGAGCAGACTGGCTCCCACATGGCTAGCAGGAGGGTCTCAAAGTCCACCCCCACAATGACACACTTCCTCCAACAAGGCCACACCTCCTAATAGTGTCACTCCCTAGCCCAAACATATTCAAACCACCATACTTCCCCACCTATATCCTCTTGTTCCTGCCAAAGATCCTATGGCCACGTGCAACGAATGTAGAATTGCATACAATTTGTTGTGTTGATGGGTGTGTGGGGGTGAATGGATGCTCAGGTGAGGGTTCTATGACCCAGCCTGCCCTGTCCCTTCCTTCCAAGAGGAAAGGTCAACAAACTCAGCTGTGATGATCTTTGTCGAGGAAGCCTACCTGGACTGTAGAAAATTGCAGCAGTTTGGCTAGGAGGATAGCCCTGTACAACAGAGCATTTCAGAGTTGCGGTTTGTTGGTTCTCTCTCTCTCTCTCTCTCTCTCTCTCTCTCTCTCTCTCCTTTTTTCTTTCCTCCTTCCCTCCCTCCCTCCTCCTCTTCCTTTCTTTTTTTTCTTTTAATTAGGGGAAGGTATCATGCACACATAGAGAAGACAGTTTGCAGGAGCCATTTCTCTTCTCCCATCATGTGAATTCTATGCCTCAAGCTCAGATCATCAGTCCAAGTAGCAAGAGCCCTCACTCAGGGGGCCATCTTATATGCTCAGACCAGGAGTTTGGATTAGAGATTCCCAAGGTGTAATAAAGTTTTGGGAGCAAGAGGAGTGCAGTGTGGATCCATAGGAATAGTGTGAAAAAAAAAAAAGAGTCACTCACACCTCTACCAAGGAAGTGTTTAACCATAGAGCAACTGTCAAAGTAAAACAAAAAAGAAGAAAGTACACATTTACTAATAAGATGGCTCATACAGATTTCCCATGGAGTTAAATCAGCAGACTTCTAGAGCACATTAAGAAGCCATATGGAAGAAGTGTAACAAGTGTTGTGGTGCTTGATGCCCATGACTGTCCTTCATGGCTGGCAGTCAGAGTCAGATACCTTCATCGCACTGATGGTAACAGCAGCTTAGCCAAGTGTTTCAAACCACCTAGAACTGACATCCCTGAAACTCACATCCTCATCTTTCTACTAAGCTAGGGTGTGCTTGTGCAGTGTAGCTGGGTGCTTAAGACACAAAATAAAGGAAAATTACTATGGCTTTATAAAACTACCTTTATCTTTAGAGACAGTAATACAAAGTTGGTAGTTCCTTTGTACAATGTAATACTTACACTAATACTTAATTCCACTCTGCCATCAGGATCAAAGCTATGAACAACCCACTTTCTCAATGTCTGGGCCAGATGCCAGAGATAGGAAGCAGTTGTAAAGGCTGTTGGCATTGCAGTCTTCTTGGGGCAACCTGAGACCCAGTCTTGGGTTCTGCTGTTTTTGAAATATGTGTCCTAGGTAGCAGACAGATATTTGACTTTTTAAGCATTCAGTAAAATGACAACTATATAGCAACAATGAATTTCCCTGGTGGTAACTGATACCCATAAACCCAGGGACTTGGGATGCTGAGGTAGGAAAATCACCTGAGATAGTGGGTTCAAGGCCAGTCTAAGTAACACAGTATGACCTTTGTTTCATAAACAAAACAAAAAGAATTTTGAGAAGCCCAGAATATAGCTCAGTTGGTAGAGTGCTTGCCTAAAACATTCAGAAAATCCTGGGTTCAGTCTTGATCCCTGCACGTCTTAAAATCTGGCATGGTGACTCATGTCTATAATCATGCCTGTAATGGAGGCGGGAGAATCAGATGTTCAAGGTCATTTTCAGATTCATGGTGAAGTCAAGGCCATCCTGGGCTACAGGAGAGACAGTGTCCATACAGAGGGAGAGGGAGGGAGGGAAAGAGAGAGGAAGGAAAGGATGGAGGGTGAGAGGGAGGGAGGGAGGGAGGGAGGGAGGGAGGGTGAGAGGGAGGGAGGCAAGGAGGGGAGGGAGGAAGGGAGGG
Organism: Mus musculus; assembly: GCF_000001635.26. Taxonomy (NCBI): domain Eukaryota; kingdom Metazoa; phylum Chordata; class Mammalia; order Rodentia; family Muridae; genus Mus; species Mus musculus. Next base: position 9,547,335 of record NC_000070.6, on the reverse strand, counting down.
GAGGGGAGGGGAGGGGAGGGGAGGGGAGAGGGGAGGGGAGGGGAGGGGAGGGGAGGGGAGGGGAGGGGAGGGGAGGGGAGGGGAGGGGAGGGGAGGGGAGGGGAGGGGAGGGGAGGGGAGGGGAGGGGAGGGGAGGGGAGGGGAGGGGAGAGGAGAGGAGAGGAGAGGAGAGGAGAGGGGAGGAGAGGAGAGGAGAGGAGAGGAGAGGAGAGGAGAGGAGAGGAGAGGAGAGGAGAGGAGAGAAGAGGAGAGAAGAGAGAAAAGCTAGCAAGCCAGCTGTGTTATGGAGTTTTGATATCCCACTAAAAATAGCTGAACTTTTCAAAGCTAGAAGCTCCTGGTTAGCTGTGCCTATATTCTGTCTTATCTGTACAGGTCTACTAAATTCACTAAAAACTTGAAGTAAGACATGGGAAATACAGTGCTCTCCTTGGGATGTTCTATAGGAAATCATTTGAGCTTGCTTCTTTTTCTTGTCTTCCTCTTCCGTCCTTCCGGTTATGGTCGACTGGACATTTTGTAGCATATTTTGAAGGCTTCATACAGGAAATGTAAACTTCACAAGTAAGTGTTGGGGGATGAAAATAGAGCTAGGCCATCTTGGAAAAGGCAGGACTGCTGGTTCCAGGAAGCACAACAGCGGAGAAGCTCAAGGTAAATACTATTCCCTAGAATAAGTCCAGTGTTTCAGGTGGGTTTGTGGGAGACAGTCACACAGTTAAATCAATGTCTATGTTTAATTAGTAATCAAAATGTGTCAAAGTGGCAGCCCCAGACAGAAGCAGATTCTGTGTCTCTGTGTGGCTTCTATTTACCTGTAGAATCCTTTGTCAGGGTGGCAATGCCTAGGTCTTATCATTGCGCTGGTCTTTTGTGCTATAGTTTGTGTTCTTCCTTTGCAAACCTTATGATCATTGAGCGCATGTGCCGGACTCTGTTGGCTCTTGTAGCAAGCTTGGCATCAGTAGGTTCCATCTTTGCACAGGCAGATGGCAGGTCAGAGCCTGTGAGCCCTGAGCAGCATCACCCCTTCAGCCCACCAGAAGTCTAGAAAATTCAGGTTTTACTAATAACAAGAATTGGTAAGTTGTGGCACCAGACCTTAGAATATGTCTGTCCTTTCACTTACAATATAAACAGCTAACAACAGAGGTACCACTTACTGACTGCTTTAATTTCCTGTCTTGTAGTAGGGATAAAATGTTTTGACAAAAGCAGTCTAAGGGGGAAATGGGGTTGTTTCAGCTCACAGTTCAAGGTAGAAGTACATCATTGTGGGGCTAGTCACAGCAATAGGAGCAAGGTACACGCCATCTACAGTAAATAAAGCACATGTGCCATCAGCCCCCTTCCCAACAGCTGGGCCCGAGTTACAGAGCAATGGCTTCTTCCACTGCCTAGATGGCTACCCTTGTCTGGGGATAGCTATGGTTCCCATTATTCCAGGACCATTCCACTTCTTCCCAGATATTATTCCTATCCTACCATGTACAATTATAGGCTGAGTATCACTAATCTGCTGACACCATTGCATACACTAGCAAGATTTTGCTGAAAGGACCCAGGTATAGCTGTCTCTTGTGAGACTACGCCGGGGCCTAGCAAACACAGAAGTGGATGCTCACAGTCAGCTATTGGATGGATCACAGGGCTCCCAATGGAGGAGCTAGAGAAAGTACCCAAGGAGCTAAAGGGATCTGCAACCCTATAGGTGGAACAACAATATGAACTAACCAGTACCCCCTGGAGCTCTTGACTCTAGCTGCATATGTATCAGAAGATGGCCTAGTCGGCCATCACTGCAAAGAGAGGCCCATTGGACTTGCAAACTTTATATGCCCCAGTATAGGGGAACGCCAGGGCCAGAAGTGGGAGTGGGTGGGGGAGGGTATGGGGGACTTTTGGGATAGCATTGGAAATGTAAATGAGGAAAATACCTAATAAAAAAATTTAAAAAAAAAGAAATGCTGTAGAATCCAAAACATTTTTGTATATTGATAGAATTTCATAAGCAGAAAATCTGATGTCTGATGTGATGCGTATCATTCAAAGCACAGGACTTTTGAAGGAATTTGGGCTTTGATTTGGATATTCTGGGATCAACAAGATTACTTTGAATAATGCAGTAGCGTGAACCACCCGTGTTTCAGAAAGATCCTCAGAACAGTGTGGCACTGTAGGCATAGAAAATGGGTAGAAAACTTAAGTTTTTAATTTGTGTTTGTTGGAGAAATTGTTTTGCTTGCTGTCTTGGGTGAAGCAGTTCATGTAAAATGGGAAGATTCTAGGTGTTCTGCAGGTGGCCAGCTTCTGCCATGAAGCACACTCTGAAACATTGTCTAGGACCTAAAGGGACATGGGGGGAAATCATGAGATCAGACTGCTCATGTGTCAGTCCTGATTGTCCTGTGGCTCAGCTGTGGAGACCAGGCTGAGTTTCAGACAGGGTTTCTCTGTGAAACTGTTTCCGGGCTGTCCTGAAACTCATTCTGTAGACCTGAAACTCAAGCCAAACTCAAACCAAGCCAAACTCACCTCAAACTCAGAGATCTACCTGCCTCCTCCATTGCTAGGCCATGATTAATTTTTATGCAGACTGAGTATTTAATGTTAGTGCTTTTCCCACGCCTTCTGCTGTTCTTTTTCATCATATTTGTCTTGATACCCCAACTATAGCATAGTAAAGGAAGCAAAGATTTGAAGTGCGACAGTCTCATTTCCTTTGTACTTCTGGAAAGAGACCTGTGCTGGCAGCAATAGGAAAATAGACGTCTCTGCTATAAAATCGACAGTCTTCCCAAACCATCTTAAGTGATCCAAATTCAACAAAAATAACCATCCCTCTCCCTAGTCCCTTATGCAACTACTTTGAAAGGCTCGGTGGCTGGGCGTGGGGTGCAGGTCTATAATCTGAGGTATTCAGACAGCTGAGGAAGGAGGACTACAACTTCAAGACTTGCCTGGGATGTAGAATGAGTTCAAATCTGTCTTTAATGACATCGAAACAAGAAGAAAGGAATACAGGTCAGTGAAAGAGCGCATTTCTAGCATGTGTTAGACGTGGGGTCCAATCCCTAGGCCATGGGGGGTGGGGAAGAACTTGAGTAACACGATTAAATTGAAGAAAATCAGACAGACCCAGCAGAAGCTCTCATTTGTAGATGAGACTCTTGAGGTACAGAGAGCAAGAGGTTTGCTGCGTCTTGTCCCGACAGGAACCAAAATCCTCATCCCTGCATCTTGTTCATTTGCCTCCATAATAAGCATAGGTGAACTTTACAACTGAGAAAACTTCCCCGTGCTTATAAATATTTAAAAATAAAACTAACCATGATAGGCTAAAACTTGAATTTCAGTATGAAATCTGGGGCAGAGGATATTCTTCGTGGTAGGTGCCATGAGGTTTTAATATTTTCTCCATGTTTGTGCTGTTATGACTAGGGTACTTACATGTGACTCTTTAGTGGGCATTTTACCTATCTGTAGACTGTTCTGGGTGCCCCAGACTATTAATAATTTATTTTTTTCTAAATAAATCTCATATTAACCTGAGCTTCATGCCTGGTGACACCGAGAACACAGTGGGGAAATCTGCAGAGCCAGCCATGAAGGCCTGTGTTTACCCATGTGGTAGGCGAGGAAGCCAGAGGACTGAGAGGGTAACTGGTGAAGTGCTATCATGAGGGGACTGGAAAGAGGAGGGTGAGCGGAAACGGATGGGCTTGGTTTGGATGGTTGGTCTGTCTGCTGTAAAGTGACAGGGAGTTTAGCATCCTTAAATGCGGATGGAGCCCAAGAGAAGCTGGCAAGTGATCCACAGTGGAGATTGATTTCCCAGGCAGAGGAGGGGGGATGTGAGTGTATACACGGGCCCTTGGGGACAGGGTCTCCCTTCTTTGTCCCAGAATAAGGTGAAGGTTAACAGGTTTGTAAGTTTAATGTAAAAGGAATGTCCATCTTTGGGTTGTTCTCTTTTATCCTAGCGTGTAGCATTTCCAGTGCGAGCCCCTTCTCTATCTGGAAGTTTCTGCTTTATCCTTCAAGCCTTTGGCAAGCTGGGCTCTCAGGGAATTCCCTGTGCCTGAGTTTTCCAGGGGTGCAGGCAAGTGTGCACCAGCAGCCTGCCCTCATGCTTGTAGAGTGCAATGCCCTTAGGAGAAGGGCTTTCTTTGGTTTACACAGCAGCCCAAGCAATGTAGTAAGAAAATGATAAACCTCAGCTTTGGTTTAAGACGTACTGAGTCCCTGCAGGAGTCTATGATTTGGGCTTAGTAAGTACAGGGATGACTAGGATACTAGAAGTTATATGGGGGAGAGATCATCAAAGACATGTGCATGGTGGAGGAGAGAAGGGGCAGGGACGAACACAGGAGCCTCAGCAAGAAGGAAGAGATGGGAGAGAGCTCCCAAGCTGAGCAGTATGGAATCCTTTATCGGTCACATGGCTTGGAATCAAGGCATAGCAGTATTTTCAGCTGAGGAACATAAGAAAAGACGTTTTATGTAGAAATTGGCATAAGAAATAGTGCTAAGAATAAGAAGAACGAAGCCTGCGGTATTCTCATTTAGCAGAAACAGAATCTGCGGGGTAGTTGTGGCTTTCTGTGATAGATTTTTCTGTCAAGTATGAGTATGGCTCTTGTCATCCCAAGGCAAGGACAACAGAAGGACAGAGATCGCTGCCTACAAATCACCAGAACGTGTCTGACAATGTTAAGATTTTAATCAGCCAGTGAGTACACACTCTTAGAAAGGTTCACCTACTGACTTGGTCAAAATGGTGGCCACATTCTGCTTGTACAAAGGGAATTTCTGTGCCATGTAGTACAGGATAGCCTGCAAGATGGCGTCATCTTCCTAGGGGTTACCCACTCTGTGCTGACTGGTTGAAGGTGAATTGGTAGACTCTTGTTCCCGCACATACATGCTGGACACCAAAACCTGGCTTCTCGGCCTTATTCTAAGTAACTGCATTGACAAAAAGCAAATTAAATGGAAATCCCCCCCCTCTCTCTCTCCTTTCAGTTAAGAAGAAGAAGCCTAAACTTCTGAACAAATTTGATAAGACAATTAAGGCTGAGCTGGATGCTGCAGAAAAGCTCCGGAAAAGGGTAGGTTGCTATTTTTGATTTGCACAAGAGTGTACGATGGTTTTCTTGTTACAAACATGGGAACTGCAGGACTGTGAGAAGTATAATAACGATGGCAACAACAACAATAGTAAATGTGAAAGAAACCATCAGTGGCTCTCCCGGCACCTCAACACAGTTCTATGTGAACCAGGTCATGTGGAACAGAACTGCACCCAGGGGCCACAGAGGAAGAGAACCACAGGACCTCTGGCCTGGTGTCAGCCCACCCCCCATCGAGTGCTAATTACATGGATTCCATAACCACTTGGCCACTGTGGGCTTCAGTTTCCTCCTCGTTTATACAAATGAGATGATGGGAGTAGTCCTAAATCCCTCTTGCTTTTTGTAAAGCTCAAATTAGAAGAAATTTGTGTTGTGTTGTATTCCGACAAGCAGCTAATTCTGTAGCATGCCAGTGCAAACACAAAGAGCCTTCTCCAGCACCTGAGGCTGTGAAATGTCACAGGTTTAGTGTCCTCCTCACTTAGGTAAATAGCGCTCATGACTACTCTGCTCTGTCATCAAGTAATTGCAATGTTCTGGTTTCTTGCCAGATGGTCTGGCTTTTGAAAACAATGAATTGACATAGCCATATAATATGTTATAATAATGACCACAATATATTTATTATATTGTAGTTAGGATCTTTAATTATCTGCTTGCTTTTCTTAGAAATTTCTTTTGATTTTATTTCAGTTTAGAGTATGTACTGGTCTTTAGTTTTCCTGCCCTGTGCGCTTCTATTGAACAGCCATTAGCTACAAAGAGGTGGTCAGAAAGTAAGCAATCCAGGAAATGGCGATAAGAGGAATACACAAGTCAGGGACAGAAGTGGGATAAGTTTTCACTTCTTACCTGTTTACTAGAAGTAGCAGGAGCAAAAGGCCTCTGTAACCAGCATTGGACAGGACTTCACAAATGAGCTTTGGCCAACCCTGGTCACCAGCACATAGAAACACCAACTCAAGAGGATGCTGTCGACAGTGAGGATCCACTGTACCTAGATTATTGTCAGTAGAATGATTTCTGCATTTATTTTGTTTTACTTCATAAAGCAAAGCCATCTATGGCTTTTGTTGTTGTTTGTTTTGGGTCTGTGTGTGCGCATGTGTGTGTGTTTGGCGGAGGTGACTTGGGGGTGTGGATTCACACTTCTCTTGGTGTGTTTCCTTCACCTTCTCTGCTCCAGACAGATTACACATGCAAACGTGCAGGAGGCTGGTGGTACAGGTATCTTGGGAGCTAAAACATCAGTAAAGGACTTTAAAGAAGGAGTTTTCTGTGGTTATAATGAGTGAAAAACGTGGGCTGAGTTACTAAGGAGCTCATGAATCAAAGGGATTTAAAGTAATGGCCTGGTCCACAGGGTGTCCTCCAGTCTTGCTCATTTGGAGAAAGGATGGTGTTTTCCTGTAGGAGCTCTGTGAGCCTGTAGCATTAAAGAGGCAGGAACAGCAGCCACATGTGACCTTCTCTCCAGATGTGTTGTGACAAAACCATCAGAATAATTAAATCTTGTTTACGATTGTTTTTATAGCTAGTCTTTTCTTTTCTTTTTTTTCTTTTTTTTTTTTTTTTTTTCGAAACAGGGTTTCTCTGTGTAGCCCTGGCTGTACTGGAACTCACTTTGTAGACCAGGCTGTCCTGGAACTCAGAAATCCACCTGCCTCTGCCTCCCAAGTACTGGGATTAAAGGCATGCCCCACCACTGCCTGGCTATAGCTAGCATTTTCAAAGGCTACAATTCAGTACACAAGAATCGTTGAGGGCTGAGCAAAGGTGTCCCAAACAGTTAGTACAGCCTCATTTATGTCATACATCCACATTCCTCCCTAGGGGAAGCATATGCTTGCTTTTTATGTTTCATCCAAAAATGTATAAAAATCACATCACATTTGAATAATCAAATTTACAGCCTTAAAGGCACATTTATTTATTCATTGATTGTGTGCATATACATTTGTGTGAGTGCACATATGTACATGGGTCTACCCTGAAGGCACAAACTATGAAGATCTGAGGACAACTTGCTAGCATCAAATTTGGATTGTCAGGCCTAGTAGCAAGTGCCTTAGCTTACTGAATCATCTTGTTGTCCCTGAATCATCAAATTGTTAAGAATAATGTGTTATTTAAGACTTTCCTTTATCCCCACCCCTAACACACACAGGGGTTGATATAACCTAATGAAATAAATTTATTTTTTGGAATTATTTTTTATAATGGTATTTTATTATAATGAAATTATTATTATAGTGGTTATAATTATAAATGAAGGTTTTTAAGGGAGGAGGTAGGTCATTTCCGCTCCTTTGTTTTTGTTGTTGTTGTTAGTGGTGGTGTTTGTTTGTTTGTTTGTTTTATAGGAGTTGGGGGTAGTAAGAAAATATAACAAAACCATACTAAAATGAAAACAGGAAAGGTCACCCACACCACAAACTTTGAATCATGCCACAGACAAAGACACCTCCACTTCTTTTCAGGCAGAATGAGAGAAACAGAAGCGACTAGAATATATGTTCAAAGTAATGGCCATCTTCACCAAGCCCATAATGCAATGCTCTGTTGTACGTCTGGATGCATAGTAACTGGTCTTCATCCCACACTTCCCACATCTCTCCAGTGGATTCTGCCATCCATCTGGCTTCATGCCAAAACAGCATGGCTCATGTATGCATCACTCCAGAGAACTGTCTCTGTATAAGTAAGCTACATTAAGGGACAGATCATTTTTAGGCAATTCATTATAAATAATGTGTGCTCTTAAAATCAGAATATGTATTTAGTAGCAGTGTTAGTAGCTAGAAAAGATCTTGAAGGAGAAGAAGCTGACTGAAAACAGACACATCAACATTACAGCCAATGCACGTGTGAGCAGCTATGGTGATTCTCAATGGCAGCCACACAGCCCGTGGCTTGCGATGATCCAAAGGATGCCTAGGAGAGCCAAAATGGGATGCTACTTTTGCCAAAGAAGAACAATATGCTGTAAAATCTGTTATGGATCTGGTATGTCTGGTTTGGGGTCTGTTAGTAACACAATGGCCATGAAAGTGGCTTGGCAATTAATGCTGGATGTGATAAGCTGAAGAGGGTCCACCAAAAGATGGCCAAACTGGACTCTGTACAGGTTTCATTATTCGGAGAAAAGGTCCTTCAAATGTGATTGACTTAAAGATCTAAAGGTCAAGATTATACTGCAGTCTCTATTTAGTCCCTAAGTATAGTCATGTTTGCTTAAGAGAGGAAAACCTGTTATAGAATGAAGCACACAGAGAGAATTTGATGGCAGTAGGAATGTTGGGGCCAATGAACACTGGTCTGGACTTCCCCTGGGGCCTCTGGAGAAAACATTTTGACATCCATTTGCCCTGAATTGTGAAAAAACAAAGTTTTCTTGTTTTAAGGCACCAGATTTATGCTGGTCCTGCATGCGTGGGTAACTAAGCCCACACTGCTAGACTTAAAAATGATCTCCTCAAAAGATAATCCTGTTTTCCTGGGACCTGTAAATGTTACCTTGGAAACATCTTAAAAATGGGTCTTTCTAGGTGTGATTTTTCATGGGCTATCTGGTAAGGGCCCTAATGTATCATTTCCTGAAAGGTAAACAGAGATTTGGTCCAGACAGAAGTAAAGATAGTCAGATACAAAGGAAGCCCTTGTGGAGACAGAAGAAGAGATTAGAGCAATGTAGCCATGGGCCAAGGAATGCTGACAGCTTTGGGAGCTTGCTTGGCATGAGTAGAGTCTCCCCTGGAGCCTTTCTTTCTGACACCTTGCTTCCAACATCACAAACCCATTTTCAGCCTTCATTTCTCCAGTCAGGAAATTAGCAGTAATGTGTTACATCCCCCCATAGGACATTGATGGTATTTATCTTTAAAGAACCTTAGAGAAGGCACTTAAGAGCTCATGCATGTCACAGAGGCAGCCATGTGTCCCACTCAGCCGGACGAGCCAAATCGACCCCGACTTCCACCAGCGCTCAGTGCCATGGCCAAGTGGCCCTCACAGACTCCTTGTTTATTCTTCCTGCTTTCCAGATACTTCAAACCTAAGGTGATGCCTTGTTCCCTCTGACAGGCCCAAGGGATCCTCCTGCTAGTAGTGTTTGCCCCCACATATAGTGTAAACATCTTCATTAAAGAAATGTGGGGACTAGATAGATTAAGAAAAACGTGGTCATCTTCAACAAAATTCATTTTTCATCATTATCAGCACACATTATTTTAAAAATTAAGGTTATAACACTTATTACAGTTTTATGTTTGCTACTTAACATTGCTTGGGGTTTTTGTTTCTTTCTTTTTAAGTGTGCTACTCTGTTTGGTACTCAAAAAGAACGCTAAACAATTCTTTGGTGACTTATTAAATAAAAAATCTAAATATCGTTATTCAGAGGCATTATACTTATGCAGTTGTACCTCCCTAACAGGGTAAAATTGAGGAAGCAGTGAACGCATTTGAAGAACTGGTTCGAAAGTACCCTCAGAGCCCACGAGCAAGATATGGCAAAGCGCAGGTACCCTAGGCCCATCTCACCAGAACACTGTTCTGGCATTCACATGTTTTATATAATCAGATTTTTCACTCTTTTGTATTTGCTTTTTTCATCTGCTCTTCTTATAATTTCTTTATAATCAGTTTCCTAGTTATATACATACACCCCCAGAATTGGGAGTGCCATTTTATTTAAGGCTGTTTTCAATACTGTGTGCTAATGAGTCCTGTAACACCCAGGTGACTTATTTTGCCATTGGTCCTGTGTCAGTGTATCTCCCTTCTATTTGAATTTCCTTGTGGTTTTGATTTCAGGCTCCTTGGAGCTTTTAGATACCATTGTGTGACTAAAGAGTGTAAATCTGCCTTGGAGAGACCTTTTGAAATGTGACATGGACAGCACATTGTTTCTTGACAGTTTCTTGGGTGTGACTCATGTCTTACCAGCCACCTCCTTTCTTTCCCCATCACCTCCTCGGCTGTGTTTTGTCATCTTCCAACTCTTGTCACAAGGCTTGCCACACTTACCTGCAACTTCACGAACCCACCTGTGTGGCAATGTCTAGTTTGCATTTGTGTGATAGTCAGATATGGCCACAAAAGAGGATATAGAAATGGCTCAACATAAAATGGCTTATTTTTGTCTTGACCTAAAGATAGGAAGTGGGTTCCCTGGACACTGCCACAGGAAAGATGGCAGGAAGGAAGACAAACCTGGAAGGAAGGTTTCACGTGATCCTTTGGGGCTGGCCGTGAGAAAAGTAATGGAAGGTGCAGTGCCCAGCGTGGGATTGCCTGGTTTGAACAACACTGGCAAGCCTGGGCCACAGGAATGGCTTCTAGTTGTTGAGCATCTGACCCTGGCATGAGGAAGGCAAAGGGTGTGGCCTCCTATGCTGTGGGCCAGAGTGAGAAGGCCAGACTCTGGGCTGCAGGGATTGTATTATAAGGGCTTGTTTGCTGTTTTGCCCTCTCTCAGACAGCAAGCCCTAGAAATGTTCTGAGGTGCTGAGTGTTATAAAACAGTCAATTTTAAAAAGTTCCCAATATAGCAGAAGGAACACCTGAGGACGACTTACACTGAGGAAATGTAGTGAGAGCCCACTGTGTGTCAGGCTCTGCTGGGTATTGGAGTTATGTTCCTCAGCAAAAATGTACTCACACAGTTCCATTGTGAAGGAAAGAGGTTGGCTAAGGTAAGAAGTACCATGCATACACTTGCAAGTGGTGACTGTCAGGAGACAGGGAACAGCCAGTAGATATGTGAGGGGATTACCAGAAAGGGCCATCAGAAAGGTAATATTTAAGTAAAGCCTTGGAAAATTTTATAAATGAATATATTGTTGAATCTTACAAAGTATTAAAAATGAATAAATATTATACCTAACAACGCATTCTGTAGGCAAAAGAAAAAGGCAGCAAGGGGTCTAAGAGCACACTTATTAAGACCTTTGGTGGCAGGTGATATGTGTGACAGTAACAAGAGATAGTAGCTGAGATGTGTCAGGGTTGTGGAAGGAACTGTCCAGGTAGAGGGAGCCGATAGACAACTGTCTTGGCATCAGAAAGTGGAACAGAAAGAGGTGCATGCTGGGAATGTGGGGCAGCCGGGGACACAGGAGGCACCTCTCAGCTCTTGTTCTCTGTGCCTGAGGAAGCCTTTGCAGGCTATTGCATGTGCAGGTGACTGACTGCCTGGAGGGCTTTTGTAAAGATTGCTTTGATTGCCAGTTGGAAATGGATTGTGAGAGCAGAATTGGATGCTCAGGAAGTAGGAGGCAGGTCGCAATGTTGTGTGCATGGGAGCTGGTAGACTGTGGTGTGGACTGTGGGCTGGGCATGGAGTAGGCAAGGGCAGAGATAGATTAAAAGGACTCTAGATGGAAGGGTCACGGGAGAAGAGTTGACCAGTGACTGTTGTTGGGAACAGCTGAGAAGATGATGCCAGCTAACTGACCAAGTGGAACAGTGGGTTTGAAGAGAGGCTGAAATCGGCAGTCTGCGTTTGATCTGAAGTTTGCAGTTGCAGTGGTTTTTAGATATCAGTGTGACTGCATCAAGGAGACCACTGGGTTTGTGAAATTTGGGATTCAAGAGTAAAGCCAGAGCTGGTGCATCAATCTGTCAAGGTGTATAGCTCCTGCAGTCACCCTTGGGGAAGAAGGAGATGACCAGTCACAGGGCAGCAGTGGGAGAGAGCTACAGAAGTTAGTGGAGCAAGGAGAAGCAGGTGGTATTCCCTTGTGTGTGACCCTCACAGGTAGTAAAACATCTGCAGGGAGGCAGTGGGCCTTGTTCTGAGCTGAAGGAAGATGCTCAGATTCTCTTTATCCCATTGGAGACTAATTCATTAAATTTTCATTAATTAAATATACATAAATTAAATTTGTAGGACAATTGATACAAATAAATTTCCCTTGTCCTTGATACCTACTGGGTTTATTGCTTAGCAACTGTGTGGTTTTGGTAAACGAATTGGGCCATCCTCCTCTAACCTTTGGAAACCACACAGCTAAGATCCAGAATGTGCAGACAAGTGATGGACTTTCTCACTGATATCAAGTCCTTTGCTTACGGAAAGCCCTCTAACAGGAGAGAATGGTTGTGCAGATGTTAATTATGGCAAAAATGTTTTGTACTTTCCAAGTTTTCTCTGTACGAGATTGTAATCATCGTTCCAGGAGCCTCTGGAGTGTGGTGGTCACTGTATGTGCGCCTTCTTTCACAGGAGTAATTTGAGATGTGGGCCTCAGGCAGTATTTTTTTTTTAATCTCTAAGCTATTATGCTACAGATGTTATTGATATTAGCACTAATGTGGCATAAAACAAAAGTTAAGCATGATAAATTAAATTTTAATGGAGTAATTTAAAGGAAACTAAATTTGTCAGAGTTTTAAAAAATAAACGTAGGCAGATTTTCTTAGGGAAGACTACATTCTGACTTTCCCCATTCTCAGTTAGGAAATTAACCAATTTCTTTGCAGTTTCTCAACAGATACTAAGTAGTCAGCATGAAATCAAATAAAACTATAATATGTATATCCTTCAAGTACCACTGATTATATCATTAATGTATCTTTCTAAAAATCAGGTTTGTGCAAGTTCCCTAAACAGTGAACACAGAAGTCTTAAATTATAAACTGAATTCATTTTATTATCTTTCACAAGCCATTCGTGGCTCTGAAGTACAAAGTGACATGTCCCCTAGGAAGTTTGAGTGAATTAGTCCATCCACAAAAGTTTGTGTGACAGAGCTGTCCTGGACACATGGATTGCATGCCTCTCTCTTTCCAATCTGACTTTAAGAGATTGGATGCCTGTCTCTAAGGATTAATGAGACCAGCATTGTCCTTCCACTAATCTTGCAGAGTCTTCAGGTCTGTTGGGTAGCTCTGCAGACCCCAAGCGGCAAGGGTTCACCTAGTGGTGTCTGTATAACTCCCTAGCTCAGGGACATTGTTTCTGTTCAGTCATCTATCAATATTTGTGATCTTGGAAGTTAATTCACTATAGCCAAAACGAAGCAGAAAAGCTGGCTACAAATAGCTGCTGGACAATGTGTAGCTAGGATAGATTATTGACATGGGATTTCCTGTTCTGGGAGCTGAATCTGCTCAGTGAGCTTACTGTGGACTCCAAAAGGTAGTTGAATGGTCTGATGTGTCTTTCCATTAAGGAAGGATGAACTTGTGTCATTAATTTTTTCTCCCTAATGATCCCACCTTTACTCACTGGTTCCACTGAGCCCTTGTCATCCTGGGAGCCTTATCCTAATGAATGTGTGTTAACACGTTACATTATAGATGTGCTGTTTTCTGAGAAGTTTCTCACAAATGACTTTATCAACAGGTGTTGGCTTTTACAAAGTATTTGTCACTTAAGGGAAGAGCTATGAGGATTTTTTTCTTACCAAAGTCCTCAGATTTTATACATTAGCCCAGCATACAGTTTATGTTAAATTGAGATTACGTTTACATATCCTGATTAAAATTTCATAGAATATGTTCAGCATGGAAATGCTACTAGTTTTCTTTAAATGAAAGTCTATAAACTCTGATGAGCTACTGTGGACCATCTTACACATCCCCCCTACTTTTCTGTCTCTGGTCTTTCCTTCCCAATTCTTAGTTTCAAGTTATGAATTTGGGGGTATTTTGTTAGGAAAATAAAAGCATCCAGAGACTCTGCCCTCTCACACAGTTGCCATGATACCTTGCAGTCGTCCATTGGCAGGTGTGAACTGTTCTATCCCCCTGTCTTCTCACCTACTGGACCACATCTTGTGTTTGCATGCTCTCTTTTGTCTTTGGATATCCCCTTTTCTGGTGGGTATTTTGCATCCACTGAGAAACCTGATGTGCTATCTCATCCTTATGATGCTGGGCTCTCATACCCCTCGACCTGCTCACACGTGCTCTGGCTCCTGTTAAAGCTAGCCCCTCCACATCCTTCCCATGTTCTCTTGACAGTGCTCCAGTTTGTTCAACAATCCCATGGAAACAGTGATGGCAGGGCCATCGAGGCTCCACAAGGCCATTACCTTCTCTTCTCCATCCTCCTCTTGTCTGACTTGGTGGCCACTCAGAGCATACTTCTCTTCCTCTTACAGCCTTTGTATCTAGACTTGCCTCTGGGGCATTGCTGTGTTGTTGTTTTCTTCCCATGTAACTCATTCCATATCCCATTTTCCTGTGGGAAAAAATATGTCTTCCTAACCTCTAATGAGCTTGAAACATTGGATAATTTTAAGATTTAGTTCTTGGAACTCTCCTGAGTCTACACTCATGACTCTTCTAGCTTGCCAACTTTAAATACCACTTCCATTCTTGACAGATCCTATGTGTGTGTCCTTAGCAACCAACTTTCCCCCAACTCCACCCCCAGAAGTGCACGTTCTGAGTGTTTACCTCCCCTTGGCATTTGGTTTAGCATACCAAAGACTGAAGTCCTGATCCCCTGCTTTACCAGACCTGTCTCTGTTCTTCCTTTGCATTCCCAGGGGAGGACAGCTCAGTCAGCTAGGCACTCACACCACACCCTGAAGTCATCTTCTCTCTTTCTGTCTTATACTAAACATGCCCTGGCCCCTCTTCTAAAGTTCCCCAATTGTCTTGACTAGACTGCTAATTTCCCCATTCTGCACCCGCCATGCATCAACCTGCTGTTTCTATGCACAACACTTTTGTTTGTATTTGTCAAATGAGAAAAGATCTCACCCTGAGCTATTGAACTAGGGTGACACATAGGTAGAATGGTCTTGCCCTCTGAAAAGAGCTGTTAAATGAATTAATTAATGGGTGAAGTGAATGAGTCGCTGGACACACAAATTGAAGAACAGACCATAGATCAGAGTCCTGTATGTCTAATGTTCCCAAATGTTATTATGTCTGTCCCCATCAGCCCTATTGTTGTGATTGTATAGTCCTCTTCCTCGTCTGTAACTTAGCAGCAGACTTTTCTTCCTGTTATTGAAACAACAGTTGTCCTGCTTTCTTTTGTTTGTATCATTTGATAAAGAAAAGGTCAATTGTCTTTTTAAAAAGCATGTCTAAAAGATCACTGTCATTGGATCTCTGGGGGAAATGACAGGCATTGAGGTAATGGCATATTGATCCATCTGGGGGCCACCTCTAGTGTGAAGATGACTTGGCAGAGAAGCAGAGAAGCAATGAGGTTCTGCGCAGGGCCATCGAGACCTACCAGGAGGCAGCCGACCTGCCTGATGCCCCTACAGACCTGGTGAAGCTGAGCTTGAAGCGAAGGTCGGAACGGCAGCAGTTTCTAGGTGAGAAGCTGAGCTTGGTGATGGGGGAACATGCCTGCCTTCAGTGGCAGCCACATGGTGCCTTCTCAAAGTCAAGGTGCCTGAGAAGAAGCCTGCCTTTTGCCTTGTCTGACTTAAACACAACTTCTCTTTATTTAACCAATCTTAGCCTCAGTAATTGTGTGCACCCTCATGTGTGTGTATGTGTTCGGTTGTGTATGGGTGTGTCTGTCTGTTCACACACAAGTGCACTCATACGTGTACAGAAGCAAACATCTATGAATGTCTAGGCCAGAGGAAAACCTAGATGCCATTTCTCCTTATTTTTAAAGACAGGATCTTCACTGGCCTGGAGCACTTCACATAGCCTACACCGGCTGACTTTCTAGTCCCAAAGCTCCGAGTCGCTGCCTCGCAAGCACTGGGATTACATGCCTGCGCCAGCATATGTGGCCTTTATGCTTGGTTTCTGGGTATCACATGTCTTCATGCTCACAAGGCTGGCCTGCCTTCCAGTCATTGAGCTTTTCTCAGGCAAGCATATAAGCTCACAGCTCCTGAGGAAGACACTCAGTGTTGTCTTCTAGTCTCTGTTCACACACCCACACATGCATATAAACGCATACAAAGTCACTGTGGATTTTTACATTAATTTTGGGAGGGTTTTTTTTTTTTGAGAATTTGTTAAAATAATTATTCAACTTAGAGTTAAACGGATTGTCTTTGGTTCCCTCTTAATTTTTATACCAAAAGATTCTCTTGCCTCCCAGCCCGAGATCAAGGTCTCTTGATCTTGTGAAGATGTCTCACCTTCCACAGAAATCCTTTAGTTTTCAGTATAGTCTCTTCCGCTGAGGTGAGAATGAGACAGGGTAACGTGAGAAGGCTCTGAGGCAACTGGACAGGGATCCTGAAATTGCAGAGTTATGGAGTTTCCTCACAGTATAACAGGGGATCCAGACAAGGTGTGGAGGAACAGCAGCAGGTGTCTGCAGGAGGTACCTGCACCATTGGCACCATTGCTGTCTGCACCAGAGAGGGAAGCACTGCCTGGGAAAACCACTCGGAGTCCTGACTGGAATAGCATTACCCAGCAATGCGACACAGACCCTGGAGTGAACGGGCCAGATTTGCTTATGTTAGCTAAGCAGTAGCTGTGTTCCCTGGCTGAACTGCACCTGCCTCCTCATAGTCCCCTTTGTAGGCATTAATCCCTGCACGGTAGGTTTTTCTCTTATTTATTTATTTATTTATTTATTTATTTATTTATTTATTGCAAATGCTAGTCTTCTTAGCACAGCCCCGCCCCCATTTGCAGTTTGTGTTTCCAATTTGCAATTGTGACAATGAGCAGTGACAGTGGGCCCAGACTCTTTCTGTCTAAGCCTCCAAGTGAACAGCAGCTGGGCTTTCCTGAGCCATGTAGTGCACCATAGCCTGTTGTCCACCAGAGGCTCCCATAGTACTGGAAAATGTCTCCTCTGCTCGGTCTCTGCCTCCTCTGTTAGAGAAGGCATGCACAATGAAGCTGGTGCCATGGCCCTCGGTGCCCATACTGACAGCTCGACCCAAACTCAGGCTTTCTATTATCTATACTCCATCTAAAATTTCAAAGCTAATAAAACAAAATTGTTTCACCTGAATTGGTAACATACATTTATATTCTCAAGAACATAAGATAAAAAAAATGTAAATGTGAATTGACTCAGAAAATACTATGTCTTTACAATTTATGATTGATCTCGTATTTAGTATCTACATAGAACAATTACAGATAGCATTATAGCTATGCTACTCAGGACTTACTGATCTGTTCATAGAGGATGTCAGATGTAAGTTGTTCTTCAGGATCTGCTAAATCCTCTCTTGTGGTCTGTATTCATAATACTTTTAATCCTATTTTCCAACACTAGGTCACATGAGAGGTTCTCTACTTACCCTCCAGAGACTAGTTCAACTGTTCCCTAGTGATACTACCTTAAAAAACGACCTTGGCGTAGGATACCTCTTGTTGGGAGACAACGACAGTGCCAAGAAGGTTTACGAAGAGGTAAGCACTGGTGTATTTTGAGCCGCACTGAGTTATCTGTAGACAACTCTTAAGTGCTGATTGAAAATGACATGTAACATACACTGTGTTCTGTCCTCTTTATCTTGAATGAAACAGCATGTACGTGATTATGGCTAACAATCTGGATTTAACTCTCCCGTTACTTTCTCTGCCCTTCACTCCCTGTTGGAGCCCGAAAGTCACATCTAGCACAGGCTGGCTTCAAACTCATGGTAATCTTTCACCTTCAGCCTTTCAACTGCCACCATGACCAATTTTCCTTACTTTGTTTTTCTTTAGTGGCATGCCTCTATTGTACAGAGCAATGGGTCCCATAAAGACTATTAAGTATATTGACCATATTCACCCCTATATCTTGATTGGAACGATTTAAATTTTAATTAATTTCTATTTGAGCTTCATTTTTATCAGTCTGTATTGACAACTTTTTAAGGGTTTTTGTTGTGATAGGAAAAAGAATGAAGTCAATAAATGTAAATAATATACTATTTTCAAGTGTTGCAGTATGAGACTCTCAGGCAAAAGTAGTAGATTATACCATTGATATTCCCATATTCTGGCTGAGATGGCTTTCAAAGGATTTCTGCTTTATAGTGGACATTTTAATAGATAAGCTCTAAGTCACAAAGCCTAGAAACTGGTTCCTTTAGGCAACAAGGGAGTTTATTTGGCGTAAAGCAAACAATATGTCGAATGCACTTTGAAGCAGGAAAAAGCTAACCCCTCTGTAAAACAAAGACAGACGAGGGTCCTCGTTCTTTGACTTGAGCCTCTGGATCAGTGGCTTCCAAGCTGCCGACTTTACATTAAATGCTACTTCAGTGAGCTAGGATGTGTCACAGAAGGGTCTCTTCTGTGTTGGAAACATCGTCAACAGTAGCAGCTTCCCCCTCAGCCTGCTCACAAAGAGGCACTTGACTCTGTTGCTCTTGGTGCTTAACTGTAATGTCATTGAATTTTGAAGCTATTGTCTTTCTACCTTTGTCATAACTTTGATTGTTTTTGGGAGATCAGAAGTTTGGCCTTGGCTTTTTATGACATCATTAATACATGCATGGTGGACTGAGACTACAGCATTGCAAATGTGTATTGTATAGAAAAGACCTGCACTAGGCTATAACGTAGTCCCTGTGGGACAGGGTGTCAGCTAACATACCCAGTGGCTCCTGTCCTGCAGGGTTTGGTTAAAAGAAACATTATGTGTCATAGTGATTTAGGATCAGGTGAATGTAAAAATGAACAAACCATTGGAGACACAAGATGGAGGTCTAGAGATCCTTCCTACGTGTATGTCTCCTCCTTCCCACACTGTCTTCTTTCTTCTCCTTGTAAAATTCACTCTTGTTTTCCAACTCTTTCTTTTCCTTCCTTCCAGTATCCTTCTCTCATCCCCCATTTCAGTCTAAAGAGCGCAGTGAAGTTCATCCTGGGAGCCAAGCACAAGCGAGGTCTCAGGTCTCAGCAGGCTTCGAGCTCATTTTGACCAGCATCTAACTGCATTTCCCTCTCCTACCTTCTAAAAGTCTTCCTCGAGTACACTCGTCCCATCTCAGAAACATGGAATGTTTTTCTTCACCTTGAAAACCAATATTATGTTGTTGTTTATTCACCCAGGACTGCATTCTCACTTGGGTGAGCATACTAGGATGCACAGAGCTTTAGATATTGCCCTATCACACAACTGATTGGTTTTCTTTTAAAAGGAGCCTTCATACATTGAGAGTAATGTGTGGCACTCCTCTGTTTTTGCCTCTTACTTATAAACTAATGAGCTGTGTTTCCCTAACCAAAGTTTGGCCTGTTGTGTTTATCTCTTTTCCCAAGGTCATTTCAGAAACTAATACCAAGGCTTCACAATGATTTTTGAGTACATATGTGAAAATCAGTTCATGATCCTACTTTTAGTTTTAGGGCTTTGTTTGTTTGTTTTCTGTTCTGTTTTCAGCCCAGAGACTAGCTTTACAGAGGTTAGGTAGAAGCTGCTCACATCTGTAGTTTTTAAAGGCTCCTCCTACATCTCCTTCTCAAAGCTCTGCCACCAGTTTGGGATCCCAGCTCAGCATCACCTTTGCAGCCCCACACACCTTATGCAGATACATCACTCAGTCAGTGCACATTTATTAAATGCACGCACAGCAAAAACCTCAGCACCTGAGCTTATTGAAGTGACACCGAATTTACCTTTCTGTCTTCACGGAGCTTACGGTCTGGGGCCAAGTCACCAGTTCATTTTGTTTTCCAAGTAGATCCATCTTCCCGATGCTTTCACAAGACACTGATCACCTTTGGCTTGAACTGACCCAGATCCCTCTATAGGATTGCTGCCCTCTGACCTCCATGTACCCCAAAGCACCATGTGACCATGGCTCCCGACTCTTAGCGTCAAGCCTGCCAGGCTTCCTGCCGCCATGTTCTTTAAATACCCTTTCTGCTGTACCCTTCCAGTCAAAAGTGTGCGATCTGATGTTTGTAGTTGTTTTTAGATTTAAGTGTTGTCTATTTATATATGCGTCATAGTGTGGCACATACTTGATTAAAAAGAGAAAGTACATGCCCTCCAAATAGGATTTTCAGCTCAAATGAAACATTTAGAGTGCTTCTCAAATTTTACTGAACTGACAAAAATTCTTTCACTCTTAGTAAAATGTTGCTATTTCAGTCTGATCACTGTGAAGTGCTACTCATGGTTTGGTAGTACCCTTGCATTCATGATGGTTACATTCTAAGACCCATATAGATGCCTAAAGATGAAGATAGCACTGAACACTGCAGGTGTGTTACACCTCAGTGAGCCGGGGATATTGGAACGTGAGCTCTGTAGTCCTTGGAGCAGTCAGTTGGCTAATAGAGACAAATACTGACAGCAAAGTCAGGTAGCATTTACAGTATGAACAGGCTGAAAAGTCAGTGGCTCACATCCCAGGCCAGGGAGAGCACAATTTAACATTCCTTCATGCTACTCACAGTGATAACACTTTAAACCATGGATTCTTTCATTGTTGTTATTTGTTGATTGGTTGTTTGTTTTACAAAACAAGCCAAAATTATTTGAAACTGGGAGCCAGGGAAAGATTTTCTTTTTTTGACACAGGGTTTCTCTGTGGTGCCCTGGTAACTTTTCCTGTCCTGGAACTCACAGAGCTCTGCCTGCCTCTGCCTCCCAAGTGCTGGGATTAAAGGTTTGCACTACTAAGCCTGGCTTATCTTCTATGCTTGTATCCAGCTCTTATTATCCCCTGTAATCATGCAGGTAAAAGATCCCCTACAGGAAGAACACTTGATTTCTTTTTCCTGGTCTGAAAATAGGTATATGATCTTACACAGTCATGTGACCTGTTTTGGACAGAGGACTCTTGGAATATCTGCCTACTATTAGAACTTTAGATTTTGTCCTTTTGAGGTGTTTCCTTTTTCTTTCCCTCTGAGAAGTTCACTTATGAATCGTACTCAGAATATTCTAATTTAGTTGCCTGTGGTTTAGCCTCTCCTGTAATAATGATCTTTCCTGTCAGCATATATGTTCTTGTCCATAGTGAAGTACTTAAACTTTTTCTTTGAAAGAATGAGTCACATCAGGGGGCTGAAAAAAATGTGTCTTTTTTTTTTCTTTTCTTTTCTTTTTTTTTTTTTTTTTTTTTTTTTTGTAGCTAGGGCCTCTAGCTCAGGCTAGCTTCAAACTTGCCTCGTCTCTGAGGCTGACCTTGAACTTGTGCCCGTACTGTACCCACCTTCCCCAGAGAGCTGGGATTATAGGATTGTCCCACTATACCTGGCTTCAGGATGATTTCCTTAAGAAATTCTTTGAAATATTCACACAATGTATTGTGACCGTATTTGCTCCCAGCTCCTCCCATATCCACCTATCCCCCAACTTCTTCTCATCTTTTTCTAGAATATAGTTTACTTTTGATCACACAGCATTTTTTGCTCCACAACAGTAATGTGTTTATCTTGGCTCACCCCAAGAGTGACTCTTCTAGAGCCCTGCTCCCACTGTTAGGAATCCCACAAAAACACCAAGCTATACAGCCATAACATATATGCAAATGACCTACCTTAGTCAGACCCATCCAGGCTCCCTGATCTCTGTGAGCCCGTTTGAGTCCCAGTCAGTTGATCCTGTGTGCCTTGTTCTTGTGGTATTATTTGTGGCCCCTCGGGCTCCTGCAATCCTTCCTAACCTCCTCCACAGGACTCCCTGAATTCTGCCTAATATTTGCCTGTTGGATTCTGCACCTGTCCCCATCAGTTGCTAGATGCAGTCTCTCTGATCTCTCTGATGATTATGCTAGGCTTCTGTCTCAGCACAGTATGCAGAAATGACAAGCTGTAGGTCAGAGGTTTTATGGTGGGTAGGTGTCCCAATACCTCCACTTGAGGCCTTTCCTGGTTACAGAGGATGGCCAGCTCAGACATTTTGTCCCCCATTACTAGGACTCTTTGTTAATGTCACCCCTGTAGATTTCATGGAGTTTTCATTGTACCAGGTTTCTACCTAGCTTCCAAAATGCCCCCCAAGTCCAGTCGTCTCTCCCAGTACTCCCTCCCTTCATGCCCACACTCACACCTGGTTCTTCCTGTTCCCATCTCCATCAGTCCCAAGTCTACTCAAGGAAACAATTGTATTTCCCCTTCCCTGGAAGATCTTTGCATTACACCTTAAGCTCTCCTTATTATTTAACCTCTCTGTGTCTGTAGATTGTAGCATGATTATTCTTTACAGCTAATACCCACTTACATGCTGTGTTTACCTTTCTGAGTCTGGATTACCTCACTCAGGATTTCTTCTGGTTCCATTCATTTAGCTGCAAATATCATGGTGTCATTGTTTTAACAACTTAGTAATACTCCATTGTGTAAATGCACCACTTTTTTTTTTTTTTAAATCCATTCATCAATGTGGGACATATAGTTTGTTTCCAGTTTCTGGCTATTATGACTAAAGCTTCTATGAATAGAATTGAGCAAGTGTCCTTATAGTGGATGGATTACCCTCTGGATATATACCCAAGAATGGTTTGGCTGAGTCTGAAGGCAGATTAATTTCCAAGTTTTTGAGACATTGCCATATTGATTTCCAATTGGCTGTACAAGCTTGCACTCCCACCAACAATGGCGGAGTGTTCCCCTTGTTCAACATCCTTGCCAGCATGATCTGTTAATTGTGTTTTTCATCTTTGTTGTTTTGAAGTTATTTGATTTGTACTTAAAACGTTTGGGTATGATGTGGATTCATTTTCATTGAATTCTAGGAAGTGTTTAATATCCTTCATTTCTGCCTTGACACAGTAGTCATTCTGTGTAGAGTTGTTTAGTTTCCATGAGTTTAGATTCTTTCTGCTGTTTTTGTCATTGTTGAAATCCAGATTTAATCCATTGTGGTTTGATAGGATACAGGATGCTAGTTCAATTTTCTTGTATGTGTTGAGACTTGCTTTGTGATGGAGTATGTTGTCAATTTTGGAGAATGTTTCATGAGGTGATGAGGAGAAGATACACGCTTTTGTGTTTGGGTGAAATGTTTTGTAGGTTGGGTCCATTTGGTTCCTAACATCTGTGAGCTCCACTATTTCTCTGTTTAGCTTAGACCTGGATGACCTATCTGTTGCTGAGAGTAGGATGTTGAAGTCTCTCACTATCAATGTATGAAGGTTGATGTGTAATTTAAGCTTTAGTAATGTTCTTTTACAGATGTGGGTGCCTTTGCATTTGGGTGTAGATGTTGAGAATTGAGATGTAATCTTGATGGATTTTTTTCTTTAATGCGTGTGGAGTGTTCTTCCCCATCTCTTTTGATTAATTGTGGTTTGAAGTCTATTTTGCTAGATATGAGAATAACTACAGGAGCTTTCCTCTTGGGTCCATTTGCTTGTAAATTTTTCTTCCAACTTTTTACTCTGAGGTAGTGTCTATCTTTGATATTAAGATGTGTTTGTTTGTTTGTTTGTTTGTTTTTGTATGCAGCAGAAGGATGAATCTTGTTTCATATCCATTCTGTTAGCCTATGTGTTTTTAATCCATTGATATTGAGAGATATCAATGACCAATGTCTGTTAATACCTGTTATTTTGTCGTAGTTATTAGGAGGAGGAGGAGGAGGAGGAGTAGTAGTAGTAGTAGTAGTAGTAGTAGTAGTAGTAGTAGTATGTGTGTGTGTGTGTGTGTGTGTGTGTGTGTGTGTGTGTTTCTGTGTTTCTTTCTTTGGGTTATACTTGTTTTTATGCAGTTAACTGCCTTGTATTGGAGTTTTCCTTCTAGTACATTCTGTAGAGCTGAATTATTTAAATTTGACTTTATCATGTAATATCTTGTTTTCTACACCTATGGTGATTATAACTTTTATTGGGTGTACTGGCTGGCATCAGTGGTCTCTTAAAGACTGCAAGACATCTGCCCAGGCCCTTCTGACTTTTAGTGTCAGAGATGAAAAACTGGGTGTAATTCTAACTGTCTGCCTTTATATGTTACTTAACCTTTTTCTCTTGCAGCTTTTAATAGTCTTTCTTTGTTCTGTATGTTATTAGTGTTTTGATTATTATGTGGCTGGGGGCTTTCTCTTCTGGTCCAATCTATTTGGTGTTCTGTAAGCTTCTTGTACCTTTATAGATGTGTCCTTCCTTAGGGTTGGAAGTTTTTTCTTGTATGATTTTGTTAAAAATACTGTCTGGGCCTCTATTTCTATTATTCTTAAATTTTGTCTTTTCATAGTGTCCCAGATTTCCTGTATGTTTTATGTTAGAGAATTTTTAAAGTTAACACTTTCTTTGACTGACCTATTTCTTCTTCTTTTTTTTTTTTTTTTTTTTTTTTTTTTTTTTTTTTTGGTTTTTTGAGACAGGGTTTCTCTGTGCAGTCCTGGCTGTCCTGGAACTCACTTTGTAGATTTGTAGACCAGGCTGGCCTCGAACTCAGAAATCCACCTGCCTCTGCCTCCCAAGTACTGGGATTACAGGCATGCGCCACCACTGCCCGGCCTTATTTCTTCTATTGTATCTACAACAGAGAGAGTCTTTCTTCCATATCTCATATTCTGTTAGTGATGCCTGTGTCTATAGTTTTTTGTTCATTTACCTAGATTTTCCATTTCCAGAATTCCCTCAGTTTGTGTTTTCTTTGTTGCTTCTATTTCTATTTTCAAGTCCTGAAAAGTTCTATTCATTTTCTTCAACTGTTTGTATTTTTCTTGGCTTTCTTGATATTCTCTAAGGGATTTATTGATTTCCTCCAATTTTTTATTGTCTTTTTCTCAATTTCTTTTGAAGATTTATTAATTTCCTCTTTAAGGAACTCTATCATCTTCATAAAGTTAGTTTTAACCTTTTCTTGTGCTTTAGCTCTGTTGAAATATTCAGGGCTTGCTCTAGTGGGATGGGTGGGCTCTGTTTGGTGACATATTGCCCGGTTTGTTGTTGGTTGTGTTCTTGTACTGATGTTAAGACATTTGTATTTGGGGTCATCATAGGTCTAGGTGCCATTTTCTGGGTTTGTCTCTTTTAGATAGGTGTTTTCTTCATTGGTTTCTGTTTCTTCTCTGATCTCACTGGAATGGCCTGTAGTTGAGTAGAAGGCTTCTGCTCACATTAAGAGCTAGACTTCTAATTGTATCAATGTCCTTGTTCCAACAGGGAGTTGCCTCCCAAGTTGGAGGCCGTAGTTCTGGTGATGTGTGGCCTCTGATCTGGTTGAAGGTCCTCTGGGTTTCAGGATGTTGGCCTGGCTTCTGGTAGTGTAGGAGGCTTATGTCAGAGATGTGGCCAGAGATAGAGTGACAGTCTGGAACAGTTAGAGTTATGCTGGGCAGGTGCTAGCAGGGTGCAGGGGCAGTCTTACCTGGGGTTCAGGATGCTGGCCTAACCTCTGATGGGGTAGGATAGTTCCACAGGACATGTGGGTTGGGACATGGTGACTATAAAACATTGATTCTTTATTTCTGGAATTTTCCATTTAATATATTTGCATCATAACTTACTGTAGAAAATGAAGTTTTGATAAAGGAAATAGGTGGTGTTTTAAAATTCTTAAAATGTACCTTGAAAGAGTTTTTACTGTGGGTAAAAATGTATATATAATAACTAGATAGATAATTAGAAAGATAGATTGATAGATAGCTAGATAGCTAGATAGATAATGGTAATAATAGGTAAATACAAAACTTTTTAATATCATTTTACTCTCAGTCCTGGTTTCTTGTAAACCAACCTGTATCTTCATGTGTGGGTTTATTAATCCTGTAAATTTGCTGCACATGTATCAAAAAATTTCAAAAGTGTGGTGCCTAAATTTAAAGAAACCAGTGGGGACAGCACTGTCAGCCACTCTGGTGCCTGAGCCCTGCCCATCCTCCTAATCCTATGTACCAGACATGATTCCTGACTGTCCACCTGCAAATGAGCATGGTAGTATGAACCTCTTCTTAGTATATTTCAGAGCAGAAGTGGTTGCAATTTCTTCTCCCTAGGGGATTATTTTTCTTGTGTCCTTAAACAGAATTGTTTTGTGATAACGCCTGTCCTCTTCTCCAATTTCGTTACCTATTGTCTTGTTTGTATTTCACAGCATTCCCTTTTCCTATGTGTGTGTGTGTACATGTGTGTTTGTATGAATAGGGAGGGTTCAGGGGGTTGCCTGTGTTGTGGAGGCCAGAAGAAGATATTGTATCCCTCAGGGCTGGAGTTAGCTATAGACATTTTAGAGATTTCCAGTGTATTTGTTATTTTTTTCTTGGCTGTGATAAAATACCACAATAAAAGCAACTTAAGTAACACGTTGGCTACGGTGGGATGAATGAGAGAGCCCCAAAGTTCATGTAGTTTGGCTTGCAGTTCCAGATGGAGAGTCCGTCATGACCTGATAGCATGCTATGGTCCGAGAAAGCACCGTGGCAAGAAGCTGGCTTGTCATGAACGAGAATCGGAAGTGAGACAAGGCTGGAAACCCTCAAACCCTCTCCTCAGAAATATACTTCCTCTATAGGCTTGACATCTTGCTGAAGGATTGATAGCCACAACGGCATGAATTATGCAAACAAGTGAGCCTTTGTGGGCATTTCTTATTCAGAGCACCCTACCCAGCTTGTTACATGGACATTAGGACCTGAACTCTGGCTGTCATGATTAATCAGCAAGTGTTCTTAACCACTGAGGTATCTTTGCATCCCTCGCCCCACATGCCTTTTTATGTTTTCTTATTCTCTTTTGCCTTGAGTGTCTTTGCCCCGTTGGTCCCTGCTTTTCCTTTCACTGGTGATCTCCACACTCCCAGATGTCTCTAGGACCTTTCTTCTAATCACACTCATCATGAGCATGTTGGGTGTTCCTCCCCTGGGACGAACATGCCTCTGCTTGTTTCTGGGAGCTCTTGTGACATCAGTATCTACTGAACATGCATTTCTTGTACTGGATTGAGAGCCCTTTGAGAGAGAAGAATATCTTATTCCTGTTTCATATCTGGGACCTAGAGGAATTTGATGGGTTTTGAAATCCTAGAAAATGCTTCCATTTGATAGCTACTTGAGATGATGTCTGTGTGACTGCAGTAGGCAGGGGTGTCATCAGTGAAGTGCAGTAATTATAACGACTTGTTTGTAGCAGTTCAGGCAGAACCATGATCAACACTGATTCTCCTCAGTCCTGGAGGTCCGTTCTCAGCCCAAGGTCTGGTTTAGGGCCTGTCAGCTGAAGAAACAGAGCCCAAGCTTACAGAGATTCTTCTAGGAAGGAGAGCCCAGCATGCACCAGTCCATGCCTTTATCACAATTTACTGAGAGTTCCCCATCACCAGGCTCAAGGGATGAGACATGAGTGAAGCAAAGTCCCTGTAGCGCTTACCTGTTAGAAAAGGAACAAAGCATCCAAACGGGTCAGATGGTGATAGGTCCTGTGAAACACAGTCTGGATAGATAACTTGGAGAGGGCACCTAGCACGGGGGTGGCTATTGCCCAAGCTTTTGTCCCCGCCGGCAAGAACACACTCAGGACAACCAGAATCTTCTGCAGCAAAGCTTTTACTGCTTGCTTATCAGGAGGGAAGACCCCAAACCGGGAAAATGGCGCTGCTTATATAGCCCGCAGTGTGACGTTTCAGCACCTGATGTGGCGTGACAGCTCCTGATTCGTTGCTCACCCATCACCCCATTACTACGCGGCGAGATGGGCAGTGACTAGGCGTGAGCTCACTCTTGCACTTGCACATAAGGCTTGTTTACTAGTTAGGCGCAGTGGAAGCCAGAGCCATCTTATAATGGCGATTGCTCGCGGCACGGCTCTCCACAGGTGGCGTTGGTTTTCAGACTGGGAGATAGACAGGGGAGGAATGCCCTGGAATAGTGTGCACACCATCCTTCTCCCACAAGTAAAGAGATGACCTACTTGGATGCCCTAGGAAAGAGTGAGCCAAAGGAGTATTGTGAGGATGACATTTTGTAGAAAAGGTGCCTTTGGCTTGCTATAAATAGCCAGGAGTCCAACGTGCCTCAAAGGGATGACTGGGAGGGGCAAGAGCAGAGCTGGATAGGTGGAGGCTGCAGAAGTGGTTCCTGGAATGTAATCGTTAATGCTGAGTAAAAACAAACTTGAGGAAGGATCAGGTCTGACCCCCAATTTAAATGGTTTGCCTGGGAGTCCCATATGGAGAATGAATAGCAGGGGTGCAAAGTATCAGCCACTGAGGGGTTCTGCAAGAGGGTGTGAAAGAGGAGGTTTGGTCCAGTGCAGTAGCGGGTAGCATGCTGAGTGGTACCCTTCTAAATAGGCCTTAAATAGGCACTGAGTCCAATGCGGTCATGGTAGCTTCTTGCTAGATAGCTTGCTCTTCCTCTGTAAAGCGCCCTTGGTAGCTGTGACTTCACCTTCCCTAATTGGCTCAGGGATAGAGAGGAGAGGCACTCAGGCATCTTCTCCCTGAAAGTACCACTCGCACCTTCTCCATCTTCTTCTTTGTTCAAGAAATACATTTCCTAAGCAGCTTCACTAGTCTAATGCTTTTGTGTGGATTTCTCACTGTTCATGTTTAATTTAGGGCTGATTTTGCATAATTCATCTTTAATTCATAATAAATGCATGTAGTGATGAACAATGGACCAGCTTATATGAAGTAGCCACCTGGGTTTTTATCACCCACTTTTTTATTAGGATTATTTTCACCAAATTTATATTCAGCACTTAAAAATCATTGCACTCCCAGGAACTTACTTTCATTCATAATTTTTTAAAGCTTGTTATTTTGAAATAATCTCAGACTTCCAAAAAGTTACTCAAGTAGGACACGGGTTATATTCTCGGGTCCCTAGCCATTCTGCATTCAACCCCAGCACAGAATTACAGAATTAGCACCTGGTAGCTCACTAGGCCAATACTCAGGTTCTGATCATTTACCAGTCCCCAGGGTTGCTCTTCAACACCCACAAGGCTGCTGTGTCAAGCCTGTAACAGTTCCTCTGGTAGTTCCCACTTAAATACCCATGGGAAATGCAGGCCACTGTTTGCTTAGCTGCCATGCCAGGCAGTCATTTATCATTCAGTATGGTAGCCTCGGGAGCAATGCTGTGTCCTCTGCAGTGATAGCTGAATAGGGTCTGTACTATGACAGATGTCCTTTCCACGGTGATGGCAATGGCCCTGTAATGCTCTTATAGTTATCTTTATGGTCACCATGCATCTGTAACAGTTAGGAATGTTTTCATGTCCCACTCTGCCACTAACTTTAGTGACCATGGACGAATGTTTTAGTGCATGAGGACATCCTAATATGTTGAAGCATGTCCGTAAAGCAATGTGAGACAACCCTTCAGGGTCGTCTTGAAGCACAAAGAAATTCAGAGGGATTTTCTCTAATGCCTCAACAACCTTGACGTCTATCAGTGGTCAGTATGTGGTCACAGCCATGGTCCAGCAGTAACTACATTCTCATTCACAGCTGTAGTCAGTAAGCACGTGTGAAGGGCATCTTGAGTTGGTTGGCCATGGGTTTGTTTCGTTTAATGGTAGCGGTGAGACAAGACGCTCCCACAGTGTTTGAAGCTGTAACATCCTGATCCACCCCGAGTATGGCAGAACTAACTAGGATTTGTTGTGACAGTCACTTCTACAGTCTCTTCTCTAGCACAGTCACTCTTTGCTTTCTTTGAATTCAGGTGCTAAATGTGACACCAAATGATGGCTTCGCTAAAGTGCATTACGGCTTCATCCTGAAGGCACAGAACAAGATATCTGAGAGCATTCCCTACTTAAAGGTAGCTGCCATGGTCTCCTTCCCATATACTCTCTTCCCGGAGTCCTCTGAGGTCCCCTTTGGTTGTGGCTTCCAGTTATGGCGTCTAACTGATTGGCATGACTCACTGAGTCTTCCTAGCCTCAGAGTGCATGTATCTCAGGCAGTTCATACACCTGACTGAATGTCAGGGAGAGACCCCAACTGCATGAGCTACTTTGGTATCATGGTTGCCAAAATTCTCAACAGAAACCATGTAAGGAAAGGTTGATTTGGGTTCTTAGTTTCTGGGAGGTGCTGTGTTTCATTGTGGGGATGGCACAGCAGAGCTCGAAGTGGCAGGAACATGTGACAGTAGATTGTTCAGTTTTGGTCTATGAGCACTAATGAAAGACCAAGAGTGGAGGGTAGAGCAGAGTAACCGTCAAGGCCCACCCCTGGTGAGAGAGTTCTGCAAGCAATGTTCTACAAACTCCCAAACAGTACCTCATGCTGGAGACGGAAGCACAGAGGCATGCAGGAGACACTTCAGCCTACAACAATAACAGCTTGAGCAGACACTATTTGAAAAACACCTTAGGGCTAATGACTCAAAATCTTAAAATATATTATTGCGTTTTCTACCATATTAAACTGCAGTGTGGATAGTTCATGAGAGAGAGAGAGAGAGAGAGAGAGAGAGAGAGAGAGAGAGAGAAAGAAAGAGAGGAAGGAAGGAAGGAAGGAAAGAAAAAAGAAAGATCACTTATATTTATTGTTCACACACTGAATATCTAAACCATGGCTACTGTAACTGAGGAAGGGAATTAAAGTTTAAGTTTAGTTTGCTTTTGTTTGAGTAGGAACAATATGATGGCTAAAAGTTTGACCCACTGTAAAGGAGAGCTGCTGTATACATAGCTCATGTATGCATGAGAGTTTTGAACCCCCTTTATGATAGCAGTATGGCTGGCTTCTGTGACTTCTTCAAACAATGCTTATTGTTGCAATTGCTGCCTGTCTTAAGAATGCCCACACTGTGTGTGGTCAGGCACACTTCTAGCTTCCTATCTGGCCCACAACCCTGGGGCATAGTGCTGAGCATGATGCCCCTCTAGATGGCTTATATTCCCATCTGCCCTGCCTGTCATCAGACACTGCAGACCTTTCCATTTTACCAGGGCTGTGTGGGCATGTGCATTGGTCTGGCTTAAAGTGCGCTCACATTGTCTTCAATTCTGGAGGCCTGATAGTATTCTTCTAGGTACAACAGTGGGCAAGCAAGCAAGAGCTAGGGCAGACATTTAACAAATAAGGATACTCTACACCAGTCAGTCTGTTTTTTGTTTGTTTTGGTTGTTTGTTTTTTGTTTTTGGCTTTTGGTTTTTTGGTTTTTCGAGACATGGTTTCTCTGTATAGCCCTGGCTGTCCTGGAACTCACTTTGTAGACCAAGCTGGCCTCGAACTCAGAAATCCGCCTGACTCTGCCTCCCAAGTGCTGGGATTAAAGGCGTGAGCCACCACGCCCGGCTGTCAGTCTGTTATGTTAGAGGCTATTTTCCAAGACTGTACAAATAGCAGTTCTTCTGAGAGAAGATAATGATCATATATGTTTTCTATTCTTTCATATATATACATATATATGAACATGATATATTATATATTGCATTTTATACATATAACACTATATTATTAATCTTAATATTATAATATGTATACATAATACAATATGGTTTTATTAATACTAATAATATGACAATATTAATAATATTAATTAATGTTACTTAAATATACAATTTTAATGATATATTATATATAATATCATAAAGTACAACATTATACTATTAATATTAATGCTACTGCAATATTAATGATTTTATTGATATTATATTAATTAAATAATTAATAGTAATGATATAATATTATATATGAAATATATTATGTAATGTTCTCAGATATGTATATATATGAAAGAATAGAAAACATATATGGTCATTATCTTTTCTCAGAAGAAATGTCATTTGTGAGATAAAATAGATATATATACACACACACATATATGTATATATACACATATACGTATATATATAACCATGGGTATGTACTCATGTGTATGTGCATCCACATCATGTACTTAGAGGTCAGAGGATGACTTACAGGACCTGGCTCTCTCCTTGCAATATTTGGGACCTGGAGATGAAAATCAGGTCATCAAGCTTGGCAGCAAGTGCCCTCACCCACTGAGCCATCTTGCTAGCCTTTCCTGGGGCAGCCTCAAAGATGTCGTTTATGAAAAGAATACCTGCCATTAAACTATTTCACATTTTTGTTTTTTTTTTCTTTTCCATATTCAGTCTCAGTATTTTCTCTTCCCGTTTTACAATAAGAATCTCATTTCCAGTGCTTTTATGGAGAGAGGGAAGAGCAGAGCAATTCATAATAGAAGCTGTTCAGTAAAAATTACCTGTGTCAAGATTCCAGTTGGTGTTGGCTTGAATCCTGTAAATGTTAGTAAGAAGTTTCATTAGCTGCTTGTGGCACATTTGTTTAGGGTAGAAAGGACTGTCACGTACACTCACACTGTCATCCCTTGAAACACAAGCAAAACAGTGTTTGGGTTCAGGAATAAAAGACTGTAGGTGGCATATGGTCAGACTTGGAGAGCAAAGTCAATGTGGAAAAACCCAGCCAGGGAAACCATCTGCAGCCCTGGAATATGATAGCTCCCCTGTGGCAGTACAGCGTGCTTGCTAATTCCTGGGCTAGTCCACTAGCGGTTAATGATAACCTTGTCGTTAAGTTTAGATTATCTCATTTTATGTTTACATGTAAAATGTGGACCAAACTCATCATCTACTTTTAATAATGAGACAAAATTTTCAAGGTCTTATGTTTTCCTATGAGATGTTTTTGTTCATAAATAAGGAAAATCTACAGAGGTCAAGGGATGAGACCCCCAAATGTCACCCTTCACAGATGGTAACACTGTCCTTTTCCAGGAAGGAATCGAATCTGGGGACCCTGGCACGGATGATGGCCGGTTTTACTTCCACTTGGGGGATGCCATGCAGAGGGTCGGGAACAAAGAGGTACGATTAACTGGGTTTGTGACTTTATTCCAATAGATGATAAACTAGTGGGTGGGGACTTTTACTGCTGGGAATCAGTTAGAACTTTACAAACGTTCTTAGCGTAACTTATGAAGCCAATGTTCTTACAAGATCTTTGGGATTTGGATTTTACAGTTTATTTTTTCCAGTTGGTGTTTTCAGATGTGTAATCTGAAAAGCGCCTCTTTTTTGGGGGGGGGTGTGTTTGTGTGTGTATCTGTGATTGTTTGTGTGTCTGTGTGTGTGTGTGTCTGTGTGTGCATCTGAGCGAGTGTATCTATGTGTGTAG
This sequence comes from Mus musculus, assembly GCF_000001635.26. Classification (NCBI taxonomy): domain Eukaryota; kingdom Metazoa; phylum Chordata; class Mammalia; order Rodentia; family Muridae; genus Mus; species Mus musculus. Next base: position 9,514,278 of record NC_000070.6, on the reverse strand, counting down.
CAAAAGATAATTGCCTTTGAAAAGTATAGTTGAAATTAAGAAATACAGAGTTCTCTAAAATTGATTTAATTTTTAAAACCATTTACATATTTAATGTTTTACTTTGGAATTTCTGCAGTAGTCATTTTTAGAACCAACTATTTGACTAATCCTTAGCATAGTGGTCTTAACGTTTAACCATGTACTTTTCATTTTCAATTTAAGCTGAACATTTATAGCCAGGGCAGTGGCAGGTACCAACGCAAACATGCATGGATGCAGTAACTGAAACAAGTGAATTTTCTTCCTGATCATTACCTTTCTCCTGCGTACAATTGTCAGCCTGTGTAAACATGACATCAGTCGTGAGGTCATGTACCACAGATTTCTAGCCCTTTTATGACCCCCATGATTTGCCTGCCAATAAACAAGGCCTACCTCTTCCGCCCTATACCACTGTAGAAATTCTACTTCAGCTGTCTTCAGAGTCTGAAGATAAAAACACCAACACAACAGTGACCCTTTGTAACCACTGCCCTTCATATGTGACACCTAAGGACAATGCAGCTTCAAATTTCTAGATTTCATAAGAATATAAGACCCTCTGGGCAGCTAGGGGCTCAGAGAAGCAGTGTGACTGCGCAGTCTCCTGCAAGAAACAGGAGTTATTCCGAGTAGTAGCACTTTGATGATTGACACTGTTTTCTTTCTACCTTTCTATTCATGTGTACCTTCCTCCTTTAACCTACCAATCATCTGACTAAAATAGAACGACGCTAGAAGTGAAGAGGAGGGGAGGCGTTGCTGACGGCAGTCATTATTCTGTACCTTCCTGCTGTAAAAAGAACCCTCCTTTGGATGAGGAGGGCAAGAAAATGTCTGCCACAGTAGCCAACACTCGGGAAAAGTCTGTATTCAATTTCTGTAAATATAATTGTCACTAATTAATTTGTCTTTGAACATTCCGTGGTACAGGGCAAAGACAGATAAAAGAAATCTACTTTATCTCATATCTTAGATGAAAACAGCTCTTACTTCAAGGACAATGAATTCACTACTGAACACTTGTTATGAGCCTGGTGTTTAAGCCTAGGGGCTGTTATACCAGCATAATTATCATTAATATGCAAAGAACCGCACAGTTCCTGAATTTGGAAAGTTCATAAGGATTCATGCTTACACAGAACAGAATCAAGCCCATAGACACCCCATGTTAGCATAACCCAATACTAAGTGTGGAGTCTGCGTCAGAGCTTACCCACTGGGAAGCAGCCGCCCTCTGCGTTTGCCTCTGTGGAGCTCACTGCTGGTCTGAGAGAGGACGCACACAACTGGGAGGCAAACGCACAGCCTCTGCCACAAAGACTGCTGAGACAATGGATCTCTGTGACTATTTCTGGTAGTATGGAGGAGAAAGAGGAAGACAACCCACGGCAGCCCTGGAGCAGCCAAGCTTCAGAGGCTTCATATCGAGTCCACATTGTCTTCAGCTCTGGTCTCACTCTCCACATGCATGCTCACACATCTCCAGCCAGTCCGAGGGCACTGCATACTGCTCGCACAGCAAGCTCCCTTCTCCTCTCCGCCATTTTTCTTTTAGATGGTCTCAGGTTCCTTTATTGCCAACTCCTGAATCAAAATTGGGATCAACCTTAGCTCCTCCCTCTTTCTCTCCCTTCCTGAGGGCAAGTTCCAAGGATCAGAATTCCTGGGCTCATCAGTAGCCCCCCTTTCTTCAGGGCATGTTAATTCCAGTTTCTCATCAGCCACCTCAGTAACTCGTAAGCACCCCACTGTTGTTTCTTACGTTAGTTACACTTTCTGTCCAGCCACCTAATTCTCAAAACATTTGTGATTCAAAATAAAACAAAGCCCCATTTCTATGCAATGTCATTTATAGTTCAACACAGGTAAATTGTAACCGAGTGCTATACCCAAAATGTACCAACACTTCAGACAGGCCAGCCCAAGCTGAGCCTCTCAGGACAGATCTATCACACAGATTTCAGAATTAGAAGCTTTCAGTGTGTGTGTATGTGTGTGTGTGTATGTGTGTGTGTGTGTGTGTGTGTCTGTGTCTGTGTGTGTGTCAGTGCCTGTGTGTCTGTGTGTGTGTCAGTGTCTGTCGGTGTCTGTGTGTATCTGCATAAAGAACACATAGCAATAATTTGACAAAAATAGAAATGGCATTGATGTAAAATACATTTAAGGAGACTGGGATGTAGCACAGTTCCTCGATTGCCTGCCTAGTGTTTCTGTCCCCAGTTCCACATGATGTGGGTGTGGTAGAACATCCCATAGTACTATTGCTCTGAAAGGAAAGGCAGGAGGATCAGAAGTTCAAGGTCATCTTCAGCTACACAGCAAGTCTGAGACCCACCTGGGCTTCATGGCCCTGTCTCAAAAGGAAAAAAATAAAAAATAAAAAAGAGTACACATCACATTCACAAGTTTCTTATTTGACAGAATTTTTTTTTAGAAATTTTTGTTGTCATTTTATGTGTGTGGTTTTTAAAAATAATCTAGCCTAATTTGTTGAATCTATTCTATATTGTATGAATAGAAGCGATTTTCATGTTTCTAATCTATCATTGTGAGGATTTTATTTCTGATTAACATGACGAGGTGAGTGCCAATTCAAGGCTGTTGTTAAGTGCATGGTGCTTACTGCGCCTCAGTACGCACAGAACGGTGAGCAGGCTGCACAGACAGTGTGACCAGGTTCCCTAAGAACCCACCTCGCCCCAGCACGCAGCACAGCGCAGCCCAGATGTAAGACCCTGAAGGCTGCAGCAGGAGCCACACTGCCTGCAATTGGGTTGTCCTATAACTACTGTTTTACACACTATTCCGTCAATATGGCTAGTCTTTCCAATGAATTACTAATGATTCAAAAATTAATGAACTACCAGACTTTGAAAAGGCAAAAAGAATCATATGTTATAATTAATGGTGTTCAGCTGAATAGCAGAAGGTTCAGGAAATAAAGTCTTGAATTCAAATTGGCTGACACCATAATGATCAAATTATTTCAAAGATGAGTCATTTTTTCTTTTCTTTTTCTTTTTTCTTTTTTTCCCCCTGACATCAGTTGGCCATTTTAACTTTCTGCGCTTTAAAAAAACTCTGGACCCAACTTACATGTTTTTCAAGGGAAATATATAAGAAGTATTAGTATGTATGCTGTTTGAGATTTTAATGAGAAAGATAATTAAGAATTTTTTAATGGTTTCAAGAAATATTACAAAAGGAGAAAGAGTGTGTAGCTGGTTTTGAGGGGCCTTGAATTCTAGTTCCAAGAATGGAGGCATTATAACTCTCAGTTTCAGCAGTTACAGAAGGGAGAGATCCGGGCTGCTAGAAAGCTCTGGTGAGGTCATTTATGTCAAAGGCCAATTGTGGAGTGATGTGGAAAATAAGAGGGCTATCTACACACCCTTTACTGTCCTGAGCAAGAAAAATTTGCAACATGATTGTTAAATACTTTCAAAGGTTAATAATTTCGTACATTAAACTATGAGTTTATTTACTGCCAAGTTTTTTTATAATAAAATTTAAAGAAGCTGGTATTTTCTATGTTTAAATTATTATATCTGGAGTTTTACAAAGAAGGTATTTAAGTTAACATGAAATTCTTTTTATTGATCAAGACATATTCATTCAATCAGGTATGATAGCACATGCCTATAATCTCCCCAAACAGGAAGCCAAGGCAGGTGGATTGCACATTGGAGGTTACCCTGACCTATAGAAGGAGACACTGTATATGACATGGGGAGGGCTGCACATTTTTTTCAAAATCAGTTCTCAAAAGAGCAATTGGTAGATTAGAACTAGCAGTGGAAGAGATGGCACTCAGTGTGCTACTAAAAAACTCTCCTCTCCAAAGACAATGGGCATGTAGGGCAGGCAACATGAGAGCAGGGCCACCTATGGGCATATAGTGTATCCTCATTTGGACCAGCCATATGGAAGAAGTACTGCAGCCAGATAGCCCCCCATCCCCCCAAAAAGCTAGTCTTAATGCCATTCGTATTATGGGAGCCAACATGAAGCCATGAGTGTTGTCCCTTATTGCAGAAAATGTACACACTCCATGAACAAAAGTTTTCTGTTAAAAAGCCTGATATATCGTACAATGTATATCATAGCTATACCTGCCATGCTATTTATTGCCAGCTCAGAGTAATATTTCCTTTTTATCTGTTCTGTCATCGTGGGAAATCAAAGAAAGTTACTAGGAAAATAAATTTACTCTTGGTTGGTTTTTAACAGCCTGTTTCAGTAAATAGTGAATGTATTTGAAATTGTTTAAATCATAATCCACTCCTTTTAGAGAAAATATAAAAATGGAACTCACAAAATGAAAGCTAAGTACAAGCATGACCTCCTTTGGTGTCTAACACTGAGTGTATACACAACAAATTATGTTTTAAACTGGCTTAGATGTGTGGAAACCAAACTAGGTGAGGCATGAGTCCAGTGAAAGACCTCCGTGGGGATAACCCCACCCGAGTCACGAGATAGCTAGCGTGCATCCAAAGAATCACGAGAGACCGTCTTGATGCAAACACACGAGGTAGTTTAATGACGGAGCTCCGGGCTGACTTGTAATACACACAGGAGACAGAGGTGTCGACCACAAGGCTCAAAAGTTAGGGGTTTATATAGGAAAAGAGTGGGGGTAGGAGAAGAATTGGCACAGCTTCACACAATTGTACAGTTTAAACATCAGCAAACTATACGTGCAGATCGAGGTAACAGCAGAACATCTGGTTAACATTTAACCCATGTCAGAAGGGTGGGAGATAGGGAGGCGCTGGGCCAGTCTGGACATTCTTGTATGTCTTCCCTATCTTTATGGCTAGTTGGCTCCTGGGATGACTTTACAGCCTTTGTTCTTTGCTCTAGGCCCAAAAAGCCCTCCTAACTAGCAAGCCGCATGAGTTATGGGCCTTGAATTTTAATTTTCTTTCACCAGAACCACAGAGCTGATGGCCTGAGAGTGAAGATAAATGCTAGCGTGTTCACTCATCCCAACAGCTTACAGAAGCTCAGTTAAAAAACAGAAGTTTCACCAGCTATCATCAGGGAAGATCTTGATTTAATTATCTCAAGGTACAGTTAGTCGCTGAATTAACAAAGGTCATAGTTGTTTGAGGCTTTTCATCTCTGTAGGGTGTGAACTCAGTCTGCATTCAATAGAAATGACACTTCAGATTTTGGCTTTTGAGCTCTTCTCAGCAGAGCACCATACTCTGTGCTGCTGGGCAGTGATGCTGATCTGTGGCCCTGCCAGACATACATCACAGGGGAAACCAGGGGGCCCTCTGCAAGAGCGCTGATGCTGAAGACAGATGTTCTGTGCCTTACGAGGAAATAGATTTTCACTGTAGAATATTTACAGTGGGTCTGCATGGTGGCCAGACTACATCTCAAGAAACATCTGTACTAGCTTATGTGATGTCCTTCAATTTTGAAACAAAAATGTTTTCTGGAAAAGAACAATATGAAGCAGCCTTTCTATTCTTTTAGGCATATAAGTGGTATGAACTTGGGCACAAGAGAGGACATTTTGCCTCTGTCTGGCAGCGTTCCCTCTACAATGTGAATGGTCTGAAGGCTCAGCCGTGGTGGACACCCAGGGAGACTGGCTACACAGAGCTAGTGAAGGTGAGTGTTAACTTCCACAGCAACCCATCCAACCTACTGAAACCACAGGTGAGGAAGGAATGTTAGAGAAAAGGTATTTTATTTCTAGTAAGAAAATCTTCTAACTGAAGCCTTCTGACCCATGCTACCATCATCTGTCCATTTCTGTCTTTCCAATGCTAGCTCATTATGCTCTGAGCACTCACAGACCTTTCCTAACCTCAAACTGCAAAATCCTGCCACAGTCCTTCCCAATACAACACAGTCATCTTCATCACAGCAATAGCCTGCTTCTGGTACCAATTTCTGGCCTATTTTGCCTTTGTTGGCTGTGATAAAACACTGACCAAAAACAACTTGGGGAGGAAAGAGTTATTTCAACTTATAGGTTGTAGTCCATCATCAAGGGATGCCAGGGCAGGAGCTCAAGACGGGAACCTGGAGGCAGAAACTGAAGCAGAGACCACAGAGCAGTTCTGCTGGCTGCACCACTCCTCATTCTCAGACTGCCTGTCCCGGGTGGCACTGTCCATAGTCAGCTAGATCCCCTTCATAAATCATTAATCAAAAATAATAATAATAAAAAAGGCACCCATCAATCTGCTCATGGGCCAATCTGAAGAAGGCAAATCTTCAATTATGGATTCCTCTTTCCAAGTGACTCTAACTCAAAGTATTGACAAAAAAATAGCCCTTGGGATATTAGATGACAAGGAAGGAAATTTGTGTGGAATAACAGTTCTCAGTCTTGCTACCCTTTGTGTTCTTAAAAATTGTTGAGCTTTGTGGGGCTTTTTCTTTGGGTGGGAGGTGGTGCTATTCCTTTCTATAGAATAATCACAAAGCAAAATTGAAATATTTCAGTTCTATGTATTAATTCTTTAAAAATAACCTCATTATATTGCAATACAAATGATTATATTTTCATATGGAATGATCTTCTTTTAGATGTAGGATCATTTTCATATAGAATCAAAATAGAAAATGTAATGAGATTGAAATGATGACATTTTTATAAGTCTCGTTGGTTGTAGAGTGGTGTTGTTAGATATCACACAACCCTTGGAAATTCCTCTCTGTGCCTGAGCCCAAGTGAACATGCAAAAAGCTACATGTTCCTCTGTATTATCTAGAAAATCGTTTAGGCCTTTCAAATTCCTGACGGGTTCAGCATCTCAGGTATTGCTGGACTGAATTTTGAGAACTTTTAGATTTGAGGCCACAGAACAAGAAAGCAGTTATAAATATTTTATAAAAGATAACTGGAAAACAGAAGCAAAGTTCTTCTAACAACTTAAGAGCTATAAAACACGGGAATGTTTTACATCAGGAGATAAAATCTAAACGCAAATTCTGTGTGATTTTGTTAGCAATTGGTGAGCTTATGTTTGCTTAAAGTAAATGTGTTCTTAGGCTCATTAGTAAAATGGGACTGGGTTGTTGATTTACTAACAATTTGTTTTACATTTCAAATGAGAAAAATGTGTGTCATTGGTCAGATGGCCTTCATCAATTTGTAGATGATGGTACATTCTGGTTTCCCAATAACTATGGAGCTTTTGTAGGAGGAGACAGACAAGGGTGACAAACGCTGCTAATTCTAGAATCTGGATGATGGGCGTGGAGAAGCTCCATGCCCCTTCCCTTTTACTGTTGCATGTATGTTTTAAATTACTCACTGGTTTGGTTTTGTTTTGCTTTGCTTTGTTTTTTTGTTGTTGTTTTTTCGAGACAGGGTTTCTCTGTCTATCCCTGGAGCTTGCTCTGTAGACCATGAACTCAGAGATCTGACTGCTAGTCACATGTTTGTATGAAAAAACACCTGGAACAAAATGTCTTTAAGATCTGCTAGACTTGATTGATGACTCTGGTCTGCCTAGGAGGAAGAGCTACGATACTTTTCCAATGTACTTAGGAGACGGGCCTTATTTGATGGTTTGTTCTTATTTCATATAACTGCATAGCTTATAATCATGTACTCCAGTGTTAAAGCCAGCTTCCCTTCCTCATGCTTTCAACACTTGGTCAGTCAGGAAAAAGTCTGGCCATGCCACCCCTGAGCAGGAAGAGCACAGGAACATCTCTGTGAATCCTCAGCTCTTGGTGCTGTCCCTCATTTGTTTCCTCATCAAACTCCATCTTCCCTCCAACCACTCACTGAGCTCTGCAGATCTCCTGTATCATTCACACGTCCCAGACTCTGAAAGTTGGGGGACCTGCTGCAGATTTCAAGTGACAGAAATAAAACTCAAAGATTGCTTTAACAACAGGGAGCCTGGTTGATTGCCATAGCTGAAGGCTTGGCATTAGGACAGATGTCAGGGGAGAGCAGTTAGGAAGATGGTTTCTTGGCCCTTACCCTTCCTCCTTGCTCAGCTCTGTCCTCAGTGTGGGATAGTTGTCAGCAGCACTCAGACTGGAGCTGAGAAGAGTAAAAGCACCATGGGGCCACCACACAAACACTAGAGACTTCTGGGAAGAGCCGTTCCTGTTGGTAACAACATGGCAGATGGGCACTCCCCGTACAAGGCAGCATGAGACACAGAGTAGCTAGCTTCCTGGCTTCCAGGAGAAGCTTTACCCAGAGCACTGGTCTGTCCTTCCAGTCTGACTGAGCTACTTTGAAGGGCAAAGACATGTGAAGTTGTCCCAAAACCCCAATAAATACATCCAGAGGACTTCTTCTGAAATGAGTGGCTTATCTGGGGGAGATGGGCACCCTAACAGAGCCAGGGTATATTTAGGAAGGTCGCCTACAGTGTTGGATACCCTTGTCTGTTGGCACACACTTGCACCCAAATATTTTTCTCAGTTCTTTTCTTTCAATTTTGCCATTAATTTTTAAAGCTATTTTCACTTTTTTGGTTTATCTTCTATGAAAGCATTGACTAGAGCTATACTACCAAAAACACTTACCCCTCTGAATGTTATCATTTCCTATGAAGACTTGCGTACCATGTAAACCCCTATTTCCTATACCTTTCTAACATGATGGTTTTAGCCAGGGTCTTGGTTCATTTCTGATGTTATAACAAAATCCCACAAACAGAATGTCTTGGAGGCAACACAGACCTAGTTTTCAAGATTCTGTATCTGAGAGATCTAAAATGAGCATAACAATACTTGGTGTCTGGGAAGAGCTTGCTTCCTGGTTCACTGATGACATCTTCTCACTGGGTCTTCATATAGAGGAAGAGAAAGGCAACATTGTGTCTATACATTACTAAAACTAGTATTAAACTGTATTAATTAAATTAGTTTTAAAATTGTATTAAGCTAAACTAGATTACTTTAAATAAAGTGCTAATATCCACTAAGCTTTTTAAAAAGAAAAGACAGGCATTAACAAGTGTTGGTATGTAGATGGAGAAACAGAAACCTTTGAACATTTGGATGTGTACAGGGAATGCTGTAACCACTTTGGAAAATACTATTGTTGCTCCTCAAATAGTTGAATATAGAGTGAGGGTATAACCTAGCAGTTCTGTTCTAGTAAAATCAGGGTCCTTCAAAATGAGGAGTATATAGATAAATATCTCCGACAATTAGAAGTGATGAAGTCCTGACACCTAGTCCAACACAGATGAACCTTATAAAATCATGCTAAGTAAACAGGCTAGTCACAGGAAGATCACGTTATATGACTGTTTCACATGAACTATCTTCTCTAGGCAAATCAACTGACAAAGGAAATAGGTAGGTGTATTTGAGAGTCCGAATGAATGGATGGGATAATGGGGAGTGGCCTCTAATGAGAAAGGGCTTACATTTTGAAGTGAAATCTTTAAAATTAAAATGTTAATGAGTCTTCCACTCTGAGTCTAGTAAGCCCCACTGCCTGCTTGGGTTTCCTGTCATTCCACTAGCTATATGCACAGACACTGGCCATATTGTCTATGTTTCAGTTTCATTATCTGCAAGATGCATGGGACGTGGCATTCACTCTGCCTGTGTACTGAAGATTTCATAAGTAGGAATGCTCAATACACATTAGTTATTAGTACTATGGTGGTTGTAATCATAATTACGTGATTCTGAGCATCTCTAAAAGCAACTATAAAGTTATTTTGAAGTATCCTCTATTATTGGAATAATAATGTAATAATTAACATCCATTAAATGCTGCCTACCAACCATCAATGTGATGAGCACTTTTATGTAATATTTCTAATCTAATTTTTATAGCAGCTCTAAAAGATTATTACTGACACGTATATGAATGACATAAGGCTGAGAGAAGCTAAGACACTTGCCTAAGTTCTCATCTCTAGTGGTGTCAGAACTGAGATTTGAATCCACGTGGCCTTAAGTCCATGTCCTCCCTTGTGCCCTCTGATGGCCTTCAGAACTGTTGACATTTGCTCTTAGGTCACATGATCTTCTTTTGCTAGTTCAGTACTTAATTCAGTACTTAGTTCAGTACTTAGTTCAGTACTTAATTCAGTACTTATCACACGTAACTGAGCTTCTGAGTTTTATCACTTGATCTGTTTCACGCTTAGCTTTTTTTTTAAAGAAGGAATGTAGAGCCTGGGTGTTAGTCCAGCAGCATAGAATCTCAGCGTGGGTGACATCTTGCAGCTCAGTTCGATGTGAAACTATTTCACCTTGCTACCTTAGCTTGCAGAAATATTAATATCGTACATGGAGTGACCTTTTAAAATGAAAACAGCTTTAAAATGCTGTCAGTAATGACTAATCTAAGCAATAACATCACTATTCAGTTGCCAAACATACATCAAGATGATCTGCCATTTCAAAATTCCAGATTTGACTATCCCGAGTCACCCAGCCATTGATATCTTGAAATAGAAATCTTCTAGATATGGTGGCTGTCACATTTGACCAAAATGCTTTCAAAATAATTTCTTAGAGTGTCTCTAAGTCCTTTGAGTGACTTGCTTTTAACTGCTTGTCTTCAGTCAGGCTCCTCAGTGCTCAGAGACAGAGGAACATTTCCTTGCTGGTTGAGATGAAGCGAAGGGAAGTGCAGCCCTGAGTTACAGCCCCATTTTGTTGACTCGTTGACCTTTACTGTGGAGCCTATAATTCAGGTGCTGTGACACTGGGTTTATAAATCTAGATGGAAGAAGCAAAGAAAGTGTTAACAACAGTATTTTCTCTTTGGGATATATTTCCATTAAAGTTGGCAGGTTGTTGCATATCGTTCAGAAATATCAGAGTGCCAAATTCCTGAGAGACATTTAGCTTAAAAATTTATATAAAAATGGACTAATAATCCCTTTCGTAGGTTGAAAATAGAAAACATTACTTGTACCCCACTCTCTGAGATTAGCAACTTGTTGAGATTAGCAGTTTGATCATGGCCAGTTTAGATGTAAACACCCATGAATAGAAGTTATATTAGCACATTCCAAACCCAGCAGCGAAGAGCAGCTGAAGCTGTAGGTTAAAATAACCCTCTGGCACCCCCCCCCCACACACACCACACAGACACACACACACACACACACACACACACACACACACACTCACCTCCTTGCATTCAGCACTAGGAAAAACAAAAACAAAAAACCTCTTGCATTCCTCTCTGAACTTCAGCAAACAGCAAGTGGGGGACGTTTGCCTTTCTTCCCAGTGTGGCTTTATCTCAGCTGGAGAAGTTCCTGGGAACACTGTGCCGTTCCCAGGAGCACTGTGCCGTTCCCAGGAGCACTGTGCCATTCCCAGGAGCACTGTGCCATTCCTGGGAGCACTGTGCCATTCCCAGGAACACTGTGCCATTCCCGGGTGCACTGTACTGTTCCTGGGAGCACTGTGCCGTTCCCGGGACACTGTGCCATCCCCGGGAGCATTGTGCCATCCCCGATTGTGCTATCCCCGGGAGCATTGTGCCATTCCTGGGAGCACTGTGCCGTTCCCGGGAGCACTGTGCCGTTCCCGGGAGCACTGTGCCGTTCCCGGGAGCACTGTGCCGTTCCCGGGAGCACTGTGCCGTTCCCGGGAGCACTGTGCCAGTGGTGTGACCCTGCGCACAGGAATGATTATAGTAAAAACTCAGTCCTGTTCCATTCGATGTTGCTCTTTTAAAGTACTCCATAGTGAATGAATGACCTCACCTGGGCGGAACAAGGAATCACCCAGTAATTATTATGTTAGGGCTCCCACATTTCTCTCTCCGTGATTAAATATTTGAACGGTCTCAAGGAGCTTGCACTTGCTTTGAAATGAAATGGATTTAGGAAGGAAAAAAAGAATGTCAGATTTAGTGTGGAATTAAGGCACAAATGAAGAGGATTAGCAGTTTTACATATAAGTGAAGGCTGCAATGTGGAGGAACAACAAAAGCAATTCCTTAAGCTTTGCATAATAGTGTAATCTTACTGTTTTAAGGCACACTTCTAACTTTTTGGACCATAGTGATATCTTCACTAAAAATGGCAGTAGAACAAAGATGAGGTGAATGACTGAGAGCCATGTGCTTAAAAGTGAGCCTTGTAGGAGGAGGCCCCCTGTTAGAGACAGAGAAATGTTTGGTCTCTGGCACTCCAGAGAAGTAACTGCATTCAGCTGAGACTGCTTCATCTCTAAATTCAAAATAACTACTCCTTTCTTGCAAGGTTTTGTTGAGACTCAAAACATAAAACAAGGAAACCCATGGCCTAGGATGTCCCTGGTGCAGTTTAGATGTCCCTCTGTCCTAAGACTAACTGGAGCTGTACACCAAAAAGGCCAGCCTGCAAAAGTCACAGAGGGCTAGGCTCAACCACAGCTTCTAACACCCCAACTAAAGAGCCAATTAAGAATGAGATACTGAGAGATTTCATCTACACGCATTGGGAAGAAGAACGGAAAAAGGGTCTGGGGTCTCCAGGTTTTATCCTTGGGGTCCTGACATGAGCTTAGGTAGACTCTTATTGAGTGACTTACATACCTATGTGTAGATGTAAGCGGTGGGTGGCCCAGTGTAAAGCAAACTCCCTGCCTTTATCCTGCCTTCAGTTGCCTTCTAGGCCGACATGAGGAGTCTTTTCAGCTAAAGCTGCTTCTAATGGCCCCTTTAAGATATTTAAACCAAGTCTGGCAAAGAAAAAGATATTGATTGCATCACCTTTGAGTTATTTTAAACCAAAAGGCAACATTTCTTTCACAAAGTAAAGTGAGTTTTCAATATTTGTCAACATGGGGAAAATAGCTTTATGAGGGGGGAAAAAGTGCTTTTGAGGAACACAGTGCAGCATTTGATGTGTCAGAATGATTGTCTATGGTTCATATTTCATTTTAGGTTTAAAAATGCTTAAGCCAGAAGTTCATGCTCTATGGCTTGATATACATATGTAAAGATCAACATCTTGAATGTACATATGCCCATGCATATGTTCAGATGTCTCATTTACCCTCGAAGTCCCAATAGCCCTCAAATGGGGGTAATATGTCAAATACAAAGGCCCAAAGACTAAATTCCAGACCAGTATAGCTGTGATCCTGAGGCCTACAAGAGCCTGCCTGGCAAGCCAGCCTCACTAAAGTAACCAGCCAATGAGAGCAGCTCAGTATAAATTAGACTTGCAGAAGACCACACTCCTATGTTTGGCAACAATCTAGAACACTTGGCAGTGAGTGACATCTGTAACATTAGCCCAAATCACAGAGATCTGACTCACAAATAACACCTTTCCTGGGTTTTGTCTATCGTTCTAACAACCAGAAAAAGCCAAGAAGGAACTTCTAACTCAGCCCCAGCAGACACCCTCCTTGTCAGATGTTTCATAGTCGTCCCTTGACTCCCCACCCCACCCCCACCTTACCTAAACACTTCCGGCTAAGCCTGACTCCCTCCAAGCTCAGAATAAATGGCTTCTGTTGTTCTTATTTGACTGGTCTTGTTTTATTTTCACAATAAGAAATGATAGCTATTTTTCTTTCATCTTTATAGTCAAGCTTAGAAAAACAGAGCTGGTCAGAATGCATCAGGGCTAGCAAGAAATTGTTCCTTTGATCTGCAGAGGTTTTATTAAAATTACTGCACAAAGAATTTGCTCTGAGACTCTACTCGCTGTGGCCTGGGCTCTGCTCTACTTGCTCAGCTGTGCCCCACCCCACTAAGAGGGGGGGCAGTGCCTCCATGTTACTGCTGTTTCTAAAGCCTAGCACATTACCATGCCAAGGTATAAGACAACTGATTTTATCTCTAAAAAGGTAGATAACTCCTGAAATAAGATAAAATGATCACTATTTCCAAAAGAAGATATGTAATTCCTAGTATAAACCCTAGAATTATTCCTAGGACATTAACTAAGATTGGATATATGTATTCATGCACTATGGGGGTCAGTCCATTCTAATTCCATGCTGTTGCCTACACATTCCTTTGACCACATCCCTTCATTTAGTTTACTACCAGTTCTTTTTTTATTTATTTTTTTTTAAATTAGGTATTTAGCTCATTTACATTTCCAATGCTATACCAAAAGTCCCCCATACCCACCCACCCCCACTCCCCTACCCGCCCACTCCCCCTTTTTGGCACTGGCATTCCCCTGTTCTGGGGCATATAAAGTTTGCGTGTCCAATGGGCCTCTCTTTCCAGTGATGGCCAACTAGGCCATCTTTTGATACATATGCAGCTAGAGTCAAGAGCTCCGGGGTACTGGTTAGTTCATAATGTTGATCCACCTATAGGGTTGCAGATCCCTTTAGCTCCTTGGGTACTTTCTCTAGCTCCTCCATTGGGAGTCCTGTGATCCATCCATTAGCTGACTGTGAGCATCCACTTCTGTGTTTGCTAGGCCCCGGCATAGTCTCACAAGAGACAGCTACATCTGGGACCTTTCAATAAAATCTTGCTAGTGTATGCAATGGTGTCAGCGTTTGGATGCTGATTATGGGGTGGATCCCTGGATATGGCAGTCTCTACATGGTCCATCCTTTCATCTCAGCTCCAAACTTTGTCTCTGTAACTCCTTCCAAGGGTGTTTTGTTCCCACTTCTAAGGAGGGGCATAGTGTCCACACTTCAGTCTTAATTTTTCTTGAGTTTCATGTGTTTAGGAAATTGTATCTTATATCTTGGGTATCCTAGGTTTTGGGCTAATATCCACTTATCAGTGAGTACATATTGTGTGAGTTCCTTTGTGAATGTGTTACCTCACTCAGGATGATGCCCTCCAGGTCCATCCATTTGGCTAGGAATTTCATAAATTCATTCTTTTTAATAGCTGAGTAGTACTCCATTGTGTAGATGTACCACATTTTCTGTATCCATTCCTCTGTTGAGGGGCATCTGGGTTCTTTCCAGCTTCTGGCTATTATAAATAAGGCTGCTATGAACATAGTGGAGCATGTGTCCTTCTTACCAGTTGGGGCATCTTCTGGATATATGCCCAGGAGAGGTATTGCTGGATCCTCCGGTAGTACTATGTCCAATTTTCTGAGGAACCGCCAGACGGATTTCCAGAGTGGTTGTACAAGCCTGCAATCCCACGAACAATGGAGGAGTGTTCCTCTTTCTCCACATCCTCGCCAGCATCTGCTGTCACCTGAATTTTTGATCTTAGCCATTCTGACTGGTGTGAGGTGGAATCTCAGGGTTGTTTTGATTTGCATTTCCCTGATGATTAAGGATGTTGAACATTTTTTCAGGTGCTTCTCTGCCATTCGGTATTCCTCAGGTGAGAATTATTTGTTCAGTTCTGAGCCCCATTTTTAATGGGGTTATTTGCTTTTCTGAAGTCCACCTTCTTGAGTTCTTTATATATGTTGGATATTAGTCCCCTATCTGATTTAGGATAGGTAAAGATCCTTTCCCAATCTGTTGGTGGTTTTTTTGTCTTACTGACGGTGTCTTTTGCCTTGCAGAAACTTTGGAGTTTCATTAGGTCCCATTTGTCAATTCTCGATCTTACAGCACAAGCCATTGCTGTTCTGTTCAGGAATTTTTCCCCTGTGCCCATATCTTCAAGGCTTTTCCCCACTTTCTCCTCTATAAGTTTGAGTGTCTCTGGTTTTATGTGAAGTTCTTTGATCCATTTAGATTTGACCTTAGTACAAGGAGATAAGTATGGATCGATTCGCATTCTTCTACATGATAACAACCAGTTGTGCCAGCACCAATTGTTGAAAATGCTGTCTTTCTTCCACTGGATGGTTTTAGCTCCCTTGTCGAAGATCAAGTGACCATAGGTGTGTGGGTTCATTTCTGGGTCTTCAATTCTATTCCATTGGACTACTTGTCTGTCTCTATACCAGTACCATGCAGTTTTTACCACAATTGCTCTGTATGTAGTAAAGCTTTAGGTCAGGCATGGTGATTCCACCAGAGGTTCTTTTATCCTTGAGAAGAGTTTTTGCTATCCTAGGTTTTTTGTTATTCCAGATGAATTTGCAAATTGCTCCTTCTAATTCGTTGAAGAATTGAGTTGGAATTTTGATGGGGATTGCATTGAATCTGTAGATTGCTTTTGGCAAGATAGCCATTTTTACAATGTTGATCCTGCCAATCCATGAGCATGGGAGATCTTTCCATCTTCTGAGATCTTCTTTAATTTCTTTCTTCAGAGACTTGAAGTTTTTATCATACAGATCTTTCACTTCCTTAGTTAGAGTCACGCCGAGATATTTTATATTATTTGTGACTATTGGGAAGGGTGTTGTTTCCCTAATTTCTTTCTCAGCCTGTTTATTCTTTGTGTAGAGAAAGGCCATTGACTTGTTTGAGTTAATTTTATATCCAGCTACTTCACCGAAGCTGTTTATCAGGCTTAGGAGTTCTCTGGTGGAATTTTTAGGGTCACTTATATATACTATCATATCATCTGCAAAAAGTGATATTTTGACTTCCTCCTTTCCAATTTGTATCCCCTTGGTCTCCTTTTGTTGTCGAATTGCTCTGGCTAATACTTCAAGTACTATGTTGAAAAGGTAGGGAGAAAGTGGGCAGCCTTGTCTAGTCCCTGATTTTAGTGGGATTGCTTCCAGCTTCTCTCCATTTACTTTGATGTTGGCTACTGGTTTGCTGTAGATTGCTTTTATCATGTTTAGGTATGGGCCTTGAATTCCTGATCTTTCCAGAACTTTTATCATGAATGGGTGTTGGATCTTGTCAAATGCTTTTTCTGCATCTAACGAGATGATCATGTGGTTTTTGTCTTTGAGTTTGTTTATATAATGGATTACATTGATGGATTTTCGTATATTAAACCATCCCTGCATCCCTGGAATAAAACCTACTTGGTCAGGATGGATGATTGCTTTAATGTGTTCTTGGATTCGGTTAGCGAGAATTTTATTGAGGATTTTTGCATCAATATTCATAAGAGAAATTGGTCTGAAGTTCTCTATCTTTGTTGGATCTTTCTGTGGTTTAGGTATCAGAGTAATAGTGGCTTCATAAAATGAGTTGGGTAGAGTACCTTCTACTTCTATCTTGTGAAAAAGTTTGTGCAGAACTGGAATTAGATCTTCTTTGAAGGTCTGATAGAACTCTGCACTAAACCCGTCTGGTCCTCGGCTTTTTTTGGCTGGGAGACTATTTATAACTGCTTCTATTTCTTTAGGGGATATGGGACTGTTTAGAAGGTCAACTTGATCCTGATTCAACTTTGGTACCTGGTATCTGTCCAGAAATTTGTCCATTTCGTCCAGGTTTTCCAGTTTTGTTGAGTATAGCCTTTTGTAGAAGGATCTGATGGTGTTTTGGATTTCTTCAGGATCTGTTGTTATGTCTCCCTTTTCAGTTCTGATTTTGTTAATTAGGATTTTGTCCCTGTGCCCTTTAGTGAGTCTAGCTAAGGGTTTATCTATCTTGTTGATTTTCTCAAAGAACCAACTCCTCGTTTGGTTAATTCTTTGAATAGTTCTTCTTGTTTCCACTTGGTTGATTTCACCCCTGAGTTTGATTATTTCCTGCCGTCTACTCCTCTTGGGTGAATTTGCTTCCTTTTTTTCTAGAGCTTTTAGATGTGTTGTCAAGCTGCTAGTATGTGCTCTCTCCCGTTTCTTCTTGGAGGTACTCAGAGCTATGAGTTTCCCTCTTAGAAATGCTTTCATTGTGTCCCAAAGGTTTGGGTACGTTGTGGCTTCATTTTCATTAAACTCTAAAAAGTCTTTAATTTCTTTCTTTATTCCTTCCTTGACCAAGGTATCATTGATAAGAGTGTTGTTCAGTTTCCACGTGAGTGTTGGCTTTCTGTTATTTTTTTTGTTATTGAAGATCAGCCTTATTGCATGGTGATCTGATAGGATACATGGGACAATTTCTATATTTTTGAATCTGTTGAGGCCTGTTTTGTGACCTATTATGTGGTCAATTTTGGAGAAGGTACCATGAGGTGCTGAGAAGAAGGTATATCCTTTTGTTTTAGGATAAAATGTTCTGTAGATATCTGTCAGATCCATTTGTTTCATCACTTCTGTTAGTTTCAGTGTGTCCCTGTTTAGTTTCTGTTTCCATGATCTGTCCATTGGTGAAAGTGGTGTGTTGAAGTCTCCCACTATTATTGTGTGAGGTGCAATGTGTGCTTTGAGCTTTACTAAAGTTTCTTTAATGAATGTGGCTGCCCTTGTATTTGGAGCATAGATATTCAGAATTGAGAGTTCCTCTTGGAGGATTTTACCTTTGATGAGAACGAAGTGCCCCTCCTTGTCTTTTTTGATGACTTTGGGTTGGAAGTCAATCTTATCAGATATTAGGATGGCTACTCCAGCTTGTTTCTTCATACCATTTGCTTGGAAAATTGTTTTCCAGCCTTTTATTCTGAGGTAGTGTCTATCTTTTTCTCTGAGATGTGTCTCCTGTAAGCAGCAAAATGTTGGGTCTTGTTTGTGTAGCCAGTTTGTTAGTCTATGTCTTTTTATTGGGGAGTTGAGACCATTGATGTTAAGAGATATTAAGGAAAAGTAATTATTGCTTCCTGTTATTTTTGTTGTTAAAGTTGGCATTCTGTTCTTGTGGCTGTCTTCTTTTAGGTTTGTTGAGGGATTACCTTCTTGTTTTTTCTAGGGCATTGTTCCCGTTCTTGTATTGGTTTTTTTCTGTTATTAACCTTTGAAGGGCTGGATTCGTGGAGAGATAATGTGTGAATTTGGTTTTGTCGTGGAATACTTTGGTTTCTCCATCTATGGTAATTGAGAGTTTGGCTGGGTATAGTAGCCTGGGCTGGAATTTGTGTTCTCTTAGTGTCTGTATAACATCTGTCCAGGCTCTTCTGGCTTTCATAGTCTCTGGTGAAAAATCTGGTGTAATTCTGATAGGCTTGCCTTTGTATGTTACTTGACCTTTTTCCCTTACTGCTTTTAGTATTCTATCTTTATTTAGTGCATTTGTTGTTCTGATTATTATGTGTCGGGAGGAATTTCTTTTCTGGTCCAGTCTATTTGGAGTTCTGTAGGCTTCTTGTATGTTCATAGGTATCTCTTTCTTTATATTTGGGAAGTTTTCTTCAATAATTTTGTTGAAGATGTTTGCTGGTCCTTTGAGTTGAAAATCTTCATTCTCATCCACTCCTATTATCCGTAGGTTTGGTCTTCTCATTGTGTCCTGGATTTCCTGGATATTTTGAGTTAGGATCTTTTTGCATTTTCCATTTTCTTTGATTGTTGTGCCGATGTTCTCTATGGAATCTTCTGCACCTGAGATTCTCTCTTCCATCTCTTGTATTCTGTTGCTGATGCTCAAATCTATGGTTCCAGATTTCTTTCCTAGGGTTTCTATCTCCAGTGTTGCCTCACTTTGAGTTTTCTTTATTGTGTCTACTGCCCTTTTTAGGTCTAGTATGGTTTTGTTCATTTCCATCACCTGTTTGTATGTTTTTTCCTCTTTTTCTGTAAGGACTTCTACCTGTTTGATTGTGTTTTCCTGTTTTTCTTTAAGGACTTGTAACTCTTTAGCAGTGTTCTCCTGTATTTTTTTAAGTGAGTTCTTAAAGTCCTTCTTGATGTCCTCTACCATCATCATGAGATATGCTTTTAAATCTAGGTCTAGGTTTTCGGGTGTGTTGGGGTGCCCTGGACTGGGCGAAGTGGGAGTGCTGGGTTCTGATGATGGTGAGTGGTCTTGGTTCCTGTTAGTAGGATTCCTACGTTTACCTTTCGCCATCTGGTAATCTCTGGAGTTAGTAGTTATAGTTGACTCTGTTTAGAGATTGTTCTTCTGGTGATTCTGTTACCGTCTCTCAGCAGACCTGGGAGACAGATTCTCTCCTCTGAGTTTCAGTGCTCAGAGCACTCTCTGCTGGCAAGCTCTCTTACAGGGAAGGTGCGCAGATATCTTGTTTTTGGACCTCCTCCTGGTCGAAGAAGAAGGCCCAAAACAGGGCCTTTCTCAGAAGCTGTGTTGCTTTGGCAGTTCCCAGAAGCTGTCAGCTTCTGTGGTGCAGACTCTCACCTGTGCAGACTAAATTCCTAAGCTCCAGGGAGTCCTGGAACCAAGATGGCGACCGCTGCTCCTGAGGCTGAGGCCGTCTCCCGAGCCAGGCGGACACCTGTCCTCTGGTCCGGACAGTGGCCGGCTGTCTGCAGCCTGCAAAGGGTACTGCCTCAGCGGCTCTGTGCTTCCGCCTGTCCCAGAAGCTGTCCGGTTCTCTGGCGCACCCTCTAACCTGTTCAGACTAATTTCCTAAGTTCTGCTGAGTCCTGGAACCAAGATGGCGACCGCTGCTGCTGAGGCTGAGGCCGCCTCCCAAGCCAGGCGGACACCTGTCCTCTGGTCCGGACGGTGGCCGGCTGTCTGCGGCCCGCCACGGGTGCTGCCTCAGCGGCTCTGTGCTTCCGCCTGTCCCAGAAGCTGTCCGGTTCTCTGGCGCACCCTCTAACCTGTTCAGACTAATTTCCTAGGTCCCGCGGAGTCCCGGAACCCAGATGGCGACCTACTACCAGTTCTTGTTGAGGTCCTTGGTATCACTAGAACTTTCTCAACTGCTTATATGCAATCTCAGGGTTTTATTTCACACTACTAGTCAGCAATCATCAGAGCATCTCACTTAGACTACTCTGAGCCCTGAGTTCTTGTATTATGTTTCTCTGCAGATTAAAAGCATAATTCTTTTATTGCTTCTAGACAGGGATTTCGTTATGTGCACCAGGCTGGCCTGGAACTCAGAAACCTTCCTGCTTCCACCTCTGCAGTCATGGGACTGAACGTGTGCATTGGCACACACTGCAAAATATAATCTTTCTCCCCCTTCTCCATTGCTTTTATTTGTATGAATTTACTCATCTTCTTGTTGATAGAGAATTATAGAGGATCTTCCATCTGCTATTCCCTTTCTTAGCTAGAGCATGTTCCCTACTTGGACATGCTCTTCTGTGATAGCTGAATCATCTCTCTCTCCCCAATCCTTGCCTTGAAGTGCCAACCAATAGCACCTCACAGCGTGAGGATAACTGAAGATAGGACCTTTGCAAAGGAGAACCCTTTCCCAGGCTACCTGGAGCCCTTCTCAGAGCATGGGATTTAAACCCATAGAACCCAGAGATGCACTCCTTCAGAAGACAGGCCATGTGGGCCCCAATGAGAAGATAGAATAGAAGGTTTCCATGTGGCTTTTCAAGGGGCCTTTAGTATTAATTGCCCCTCCCTATACCCTTTTCAGAGACTTTTGAAGGAAGCATTTAAAATGAGGAACCTAGGGTAACTAATTAAGTAACTTAAGTAACTTACCCAGAATCACACGGCTGATAGGGGGCGGAATCATATGTGCTAAGTAAGCAGTCTATCTGAGAAACAGAAGGAGAGGGAGGAGAAGGAAGAGAAGATGATAGGAGGAGGGCAAAGAAGGGGAGAGGAGGGGAAAGAGGAGGGGAAAGAGGAGGGGAAAGAGGAGGGGGAGGAGGTAGAGGTCTAAAAGGCATCAGATGCCCAAGGGTAACAGTAAAACAGCTTAAGGCAGGGATGCTTTTAAAGTTATAAAAAGACATTGATCTTAGTGACAATTTCGTGGAATGACTTAAAGATCACAAACCCCCAAAAGCAAAAAATAGACCAGTGGAGTTGATTTAACTTCTGCATGTGGACGCAATCTATAAAGTGAAAAGGTGACCTACAGAATTCGAGAACATATTTGCAAAGTAAACATAAAATTAAGATTTCATATCTAAAATATATGAGGACGTGTGCACCTCAAAGGCAAATATTCTGACTTAAAATGGCTAGGGCGTTCTTCTGCAGAATATGAACAAATGACCAATGGATATGTGAAAAATGGCCAAGGAAATACAAGTAGAAACCATGGTGAGATGTCACATCACACCTGATAAAGAGGAGAACATAAGTATTAATAAGGATGTGGAGGAAAGACCTCCCAGGCATGGACAGTGGGAATATAAATTATACATACATTATGCAAAATAGTGTGAGACTTCTTCACTAAACAATTAGCAGCACTATAATTTGGTCCAGCAATCACGTTTTGGGGATATATATATATTCTTTACAAAGCAGGTAAATCAAAATATAAAATATCATATATAACATATAATATAGATATATATAATTCTATAATATAGAATACATATAATATATATCTATGGAAAATGATATCAAATTGTGAGCCCCCCCAAGTCCTACCCCAATCCATTTTAACATTATCCATAATCTTCCAATCCATGACAATGCTCTGTGTCCCCACCAGCAGGTACATGGATAAAGAACATAGTACACATGTCAAGAAGATGCTACATGGCCTTTAGAAAAGGAGCCATTTTCATTTGCAACAACAGCTGGCTCTGAAGGATATAAGTCAGACATAGAAAGATAAATTCAGGGTGACATTACTTGTATGTGAAATCTGACAGAGTCAAAGTTGTAGTAGTCAAGAGTAGCACAGTGGTTGCCATGAGTTAAAGTGTGGAGAGAATGGGGGATGTTGGCCCGGATGGCGTGAACTCTGAGTTACAAGAGGAGCAACTTAGAGCTGTAGCCTGCAGCATGGGGATGATGGATGTAGTTATGAAACTGAGTGTGGACATCATAATCTTCACAAAATACACAAATAAAAACTGTCATATTTACACACTGATCTACCTAGGCTTTGTCGATTGAGTATTGCAAGATAAAGGTGAGATTCTAATCATGTTGGATAAGAAGAAAATCTGTAGGAAGAAGTGGTTAGTTGCCTTTAAAAAGTGCTAATGCAGCACTTACTGTAGATAGGCTAAGCTTTGATCAAGGGTAAGCACACCCTGAATGTTCTTAGACATGTAGTTTTACTGGTGTATGTACTCTCAAGAGCACTAGTCTGGGAATAACGGACTGCTCAATAGTGGGCCCAGGTCAAGCAAGGTCACAGAGCCTGGACAGCAGTTGGTATGAAAAGCCCCATACAGGTGGCTTGTGTTATTATTACCTTGGAAAAGGAGAAACAAATTATATGAGGATTTTTTTTTTATGAAATGTAGAATTCTGCACCCAAAATGCCTGAGGATAGAAATGTTTCAGAGTTGCCTTTTAGGGGTTATTATAAAGATGTCTTGGGGATATGAGCTGATAGGAGCACAAAGTTCATTTCTGTTTCAGATGCACTTTTTAGCCATAGGCTGGAAGTAACTTTTTACACTATTTTGCATAATTTTGCACATGAAATAAGGTTTTGTGGTATGTTATTTTCTAACTGTCACTGCTCATAAAGTTCCTGGATTTGAAGGGTCTGGGTTTTCAGGTGTTTGGTGTAGGCACATTCAACCTGTGCCATCAAGGGATCATATTGTAACTTTTTTCCCAAAGACAATAAAGACTTGTGTTAGAAAACTAAGTCTCCAACAGGGAGAGAATGTCTACCAGCTATGCAAGAAATGCAGTGTGATCTTACAACTCAAGGATGAGTGATACTTCATTGTCATAATATTATAAAATCTGAATGTGAATTTACTCAGATGTGTGATAGATTTGGGAAGTTAATGATCACCAAGATGAAAAAGAGAAAGCCATCAAATTTTAAGTTGCTAACCATCCCTCCTAGGTGAGTGATAGTGTCTATAGTTCATAGTCAAGAATAGTAATATACACATCTTATTTAGATATAAGCAGGCAAAGAAACATTTAAAAGAATGAGCTGTGAGTAGGGTTATGGTTAGAGAAGAGTAGGTAGAGGCCACTGTGTTCATCATAAGATCTGTCGCAGAAGTCAGGTTTGAAGGGCTGTAAGGAAAAAGACTTAAAAACAACTGGATGTTGGAAAGGCCTGTCAGGTTGGTGGATCAGGCAGAGGGGCGGATGAGGAAGCCACCGTGACAGGCCAGGGCTTCAGTGGAGGTAAAGCTGGCACACTCTATCACAAGTACTGGATTCGAAGTCTGTTTGTAGATAATGAGAGAGATGAATACAGCTGAGCTTTACAGGCAAGTGTGGGCAGCCATTGATGGGCCATGTAGCTCTGGAATGGCAGTCCTCTGGGCTCAGAAATCCATGTAGCCACCAGAAGCAACATGCATCTAAAGGCACCGACTTCCTAGAAACTGGCCCAGATATACAGATGGCTTAATCTCTCTTTCTGGTCTTTTCAAATGGATGCATTAAGGACCAAAGAGATCCTATTTCAAATAAAGGTTTGAAAAATGTGTAGGCATTGCTCACTCTGTGTCCAGGTTGCTGTTATCATTTTTAAAAGGGCATTCAATGCATCTCAGACAACTGGAGAACGTGCATATTATTTCTGTTACCCTCTTACTTTGCATTCCTACCCACCCACCCAG